>NC_139236.1:68690445-69164445 GCF_977018435.1 Lepisma saccharinum | reverse complement strand
TGTGTTTGAGGTTGGTATGATCTTGATGAAACACACATATAAAATTGCTGTTGTCTCTTATCAGTTGTTTTGGTATTTTAGAAAAAGTTTGTGCCAGGTAGAAGTAATCTATATTTTTGTGTCGGCCCTGTGTAAAAAAAATTCTAACCTTGTTTTGGTTTTCCAGTATAATATCATCAAATACAACAACAGAGTTATCGTGACATTCATGAAGTGGTTTAACATCTGATTCAAAAGTGGCTATATCCAATCCATCATATATCTTCATCAGTTGCTGATATTTTAATTGTTCTAAACTCTTAGAGAAGACATACAAGTGCCTATTTTTCCAGTCTAACCAGTTGGGTGCCAATAAAAAATTATCAATCATTAGTGTAGTTTTACCACAGGCCGATGGCCCAACAATAAGACATCTAATATTATCAGGCAGCAGCTTGCCATTTCTCTTATTCTCCTGTTCAGGATCTGGTAGTCTCTTTATAACATCCCAGGTATTCATAGTATCACTTTGTCTGCCTCGATCCAGCTGTGTTCTGGGAGACCTAGCCATTTGACTAGTATTTTGTTGCCTTTTTTGCGAATAACTTTTTCTATGAGATATGTGTCTCTCTGCTTAGTTTTGTTAAGTTCTTCTTCATAAAACCTGTCTTTGAGAATTTCTCCTCGGTGATCTTTTATTATATATGTATTACGAGCCCCAGGTTTAACTTGAACCACTGTAAATAATTCAATACTCCAATTTCTTGTAAAACCTCTTTTGAATAAGTGCTTATATTTGCTAATTCTTACTTATAACCATAGAGGCTGTTGGCATCTACATACAGTATATAATTTGATGGCAGTGCTGGATCATAATCAGGAATATATTTGTTATTTGCTCTGGCATATCTCTGAGAACATTGCACCATGCCCCCTCTTATACATTGCTCAATAAACAGGTACATATCTTGATCCTGGATCAGATCCAATTGCATTTTAGTGTTCAAAAACATTGCAGACCATGCTAGCCCCGGAGCACTGTAAAAATACATTGGATCCAGCTTATAATTTTTCATGGAAGATTTTCTGAATGCCTGAAGTATATCAGCTAAGAGGGTCACATCAAGTTTTAAATATGCTTTGTGATAATCACCAAATGTCTGGCATTTTAAATTGTTCCACATCAATTGGGCATGGTGATAATCTTCATCAGTGATTCCAGTTCCTCTGATTTTGCTGTAAAACTCTTGTTGCGGTGGCAGAGCACACTCATCAAATGTAGAAAAATCTGTAACATAGTCATATGGATATACACCCTTCCGCCTAATTAATTTCAGGTCCTGATTTGGAAACAAAGCACATGTGATTTTGAATTGATCATCAGATAATTGAGTGGCCAGTGTAGCCAGGCTAGCAGACAGAATTCTGTATGAATCAAGAAATCTTAAGTGAATAGGAACACCATTAACTTTAATTATTTTGCTAATAGCAATATATTTCTCATCATTTTCTGCTAAAATATTTAAATTCTCCTTGTCAAACCCCTCGTACCTGATCAAATGATGAAAATCATAATTGGATGCTCCATGGCAATATATGGGGACAAATTTTGGTCTCTGGATCTTAATATTACAGCTATTACACAGGGCTATTAAGAATTCACCATCTGTATGAGAATGGTGTTTCACCTTGATATTTATATCTGAAAATTCAGAATCACATACCGGGCATTTTTCTGCATTGTTGAAATCTTCAATCTGATCCTCTGTTAAAGGCAACATAGGTTTTGATTTTAATAAGATATTAGATGCTATGTCATGGCACTCATTTTCTATTCTATGTGCAAATTCTTTGATGGCATCTGCTCCTGTGTATAAATCTTCTTTACTAACAACCCCATCCTGTACAACCACATAACAAAAACTGGAGGGTTCATGTAATTGATATGATGTAATTGAAGATTCCTCAGGATCTGGGCTACAGAATGCAAGAGGTTTGAGTTTTGATTCAAAATCACAGACTATATATGCTGGGTGTTCCAACAAGGCTTCAAACTTTTTGAATTTTGCATTTTCACTTGGCATTGACATCACCATATGAACAGGTTTATAGTTGCCACAGTATTTTAAATGTTCAATTAATTTGTTTTTAGCAATTTCTGCATTCACTTCCCGAACCCCATTCACCATTTTTCTACCATCAAATACAGTTAAACATCTTCTGCACAACTTGTATATTCTATTAAATTTGTCTAGTTGTGTTCTGACTAAAGCTTCAAGATTATGTATCAGAGTGTAATGATATGTGTCATCCCCTTCAATTAAGAGCAGATCAATCGGAACAGCAGAATCATCATCAAATGTACTGATTCTGAGAGGTGCTATCAAGCAATTGCCACGGCCAGTAGAACAAATAAATACATTAATAGATAATTGTTTACCATTGATATTCCTGGCCTTTTTTTTTCAAATTTATCAATATTCTGAACAGACATTGGATATTCTAAACCCTCTATTGCTTCATAAAAATTATTTTCATGTTGTTTATAATAAGTTATTCTCTCAGGATGGCTTGAAACTGGATACAAAGCAGCTAAAATACACCACAAAAAGCATTTCTCATCATTATTTTTTATATTAACCACGGCTCTTTTGTTTTTAATATTGGCAGGTAATGGCAAATATGTAGATCCTTGTAATGGGCTGAATTCAGAAATATTAACATATAACTTGTGTGTATAACCGCATAGGCTCCATCCAGACTCTTTTCCAGCAAATTCAGAGTGTTTAATATTCAATTGATCTATCAAACTGCTTATTATTTTGTCTAAATTTGCATTTGAATATACAGGTACAGTTTCTGTTATGTGGGGCTGTGTAAATTTTGTGCCATTTGGTTTCTTATATTGTGTAAACAATTTGAGAGACAGCTTATAAGAGCCATTTTCTACTTTTAGAATTGCCTGCACATCAGGATTTATACTGTTCAAAAAATTCTTAATACCACATCTTGGCTCTGATACAAACGGGTAATCCCTTAATTGGCCATTAAAAGTGCTATGGATAGGTGGTGCATAGCGTGGCTGCTTTGCCGGTCCAGCATTAACAGGTGCTTCATGCTTCCTTTTCAGACCAGATGTAGATGGTTGTGAGGGCAATATTGATGACTGTACATAAGAATTACACTTATGCATTTTGTAATATGCCTTGCTTAATATTTTATGGCATCTTGGACACATTTTTGTGGCCTTTCTCCATTTCTTAGGGTTAAAAATATGGCAATGCCTAGACCAATTAGAACTAGATATATTTTTATTGCATTGATTGCAATATTTTTGATTTGGCATTTTTTGTTGTTTGTTTTTATAAAATTTCTTGGTCCAAAAAACAGAACTATGGACAATATGCCAAAACAATTATAACAGCAGTTAGTGGCTGAGCTGGTGCTTTTATACCCAGACAACAGCAGAAACTATGCTCTGGTGATCCCCAATATAAAATAATTTTCTCCTTTTATGCTGTTGTATAACACACTTTACCAGGTTTCAAACCTCAGCTGTATATCAGCTAGCAGTAAATATTCTCAAAATCTCACATGTGGGGATATTATTCTGACACATGTATTTCAATCTTACACATTTTACCAGGGTTCAAACCCAGAGCCTCTTGATTACAAAGCAATAATACCAACACTTTGCCATCAGGGGAGGCACACACACTCTACCAGGTTTCAGACCTGGGGGCCTCTTGTTTACAAAGCAACAAGACTAGCACTTCTCCATAGAGAGGTATTAAACCCAGAGGCCTTTGATTATAAAGCATATAAGCCATGGGAATATGTCCACATGCAATACACATTGAGCATCAGAACCCAGAAGTTATGAGCTTTATATCAGCTAAATACAATTCAAAGTTGGACTTTGAACTGTGCAATGAATATTCTGTAAGTCTCTCTCGGGTACATATTAACAAAAGAAGGCAAAGCCTGAATTGGATTCATGCAACATGCAAGAGGTCAATATTCTTTTTACTAAGAATTTCCCTTGGAGTTAATGACATGATGGCATGATGGATGGAATTTTCCCTGAATGGGCGCAGTGTAGATTTTATCTCATGCATGCAAGCAAATAAGACATGCATGATTTATTGCTGGCCGGGACATGAAACAAGATTAGAAAGCAGCCTGACCTTGTATTGTATTGATTTGTAAGTTGAAGAGCATGAGAATAAAAGCATTTTTGCCCTAGTTTCTAAGTGTAACAAAAACAATATCAAGAAGAGCATATTTTTGACAAGTTTACAGACAACAAACTGAGAGGTTCAGCCTTTGCACACATGGCCGAATCAATCTGAGGTGGCTCATCTTTTGTACACTAGGATTCAACATTCTTTAGATTTAAATATGTACACACATGGCCGATTGGGCTATATGCCCCCTCTTAACATAGTTTTAAGTGTGGGCAAATCGGGCTGTTAGGGTTCTTCTTTTCTACACTAGGATTCAAAATTCTTGGGGATTAAGAGCATATCACACTTGAGGAATTGGGGAATAAGAGGATCTTGCCATAGTTTTAAGTGTGGGCAAATCGGGCTGTTAGGGTTCTTCTTTTCTACACTAGGATTCAAAATTCTTGGGGATTAAGAGCATATCACACTTGAGGAATTGGGGAATAAGAGGATCTTGCCATAGTTTTAAGTGTGGGCAAATCGGGCTGTTTAATCAAATGACCTCTTCTTTTCTACACTTATAAGTGGTCCTGGTTATATCACCAATACTACTACTCAGAAATGCAAAAATAATCTCTTAAGGTGAAAATGACGTGTAGTATTCGAGATTTCAAGAGCTTAGGGAAATTTCGAACATTTCCCGTCCCGAAAATTTCCCGACTTTGTGGGAAATTTTTTCCGTCCCGAATGTCGGGATTTAAAAAATTTCTCGTCCTAACCCAAAAAATTCTCTCCCGCACACCCCTAGCTTTCTAGATTGTAGAAGAAACAAAATAGTTGTACGTACTATCAATGTAAAATGACATCATTTTTTTAAAGAAAAAGTATTACCATATGCATTTTCTGCGTTATTACTAACGAAAATCCTATCATACCATTTTGTTAAAAATTTAACTGGTGTTTAATATTGAAAGCTTACATAATAATGTGAATTTGCTATTTAGAGTTATCAAAGAAAAATGATATGTAGGTAATCAGTATCCTATGTTTCTCTGAAGTTGACTAAGAAAAATAGAAAGAAAGCCAAAGTGGGAGACCAAAGTGTCAGACACAGGGGCCACACAAAATTTCGTCTATTTCAAATACATTTTTACATAACACATGCCACAAACAATATTTTATACAGTAGTGCAACGCGTATAAAGGGTATTGTGTTCCTCCTTGATTCTAATCGTAACTACTCTTGCACTCCAAATAATAGTTCAAACAGTGGCGTAGCTGCCACCCCCGCAACCCCCACAATGAGGGGGAGCCCCGAGGTGAAGGGGCCTCGCAATGTGCTCCTGAAATTTTATATAATAGCAGAAATTTCACAGCCAGTGTTGCTTACAAAAAAAAATCTATTTGCGAAACAGAAATCTGGTTCCCAGTAACATCATGTAACGACATCTGCGAAAATAAGCAGTGGAGTATTGTCTCAGCCAGAGGAGCCCGAGTAACTTGTCATATGGATCCCCTCCGAAATGCAGAATTAACTTATTTGCTCCGCAGATCGATAGGAAAATATACCTCATCTCATACCGTTATAGCTATGCAGTTTGTCGTAAACGTAGTGTATTGTGTCAATTGTCTACGGTTACGAATCCTGTAGAAAGATTCAGTTGCTCAACCAGTTGATTCCTTATTGCTACACAATAAACATCAAAGTTGGTAATTCATGACCTTTTACCCCTAATATTAGTGTTACACGTGATATTTAAAATTTAACTTCACATTAAATATTTTCAAGGGGGCCCCATGCCTTTTCATATTGAAATAGGAGTTGAAATTAATTTCCCACATTGTCTACACTTGTTACGTTTTACGTCAAAGGGACCCAAAAACCCAGTAGGAGTTGGGGCCCAGGGGCAATTACCACCTTGCCCTGACCTGAGGGCCATTATCCCTTCCTCTGTCATTCAGGGTATATACAGCGTATGAATTAAATGTGTCCATTATTTTGTGTAATTTTGTGAAGTTCATTTTTCTTACACATCGAAATTATGTGGACATTTTTGTCGAACCAGTTTTTATTTTCCAATGTGTTACGAATTTCTGATCTGCAGTGTTCGAAGTGAAAATTCCTGTCTGCGAATTTCCTTCTTCGGAGTTTGGGGATGGGGTATAAGGGGTGCCCTTCCACGTAGTACACCCAAATGTCAACCTCACTTCCACGTTAGTACACCCAGGACTGAAGACTAACGAGGCTCTGGCGACTGGCCCCATGGCCAGTATAATTTTGTTTGTGTTGTCCTGTTGTCCTTATGTGTGCTGAGTGCCCGTTTACAGCCTCAGCTTTTAACAGAAGTCAGAACATTTTAAGATTTTTAATTATGCAACGTTAGAGTTGTTCTTTGTAATGATAAGGGGCTGCCCCCGTATAATGTGACGGGAGCAAAATAGCCTAAGTGCTGACGCTTTCACAATTTTAAAATCAAATTCAAATTCAAGTTTGGGGATAGAAGGAAGGATCCTTGCATAGATCAACTTGAAGACAATGCAGTATACAGGGTGTTTCGTAAGTTCGTTTACAACGCTTGGGAGGTGATTGTACGAGTGAAAATAAGGTGGAAAGTTAATGTAACGAAATTCCGGAAACGGCTCTTTGTTGCCGAGTTATTGACGTTTGAAAACGTGGGAAAATGACTTTCCGAAGTGAATAATGGCAAAACGGATGGAGAGAAGTCGTCGGTGTTGGGCGGTCCACTGAGAAATTGGGTACGCTCTTGTCAAAAAATCACGCGGCAATGTTGTGCAATGTCGGCGCCAGGGATTCCCCAAAGGACGCGAACGAAGATGTTGACGGGAGGGGGTGGGTGTGCGTTCTGCGTGAGCTGGTATCGACGAAAATTGGCATGTGTTGAATGGCACCAAAAAACAAAGAAAATTTCCTGAGCGAAGGGCACCATGACGTAAAAACGAAAAAAATGAACTGTCATAGGTTGCATACCCTGAAGGGCACACAGTATGCTTAATGGAGATGTGAAGGGAACCTCATCACAGACGGGTTTCAAAGTGTCCACCATGTACTTCCAAGCAGAGGCGACAACGGCTTCGATTACGCTTACTACTCCGCTACGTATGTCACTTGAAATATTTCTTTTCTTTAAAAACTGAGCGCCTAAAGTGCAGCCGAATCCAGGCCTGGCCCCTTCACCAATTTCATCATATCATCATTCATTCTCATCTTCGCGATTAGCCAAAAAGTGGCAGAAAAGCAAAGTAAACCAAATCAGTCAACCAATCAATCCAAAGAGCAGCCTTTTTTCATCTTCTTGGGATCACTCTTCACCTTTCAGGCTCTGTCCGAAAGGTACAAAGTACAGACTTCAAGTATGATCTTTGCGGAAGTGACATCACCTAGTACAGTTCGAAAGCGTCAAGAACAGAAGTACGAAAGTGCACAGCTCGCAGTGCAGATGGTTGGTGACTAGGTCACGTGGTTTCCGCACTCGTTGTTCATTTGTTTAAAATCATGGAGGTAGATAGCTAGCGACACAGGTACGAATAGATAGATATACGTTATTGGCGTAAGTTGTAATGGCGTCTGCGTGAGATGTAAACAATGTATCACTTCACATTTTTAAAAGCCGATAACTATTCAACCGAGAAGATTAACGTTTCGTATAAAACGTTATTAGGTACAAAACAATGGTGCTGCTTAAATACATACTTTACAACGTTTGCTGTACACGTATGGAAGAATATTTTAGTTGTTTCAAATGTAAACACCGTGCACTCAGCATAGATGGTGTAACTCAACGCGCCTTTCATGCTGTATACGTTATACATTGCTGGAGTAACACTCGGAAACCACAAACAAAAGCGCTCCTTTGCACACTCACAGATTATCTTCACATGGCGAAACTTTGCTCTGATTGGCTGTTCCACAGAATCCAGTCGAGGAAAGCAAGTAGCAATTAGAACATGTCCTATTCCTCCAAACTAGTCAAGCAGTCAGCCAGGCGGCCATGATTGCTACCTAGAAAGTTAGTTCAGCGCCAAGTAGGGCATTCCTACTAGAAATCCAGTTCCGTGTGATAGGGGCATAAGCCAACGGAAGCTACCAAGGGCGGTCGCAGGGAGGGGTCTGCGAGGATACTTGCCCACCTGAGATTTCTGGAAAGAGTTAGTACGTAATTCGAATGGTGAAATTGTAGCAATAGCAAAAAAATGTTGTTTTCTGTGACTTGCAGGTCGTAAGTTACAGTAACTATTATTATTATCATCATCATTATTATTATTTGAAGTATAGTTGCATTTAAGCTACAGTCTATTTTACATTGATTATCTAACTATAAAAAACAGATTTTTGTCAGTATACAATTAAGTAGTAGTAGTAGTAACAAAAATAATAACAATAAAAGCAGTAATAATATCAATAATAATAATAATTAAAAATGTTTCTATGGCCCGGCCCCCTTCCCCCTGAGAAAAATCCTGCGGGCGCCCTTGGAAGCTACCATGGACTAATGAAATCCATGACCGGTGCTCACATATGGTACTGAAACCAGGATCGCCACAAAGCAGGATTGGGTACGGTTGTTTTGAGAGGCGAGATCTGTGTCTGTTGTACCAAGTCGATGACGTTATGGGTCTCGATGGCAACGATCCAACCAGGAAAATGCTTCTATCAGAACCGAGAGGTGAATCGAAGTTTGATTCTAAAATGTAATGTACGTAAAAGCACATGGCAGTTGATATTCAAGTAACAAGGGGTTTATGCTACTTTCACTGGACAGCCAGGGTGATATTAGACGCGGGTGAGGGTGTGAATCCCCCCTGGTTAATGCTGCGTAGAACATTATAATATGCAGTGTTTATAAAGATAAACAAGTAGTCAACACTATTTTAATGTCACAATTTTCAAAATTCTTGCTTTGCAAAGAGTTTCGAACAGTCATCAAGAGTCGAAACTGAATAACAGTGCACTGACAACGATGCTCATATCTGTCAGCCTATCCGGTTCGCGTATTTCACATATGCACATTGAAATAGAGATTGAGGGGGTGGTTTGTAATGGAGAAGTTTCTGGTTGGCTGGTTTATTTATTTTTTCTTTATTGAGTACTTCTATGGCGTGCCTTACAATTGATTAGAGGCTTGAACTTGTTGAATGATTTAAACTTTACACTTATATTTTCCTTTCCCATCTATTAGCTACTTTTTATACATTGCTTTGATCTTTTCTACATTTTTCTGTTACAGTTTACTTTCACTAAATCGATACTTATCCTCCAGCGACTTATTTATATTCTTTCACCTTGTGCTGCCATCTACTTTTCTTTTTTGAAACTCATCTCTTTTCATCTGTGTTGTTTCCAGTATGTAATATCTGGTTTGTAACAACTTTTTACAAAACAAATAGTCGCGCGCTTAAGGTTTTGGCGCAACCAAAGGTTTTGACAGATTTTTAAAGTAAGAATTAAAAATGCTCCTTGTTTGCATCTGACGAAAAGCTGAAAATGACCCAATATATTAAATAATTGTATAAGAATTTTCATCCAACGCAACATTTTAAAAATTATTGCCGCTTTTATTTCCAATAAGAAAGTCTATTCGCTTTTCGAGTATTGATTACTATTCGATTGCGTTGCATTTTTCCCACTAGATGGTTCTGCTTGTAGTGTGTGGTTTACAGAAAGTGTTCGTCAATGAAATAAATGCCAGTGTCCAATCCTATATCATTGAGGCAGTGTGCTAACCAATAGGGAGCATTCATACACAAACCACGCCCCCAATCTCTATTTCAATGTGCACATGTGAAATACGCATCCGGTTCCCTAAGAATGTTTCTGTTCCCTTCGTCGTGGATAAGGATCTCTCCACACATATGCTTCAGCAGTCAAGTCATAAGAGAACTGAGATATATGACATGACTCCATGACAAAAATAAAAGGAAAGCTTCTGGAACATTCGGATCGCGAAATAAATCAAATGCACTGTCGAACTGTTTCGTTCTCAACAAATCAAAACTATAGTCTCCCAATATGATATATTCACTGAAATCATTTCGGAAACATTTGTATTTATTAGCTCAGCAAAAGTTTTCATCACTTTGTTATCTACATTTCTAAAACACAGCCCTTGTTGAACACGAAATCAGAAATATCAATAAATGGTATTTTTTTTCCCTTCTTAAATTAGTTAAATTATTTCGCACTTGAGGTGCCAAAAGCCTCATTATCTCAGAGAAAACGAAAAATCCCGGGCGGGCTCGAGCCACCTGAGCCCCTTTGATACGTGCCTGCTGTGTGCTGTGCACATTCATGAATTTACGAACTGGCAACAGTGTGATTTATCCACAAGGAGATACTAGCCCTGTTCGGCGAGCCAGACAACTGCAAGATGCATCTGAGAGGAAACACGTGACTACCAACTTCCGGCTTAAGATCATCTTAGCTGAATCGCCGGACGACAAGAAAAGCCACAGGCGGTCTGTGAATGATACTAGTCAATGCAAAACTAGCATACAAGCTGCAAAGGGGAAAATTACGGAGAATAAATGTATTTAGGAAAAAATGAAAAAAGTAGCTACTATTCTCGAAAAGGGAGGTAAATATGGTATATCATCTTTGGTCATACGATTAATTGTACGAGTATTTAAGTAATTAAAATCAATTTTGAGTTCATTTTCATATTCAGCTTCATAATATTCCGAGTTAAATCAAAATATTTGTTCTGAATAGAAAAAAAATGTTACCACGTTAGGTCTCATTATGGATATATACTTAGCATTCATTAAGGTAGATTGTATTGTTCCAATCTTGTGTCGAAGTCACGCTCTTCGTTCTTTGAAGCAGACGAGATATTCAGTGAAAATGGTCTCATATAAAACAATGAACTACTCTCACTTCAAACCAATATCTCAACATTTTCAAAGTATCATTTATTTATCTTGAGTACAAAGAATGTTGTCAGACATCGCGAAGTATAACTATAGCCATCCCCGCAATAACATTATCCCAAGTGCAAGATCTTCAAGCCTACTTGAGGTTGTCTGGCCCGCCGAACAGGGCTACTTATTTGGACATCCCTGGTTCATGCCGCGCAAGACGTCTGCTAGCAGATAAATATATCTATATCATTATTAAAATGTTCATCGGATGAAATTCAAGAATGTTTGATGCTATTAATTGAATAATATTTTATGCTTTGAACTTCACGTGTTCAATGTGAAAAGTTTACATGTTAAGAGTCAAGGTTATTCATTCAAAGGTACAGTTTAGAAACGACATTATTGGGATAGCTGTAAAGTCAAGTACGGCTGTCATTCCGACCTTCACTCCCCCCCCTTTCTCTCTCTCTCTCTCTCTCTCTCTTTGCTTGTTTTCCAGCGTTCTCTGTCCAATTCCAACTCTTTTTCTTTAACTTCTCTCTATTTTTTCCTTCGTCCTTTTCTCTGATTCCTCACTTCCTAACTTCCAATCTTTCTTTTCTCTGTTGTTCTCCATTCCTTTTATTCTCTCTCTCTCTCTCTCTCTCTCTTCTATTGAATTCGTTCCCAGCTTATTCCTGTTTGACTTTTCTTTGTTATTCGACCACTCATTACTAAATTTCGGCTTGTTTCTTTATTCAATTTTCCGGTGATTATTGTCGCCAGCGGCGTATACTCTGACTAGTGTAGGTAATCGGAGATGACCCGGATTAAATACTGAAGATGAAGATAATTAAATTAAATAAAATTTAAACTAGAAATTCAAGAAATTACACCGACCTCCGTGGCGGAGTGGTTAGCACGGCTTCCTACGACGCCAGAGGTCCTGGGTTCGAATACCGGTCTGGGCATTGGCGTTCTTTGTAAATGTCCCTTCATCAAATTCATCATATCATTACTCATCGCGATTAGCCAAAAGTGACAGAAAAGCGACGTAAAATAACCTAACTCGATCAATCCAACAACATGGATTATTTCACTAGCACATTCCTTTCATATTGTATGTTACAGGTTGTTTTTTATAGGTTCATTATACTTTCTTGTTTTATTATTTGATTAACTGCAATCACAACAATTAATTGATAGGTGGCAACAATAAGGTAAAATTTTCCAGACATGTATTCATAAATTCTGTATGGATGCTGAGGAAAATTTGTAGGGAGACTTCAGGAGTGGGTGGATGAATCAAGGCCCAAGGGTTGTAACCAACATATGCTCTTAACTCTTGATTTTTTTTTTCGTTAATCGAATTCGAATGTGTTCGTATTGAACAATTCTGGTATGGAATTTTCGTTTACTGTTTCACGCGAAGACATCGTTCTCTGTTCATTTTGCGGTTGTTAACCTTAATTCGTCTATTCTTGTATTGATTATTGGTTTAACATAGGCCAGAAATTTTTGTAGAAGGGGGATCATGCCATTGATAAAACTTGATTAGTAGAAATAATAATAATAATTATTATTACCACGGTTATAATTGTTATTTTACAATAAAAACTATTATAAACTTAAAAAGTTAACCAGATTTATTATTATTATTATTATTATTATTAGTAGTAGTAGTAGTTTATGTTGTAGTGCCACTCGATACACCAGATGACAGAATATCAAGCTCCATTATTCTTTTCAATATTTCATGCAGTTAGTACTGAAATTCTTAATTACTGTATTTCGTTATTAACATGTAGACACTTCGATCAATAAATGGCTTTAGTGAGAAATTTTATTCATAAAGTTTATTTTGTGTGACATATCACATAAAACTATAATTTTTGGAATTGTACGAGTTTCTCGTAGAAATATTCTTTGCCGGGTATTCTCTACCCCTCTCAAGACAAAATTCTAGATATGCCTATGACCAATATCACAATACTCCCCTATCCTTGTTCCATTAATAGTCTTACGTAGCCACGAAACTATTGCAAATATAGCCGGCCCAAGGTGGGTGCGAGGCATGAGGGCATACGATATACGCTGGGTCTATACCAATTTTTTTTTCGGAGGTCTAAAAAAATCAATCTGACGTACAGGTATCCTATATAATTACAATATAAACATTATTACAACTAATTCACATGGTATTATTATTTAAGAATAATAAGGACGCGCTGAAGGTTGAAAACCAACAATTATGGGAGGTTGATAAAAGTTTCTAAATTATTGTTGTTTTTCATTTCATTTCCCTTCATTCGTTCATTTTACTTCGCTTTTCTGCCATTTTTGGCCAATCGCGAAGATGAAGATGAGTGATAATATGATGAAACTGATGAAAGGACACTCATAAAGAACCTCCATACCCAGGCCGGGATTCGAACCCGGTACCTCTGGCGTCGTAGCGCGGTGTTATAACAACTCCGCCACGCAGGTCGGCATTCTTTTCTGCTGTATCATTGGTAATTGTGTTTGTATAATATCAAGCTATTATTTTACCTATCATAATAACATGATTGATTTGCTTTATTTTACTTCACTTTTTGTGCCACTTTTTACTAATTTGCGAAGATGGGGATGTGTGATGATGGGATGATGTGGAGAAATTGATGAATGGACACTCAGAAACATCCATGCCCGTTCCGGGATTCGAACCCGGGACCCCTGGCGTAGTAGCGCGATGTGCTAATCACTCCGCCACAAGCGCCGATAATAACATTCTATATCATAATTGTTTCATACAAAATAATAATAACTTTCGCATCATGATTTCATTCTTAGCCGAATTAACTGTTTTTGATCACGTTAATTCTTTAGAAGGAATTCCAGCACATGAAATTTTTCAGAAATTGGAATATAATATCATTTTTCGAAATTAGAGGAATTTTTCGAAAACAACTTCCCTGGCGTCCGCTAAAGTTCCAGCTGGAGTTGTTGCGTTACAACATCCACCATTCACAACGCTTTTTCCTGCCTGAATATATATTAACTCACCAACGTTTGTATGAGTTCTAAATTATAACACCATTAAGCCTTGTTTCCATGATTATGAAAAAATATAAATATGCTGACCAAGGCAGTAATCTATTTTATTAAAAACATAAACTAAACGTAACGTTTCAACCTTCTAGCAAGGTCTTCATCAGAGAACGAGAGAATATACATTTTACGAAATGAAAAGCTGGCAGGAGAAATTTAGAGAGAAAATAAAAATAAAGTTGAAGAAGAAAGGAGAGGGACTAGGATGGAAAGAAGAAAGAGGAGAAGAGGAAGAAGAAGAGGATACCAGAAGAAGAGTTGTGGTAATAGGGAATGTAGACCTATCAAAAGAAGAGGAAGCTTTTTTAAAACTAGGAAGAGGTTTCAAAGTTAAAGAAAAAAATTTGATTATGAGGAAGTTATATATGACATTGAAGAAGCAGTGCTCCATATAAAAGAAGAACCAGAAAGAGACAAGATTAGAAGAAGAACAGCAGCCATACTGAAGAAAGAAATGGGAAAACAAGGAAAAGTAGATAATTTGAGTAAAAAAGAAAGGGAAGGGATGAAGAAAATCAAGAAAAGAAATGATGTGGTGATAGAGCAGGCAGATAAAGGAGGAGCAATTGTGGTGATGGAAAGAGAATGGTACGAGAGGAAGTTTGAAGACCTAAAAGAAAACGGATATGCGGAGATTTGTGGAACAGAAGAAGAACAAACTATAAAAGAAAGGGTCATAAAAGACTGTAGGAGGAGTGGATTCAAGAAATGCATAAAGGAGACAGGAAGACTACCAAGTTTGAAGGGCTTTAAAAAAAAAACACAAAGAGGAGATAAAGTTAAGACCAGTAATGAATTGCAGAGACAATATTTTGGAACCCTTGGAAAAGAAATTAAAGAAAGTTATTGAAGTGTTAGTAACACAGCAAGAAAGCAGAGCAGTTAAGAACAGTGAGCTAGTAGTAGACCTCATAAAAGGACTTCAGTTAAATGAGATGAAGACGACAATGTTTAGCTTAGATGTAAAAAGTATGTTCCCAAGCATCAAGAGGGGACACGTTTTGGACATTATTAAAAAGAGAATGGGAAAGGAAATTATAGGAGAATGGGATAGTGAAAGGGTAGTGAAGGCGCTGGAAACCATTTGGAATAACGGTTACAGTATAATGGGAGATAAAATAATGTTAATGAGTGAAGGACTGAATATAGGTTCTAGCCTAAGCCCAGCATTGGCTGAATTGGTTATGAATGAATGGGAAAAGAAAGTGATAGAAAAAGGAGGTGACAAAATAATTCTGTTTTGCAGATATGTTGACGATTGTTTTGGCATATGGAAGGGAACAAAGAGGCAGCTCGACATTTTTGCCAAAGAAATACAAGATGAAGAAAGAGGGATATTATTGGAACTTGAAATAGAAGAAGAAGGCAAGTTAAGCTACCTTGATATATTGATGAAAAGGAAGAGAGGAGAAGAAATTGAAACCGCTTGGCATCAGAAGAAGTGTGCAGCAGGGGTATTCTGCCACAAAAGAAGTGATGTAAGTGAGGTGACAAAAAGAAATTTCATAAAGAATATGGAGGACAGAATAACGAAAATATGCACGAAGGAATGTGAAAAAGAAGGCAAAATAAATAGCCTACGGAAACAGCTGGAAAATAATGGCTATGAGAAGCAGGATAGACTGGACAAAAACAGAAGAAGGAAGAAAAGAGGAAGGGGAGAATTGGAAGAGAAAGAAAAAGAGGAAGAGAAAGAAAAAGAGAGATGGTTTAGAATAAGGAGTATGGGAAAGACCACAGAAAAGATATGCAAAGTGCTTAGGAAAGCGGGCATTAAAACTTACAGGAAGGGAGGGAGAAGCATCTTAGGAATAGCGAAGAATGCAAACAAGAAAAAGGAAAACAGAGAAGAGGAAGGGATTATCTACGAAGTAAAATGTAAAGAATGTCAGAGTGTGTACATAGGAGAAACGAAAAAGAGACTGAAAGATAGGTTGAAACAACATAGGGATGATGTACGACTTAAGAGAGAGAGAAATGCGATATTTAAACACACGAGAGAAACAGGACATGACATAGAGTGGGATGAGGCTAAGCAGATAGGAAGGGAGAAGAGAATGCTAGTGAGAAAATGGAAGGAAGCCAAGGAAATAGAGAAGAAAGGTGAAGAAGACACAATGAACTGGAATGGGGGACTGAAGTTAAACAAAGAATGGAAGAAAGTGTTAGAAAGAGTGGAAAGGACAAGAGAGAAAGAGGAGAGGAGAAGGAAGGAAATGAAGGAAAAAGAGCGTGAGATATAAAGCCCAACCCACATTCTATATGGAAGTATATATTTTTAGCCTTTTAGGTGAAAGTATAGTTCACTAGTGAAAGCCACCTGCTAGAAAGTTCCAAAACAACTTTCTAATAGTCTGGAGGGAGTAATGTTTTGTGTATATATAATGTCCTGTTTTTGGTATCTTTTTGCTTTTATACTTGATACAGAGTCTGATGAAGACCTTGCTAGAAGGTTGAAACGTTACGTTTAGTTTATGTTTTTAATAAAATAAATTACTGCCTTGGTCAGCATATTTATATTTTTTCATGAGTTGTAAAGTTTCGTTGTTTCAAACAAACTGATGGATCATACACTTATATATCTATATTCTAAGATTACACACAAGGAAACACACTCGCTTGTCACCTGTGTACACATTTACACCATCTCTTCAAGGAATATAGAAGCCATCTCTTACAAGTACGCTCTCGCTGAAGCAAAACCTATATGTAATCTGTGACATTATGTGTATACTTCTGCCATCTCTTGTACATGTTATCAATCACGCGCTCGAATTTACGTTTGCCGATAAAAGATGTCGCACTGTGCTTCAAGCAAGTTCACTACGGAACCCGTGACTTACGAGAATGGGACTTGCAGTCATTGATTTTTGTAAATGAATGGTTCTGTGAGTTCTGTCTTTTGTTAGTCAATATTTCTCTCATTCGTACCTCATTTTTAAAAGTAATATTGTACCTGCCATTTCGTTTTTCACCAAAAATGTAGAACGACGAAAACTATTAAAACAAATAGAGAACTTTCATCCTGTCGCACTTAAAAGTAAATTGAAAGCGTCCATTTGATTGAATGTGATTTTAATTGCATTTTATACAGTGTGGTATTTGCAAAATTTGCAGTCAGGGAAACTTCGGACCTGCGCGCTGTGCGAACCATTCTGCCACGGAGGTCGACAAAGTGTTGGAAGAAAAGTATATTTTATTTTATAAACTTCATATCAATTACAGAATATATTTGTGTTTTATTTATAGCTTAAGAAGATGGTGGGTACAGTGGCGTGCCCAAGAGGTTGTGGGGACATAATCCTCCACCCTTTGGCCTCATAAAAATAAGAATACCAATGGTAGGAAAAGATGACAAAATGGGGGCTGACTGCCAACACAAGTGTACGTAATCTCTTTTGAAAATCCAGGGCACGCCACTGGGTGGGTATGTATTTTAAATAAATTTGCTTCTATTTTGCAATTTGCCTGATATATAATATTTTATATAAATCATGAAATATTTTAAAATTACAATGCCCTCTCTACCTAGGTATGATGTAGTATTTTCTTGTAATATTTTATGATCAAATTCAATTCTCTAATTTTTTGATTGAATTGGATCAACTAACGAGTTGTAACAAGTAATAAATTCTCTCTTGATGGTCTCTTTACTAGAGCGACATTAGTGTCAGTTCCCCGAACTATATCAAAAGGTTGCACACACGGCTCGGCACTTGGAGTTCGACGAAGAAGCAATTGACCAGTTGTAGCACGTAAAATATCAGGTTTTGATAGCACGAACGATTATCAGCTAAGGTGAAGTGGAACAGCAGGAAACGAACAAACTCGGCTTGGAAAGTGACACACAAGAGCCACTGTTGCTGTGCAAGTATGAATACATTATACGGCTCGACTAATTGCAATAACAAAACTCCTTGTTACACTGCTGTTTCACGCTGCTGTGATAAAAAGAACACAGCTGTAGTCCCTAATGTTCGTCTTGCTAGAAGTGAAGTCAGAAAAAAAAATGAAATTATATTTTCCCAAGCAGTACCGTGCCCAAGATTTTCAAAAAGGGGTGGTTACGTATACATTTTTTAGAAGTCAGTCCTCATTTTGCCATCTTTTCCTGTATTTGACGTTCCTTTTTAAGATTATTGGGCCAAAGGTTATGATCCCCAACAACTCCTCCTTGGGTACGCCACTGTTCCCAAGTTTCCAAGCGATATTGTGCAGACGATTATATAGTATAACGATATCGAAACATTATTGAGGTTCCGCCCCGAAATTATACTATGTTTACGTCTTTACGGATCATGTTCCTGAGTTTTTATCAAATGGCCATTATCTTGCACAATCAAAAACGGTAGAACGAACTATGTCACAATCTACCCTGAAGATGAGAGTGACGTTAGCTCTCGATAGCTTGGAATCTTTCCACAACTCACCTGGTCGATAGCCCGAGAGAATCTTTTCATCACGTCACAATTGTTTGGCAGAAATATGCTGTTGAATTCAATTTAATATAAGCATCTATCCTCGATTTTACGAGTAAATAGAACATCCAATTGTACGTAAATACTTTCAGCTGAAAATGATATTATTATAGTATCGTGATTCGTGGATTGGGTCTAATATATTAGAATTTGCAATGCATTTTCCATTCGCGTTAGCTTCATGAGTTTGAATGTTTGCTTGGACAGTAGTTCTGCTTTTTTTCTTTCATCGTACGATAAAGTTGTATTCCTACACACGATAAATGAGACACATTAGATAATATCTTCTGTATCACTGTTAGTGTTCAGTCTGTTCCTGTTGTTCGTCTACAGTGGAAAAATAAATGGCACACAGGAAAAGAGAAAGAGAGAGAGAGAGTAACAGAGAATAGGAGTCAAAGAAAGGAAGAAGAAAGGACAAACATAACAATAGAGGGAGAGAAAGAGAACGACAGAAAACGCAGAAGAGAGACAGAGAAAAAGAAAGAGTGGAACATAGAAGAAGAGAAAGAAAACAGAGGGAGAAAGATAAACACATCAAACTGGAGTCGAGAAAGCAGATACTTGACAACGAAGCTACCTTTATCCTAAACGTTAATAACCGAATTCAACTACAAACATTTCAAATTAATCACACTTCAACTTTTCATTTTAAGAACTGAAGCAATATTTTCTTAATGTTCCTCTGTTTTATTTAGAAATTGAGCCATTTATCTCTCCATGATTTATTTTCGGAAATCTAGTATTGTTCCGGAAAATTCGCGAAGTTATACTTCTAAAAGCTCTAGCTCATAGGTGTGTTACCCTTGAATGATGAGGAGAGGACCAGTTGTATAATGCATCAATATATCACATATATTGTACATAATAATAGATTTTTTAAAAATTAATGAGGGGGAGGCGTCCCCTGTTCCCCTGCTAACGACATTCGTGTTATTCGCGAAGGGACAGCGGCGATAAAAAATACCGCGAAATGGAATAAACAAACAGAAATCTTGAGCCAAGTGACTTGGTGTGGCCAATTTTGGAGGGAAGTATTTTTGCATGGTGTTTCTGCTAATATTTCTTCTTCATTGTCCAGTCTACCGTATCGAAATATAAATGTCACATCATTTCCTGCGCCATAACTACCTCTATAAGATAGAGAATGTGCTCTAATTTCCGTTACAACTACCATGCCAGAACCAATCAGAAGCCAGTTTTTGTACTGCGTTCTTTCTGCAGTTGTAAGCTAATGTGTACGACTTGACGATTTTAGTTCTGAAATTCAAGCGAGAAGGCAAACACTGTACGTACAAAGAAAGGAAGTGTTGGGCATGTTCTTTAAAAAATTAGTTCGTAACAAATTGACCTTTGCACAATATAGAAACTACATTCACGCTACTCCGATTGTAAGCATAAGCTGAAGGATATCATGTCTCATGGCTTAGGAGTTTGGTACTTTCGTTCTTCATATCTCGCCGGGTTCTGGGGCGTAGTCGTTAGCACAGAGTGCTACAACGCAAGGGGTACCGGGTTCGAATCTCTGCCTGGGTATGGGTGTTCTTTATGAGCGTTCCTTCATCATATCATCCTCATCATCGCGATGAGAACTTAACAATTTAGAGAGAAAGAACAAAGAAGATAGAAGTGTGAAAAGGAAGATATACTCTGTCCCAGGAGTGTCTCACTTATCGCACACCCGATTGAGCTCCTTCGTCAACCGACGTCATGATAAATGTTCTCGTTCTTAGGTTGAGCTCTCTTAGCATAAATAATATAATTTTTGTGAAGCCTTGAAATATTGCAGGCCGTATTAATACTAAGAGAACTAAACCGAACAAACGCAAGTCTAAACTAACAAACGAAGACATTCCGCACTGACGTCGGTTGACGAAGGAGCTCAATCCGGTGTGCAAATAGCGAGACTCATCCCAGGAATTTGTGGAGCAGGCTTCACGGATAGCGTAGTGGTAACGTCGTCGCCTTGTAATCAAGGGGTCCCGGGATCGATATCCAGTGGAGGCACATGGCACAGTGGTTCGGATCCCACTTTAAACTGTAGGTCCAGTCCCGATTAGCCTTCTTGTGCATAAAGTGGACTTAAAATAACAAATCAATCAATATGTGGAGCATGCGAACAAAACGAGTCCTTTGCGCAAGTACTGACTTGATATGACTCGACCAATGAAAAATGGTGGGGCATGAAGGGCGAAACGAGACTGCAACTACCAGTACCAGCCCTTTGCAGCATTGCTTCGCTCCGTCCACTCGCTTTCTTCCCTTCTATACCGTTTCGTGCGGCGTTGCTCCAAAGAGTCGTGGGACAGAGTATAAATATCATCCCCGGCTCGTGTGTGTCTTGTGTAATGGTGATTCCATGACCCATTGGAATTTCAACACGCATCTTCTCACGTTAAAATTACTTGCCTCCCACGACTGGAATTGAGAAAATACGTATGCTCTTTCCCCCCCCCCCCTCATTCTTTCCCATGCCCGCCCATATAATTGAAGTCGAGCCTCGAGGTGCAAGAACCCAGAATGTTCCTTACCTCTTGCGAGATCCACTTGAAAGAAGGACAAAGTACTCACGCCTGTTGCGAAGTGGTAAGATAGCGTTCCCTAGTTTGACTCTGGGTGCGATTCGCAAAATTACAAGGTGACATAAATTAAGCAGCTCCATGAAAAGAAACAGTGATGAAGTTGATGGTTACAGGGATGGTCGGAAAGGGGTCGCTCGAAAAACCCTGGAATATGGTCGGTTCTGTTATTTTTATCAATTTCTTTCCTTTTTGCTCTTTCTTCTTTCTAGATTTTAGTAATTTCCTACACAAGAACATGCTTCTTCTTGCTTACTCCCACCCTTGTTGGTTATATACTTTACTGCCTGCTCAAACTACCTTCTCTCCCAAATTTTCCATCTTGTTTTTCCTTTAATTTTTCTTTCTCTCTCTCTCTGTTATTTCTACTTTCTTTGATTCTCTTTCTCTCAAGCAGTTGTTCTTCTTTCCTTATCTTCTCTCTTTCTTTCACATTCTCACTACTCTTTCTGTGAATAACTTCTACCTATCTGGCTCCTCCCTCTATAGCCTTTTAATATTTCCTTCCTCTGTATTTCTCTTTCTCTCCTTCTCTCTAGCTTCTTCATCTTATCTCTCTGCAACTTCTTCTTCATCCTCTTTCTCTCTCCAACTTCTTCTTCATCCTCTTTCTCGTTACAGCATCTTCTTCTTCTTCCTCCTCTCTCTCTCTCTTTCTCTCTCTATTGCTTCTTCCTTCCTCTCTCTTTCTTTGCCTAGCTTCTTGCTTCTTCCTTCCTCAGTCCCTGCAGCGTCTTCTTTCCTCTCTTTCTTTCTGCAGCACTTTCTTCGTCCTCTCTCTCTCTCTCTTCTTCCTTCATCTCTCTTTCTCTGTGTAGCTTCTTCCTACCTCTCTCTATTTTCGTTCTTCTCTTTCTCCTTGCAGCTCTTTCCTTTTTCTCTGTGTTCCTTTTTTCCTTTCTTTTCATTCCACTTCACGACACAGGCTTTCAACCTGACAAAATTTTGACACTACCCCCCCCCCAAAAAAAAAAAAAATTAATGGCTGACGATCAGCGATCTCTGTCCATAAACAAAGATGACCCAATGCGCTGCCAATGTTGACTTAGGCATTCGGACAGTCAGGCTCGGCTACGGCACGGATTACGGTTCTTTTTCTTTTTTAATATTCAGAAAAATCACGTGACTTCGGTAATCTTCCTCATTATTTGACAGGAAACATTGCGTAAGATGATTTTTTTTCCCCTCGCACAGATTATAATGACTTTCTTCTTTCTTCGCAGAGCAGACCTGTCGCATGGTCAACGGCGAAAGAACGAAGACCCTTCAGTTTCATTACATGTTGACGAATAACAATAAACGTTCTTTCCTTCTAGTAAAAGATCCTGACTAGTACATACATGAAGTTATCTCATTTGTACATTTCCATTTCCAATATCTATCTATTTTTTTCTCTGTACATCTCCTTGTTTTGTTCTTTTCCATAGCTCCTCTTTAGTTATTGCTTCGGGCCATCCAATCTAAATATGAATCGTAAACACGTTTATGTATCTTATAACTCGAATTTCTTTTTGTGTTTCACAGTGACGTGGCCAAGATTTTCGATGGGGGGGGGGGGTTACGTATACTTTATCTTGGCAGTCGGCCCTCATTTTGTCATATTTTCCTACCTTTGACGTTTTTTTTAAGGAATACTGGCTCAAAGGAGGGGGTATAACCCCCACCAACCCTTCCTCTTGGGCATGCCACTGATGTTTCACGTCAATAGAGTAAGATAGATTTTATAAAATCATTTACTTTACATGTGTTAATGTTTATCTGTTTATGTTTCCTCATCGATCAGAACATCTGAAAAATATCGTCATTATTCTAGCTTTCATAGAATAAAAAATTGGAGACAAGGACATTCAAAAAGTTAAAAAAGAAAAAAATACCTAAGTAGATTTTCAATGCTACTTAGGTAGATTTTTTTATCTTCTTGAATGTCCTTGTCTCCAATTTTAAATTTAGTTTCAGCCTTATTGTGAATCCTCCTGTAATTTACTCGGAATGTTTGTAAATCTATAAAAGCTAGTAGGCATACGTCAACATCAAACTCTAAGAGTTACAATCTCCTTGTCATGTCTCAAATCCAATTTCTATTTTTTCGTGCTACCCCCATAACCTAGAACAAAAACAAACAGCAATGGAGACAAAAAAAACAGCCTGACAAGACAATAATAATGTAAGTTATCGTCCATCTTTTCAGCTAACCAGTGACTAAAAAGTTGAACTTTCTGGAAAAATAATCCGTATTGAAGAAGTAAGTTATGCTTCAAGCTACTGTGGAACATTCGTATGTTATCGCACATGTTTCGAAACCTGCATGTCGTTACAAACACGTCACTGATTAAAAGAAAAATGGGGGTACATGTGACGTTGAAGATAAGAGCGAATAGGAAAGAATAGGTGAAGGAAAAACAAAAGAAATACATTTTAAGAATTATTGACATGAAGTGTCTTTTTATCTCGAAACTGGTGTCTTCAATAATACTCATTATGATAGATCGGTATTTTTCTTAGCAGTGCAACAAGGCATATGACTGGCTACTCGAATCGAAATTCTTACAGATTTGCTCTAGCTTATAATTCCAGCACTTCACCTACAAGCAACTGTTGTAGATTTAATATCAAGGTTAGGCATCTTACATATATCTCAAAGACAGGTGAAAATATTTAACACAGGTGTCAAAAAATGAAAGCTCACAACTTTATTCTGTTTAAGGAAGTATAATCTTCATCAATAAAATAATTTTAAAGATTGTGCTTATTTTTAAAATTGATTGTCGGTTTCTTTAGGGCCTCTTCGATGGGGTGATGATAAAGTCGTCGCATTGTAATCAAGAGATTTCGGGTTCGATACCCGATGGAGGCACATAGTGGTCTTGATTTCACTATAAATGTACGTCCAGTAACGTATAGACTATCTGTGCATAAAGTGGACTTTAAACAAAACTTTTTTTAAAAAAAAACTCTAGCTTATTTAATTCTTAATTTCTGAAAATTTCCATCGCTTCTTTTTTATTCTGCCTTTTTCTTAGGATGATGCCTAAACATGACGTCACTATATTATAACTTTGAGCCCCTCCCGCTCTCCCTTCCCATCAGCGTATAACTGCTGATAGTGAACAGGAAGAAACTGGCAAATGTATGTGAAGTGAAACAGCAAAAATGAAAAAGAAGTTCATGTTTGCACCGATTCTTGCTCTGTCGGTCTGCTGGGAAGAAGGGACCGATACTTTTGGCGCACCCGGTAGAATGTTCCAAGTCGAGTAGACGCTCACAACGTTCGTCAAAGGAGAAATACGCGTTAAAGTCACAAGGTGTTTGGGAGTTCTCTTAAGTAAACACTGGCAGCAAAGTGGAACGTGCTATGAATGCAAAAATGCTGCTTATTACTTGCGCTTCTAACTGTAGTTCTTCACTGAGATGACTTTGGGACCAACGCTTGCTACCACAATAGAAGGAATACCATGAAGAAACACCTGTGACAGTTGGGACTATATTTCTCCTCAAGATTGATGTGTTTATGAGGACAGCTGGACCAGCAAATCTGTGCTGGACAAATAGGATAAACAAATTGCCTTCCCCGGTCATGACGTAAGAATAAAGAGTTCGGAAAGTTACATCATAGGCCGCACAGATAGAGTGCTTCTGCCTTTTCATGTTGACTTTTGTGAGCGCACAAGCGGATTCGACGTCCGGTGGCATGGTTGTTTGTCACTTTTGGCTATATATATATATATTGTCTGTGTGTGTTTGTGCTCGCGCGTGCGCTTTTATTTCTTTTTGTTATGTCGCTTTTCTGTCACTTTTGTAGCGACGTGTTCTGAAAAACATTATCTGGTTTATCGCAACAGTAGATATCAAAATGACACTATGAGCGCATCTAAATTTAAGGGATAAAATATTAACAAAAACCATTAACTTTTATATAAAAACTATCAATTTTTGCACTAGAAACCACAAAAAATATAATATTTTCCTCAAAAATAGAGCCCCTTAATAATATTATTCTCCAGCGCAATTTGATCAAGAGCTGTGAGCGCACCTAAATTTAAGGCGGAATTTTTCGCCCAAAATCATAAAAAAACCATTAACTTTTGCATAAAAACTATCAATATTTGCACTAGTAACCACAAAAAATATAATATTTTCCTCAAAAATAGCGAGCCTTATTTATTTAAAAAATATGGGCGCAAATCGATTAGGGCGTAATTTTTCACCACAAAATCATAAAAAAACAAGAGAAAAAAAATCTAGAAAATAACAATATTTTCATGCAAAAAATATAATATTTTCCTTAAAACAGTTTTTATGTATTATTTTCCAGCGCAATTCGATTAAGGGACAACTTTTCACCCAAAAACAATAACCCACCCACCAATTTTTTTTTAATTTTCACACAGAAACATACCCCTTAATCCACCAATTTATTCCTAGCCCTACCCTGAATAAGAGCTAACAAAAAAGTAATAAAAAAACAAGAGCCCCGCTTATGGAGGTAGCACGAAGTGCTTGCATCTCCTTAAAAATATGAGTGCCTTTCGCTAACTTTTTTAAGAAAAAATAAAAAACAGTATAGCCTAAAACTAAAAAATCTTAACACTTTTCACTAAAACAATGCAAAAATCGAGCTTTTTTCAGGTATTATTTTCTAGCACACCTATAAAATTTAAAGGTTTAAGTGTTAAGCTAAAAACAACGAAAAACATACCGAGACAGTTTATTTTCCAAAATAACTATTTTAAACATTTTTAATATATTGGCAATGCTAATGCACTACTTTAATGTGTTAAATATTAACTATTATAAAGATTTCTCCAAGGCAATAGCAAACAAGTTCAGACACTGTTCTAAGAAAGCTGAATGTACAAAAACAACTTAAAACAACAAGCCAGCTTCCAGTTCTTTTTCCAAGTCTATGTCAACACCAAAGGGTAGTGACGGAATGCGAGATTTTAGACCTAGTTTCTTGTGTTCGTTTGCACTAATAACTGGAAGCGTAGAACTGTTCAAACGATCAATAAACGCCATAGCAGCTTCTTCTTTTGATATAGCCCAGTATGGTTGTACTTTGTCGAATATCAGGAGTTCTACAGACCGCCCCATCTCTAATGGCCGATTTGCTATGACTGAATCAAAACGCACTGAATTTGGCAAATACGTATAAGGACTTGAAAAATTGAAGTCATTAAAATGCTTTCGCATCAAGAAATGACATGTCTCGTGGGTGGCGAGTGTAATTAAATCAGCATTATTAATTGTACTCCCAGAATGGCCTGCCAAATTGTTGGTACATATTAAGATACCATTCATTAGACACGCTCCTCGTAGGATGTCTAGTGGTTCAAATTTGCTCACACCAAGTATCTCCATATTTTCAATTTCTCTTGGTAGGTCTAAACTGCATGTGCTCTGGCCTAAAAAACAATTCATGGTGTCCTGCAATGCAGTCAAGATGGATGTGCTCTGCAGAGCATTTCTGATGAATTTTGTACGATCCTCAGTAAATATCCACACATGCCCTTCTTCACAGGACCAGTTTGCAGGAACAAGAAATGATGATATTTTGTAGTCAAAAAACTCATCAAGGGTAGTTAGTTTGTGTGCTTGCAAATAAGCTGAACTGACTTGGTCGTATAGAAGACGTACATCCATCTTCGAATAATGGATGAAAATTTGAAGACAAACTTTCTTGGCTTCGTTGCTGAAATCACCTTTCAAAAATTTAATAAGTTCTTTTGTGGTGCTGTGCTTCAGAATCAGGCCTTGGTTCAAAATATTTTCAAGCACAGAGTTGCGCAAAGTGTTGAGATCAAACTCCTCCATCTTGATGGGCATTTGGTTGATAGGAGTTGTTGGCGATTTCAAGAGCAAGTATTCGATTAAATTAAAGTCTTCCTCCTCGTACCGGGTAACTACGTCTTGGTACAAATTCATCTTGCCCCTTTCAAAAGTTGGATCTGAAAAGAAAATCTGAATAAAATATTCCAGCATTTTTAACTGATTTAAATGATGTTAAATTAAAGGATGTAATGGAGTTATTAAAAGAAGTAAATTCTGGAAGATAATAACTTATAAATTTTAAAATTTTAATTGAAATGTGGGCAGGGCCATTTAGTTTTTTGGGCGTAGAAAGCTTTCTACGTCCTATGTTATTGTCTCGCAGACATTAGTTCGATTGTTACATCGACAAAAGAAAGCGATGAATCGATATATATGTGTTTCCATGCTTAGGGTCGATTCATGTATATCGATTCTGCAAAATAATCAATATAAAAGCACAAGAAAGTGGGAGAAATCAGCATGCGCGAAAAAAGGAACAATATGGAACGCCAAGGGTCGCTTAATTTTCATTTAAATATATTTTTTTATAATTGAAAATATATTTTTTATAAGTGAAAATACGGAAAATGTTAAATGTTAACGTTTAAATTGATCCGTAATTTTTGCTATAATATTTTGTATATAATAAAATTGAATAAGAGGTATTTTAAACAACATGATTGCGTACATTTATATAGCAGCGCTTTTGCGATAATGTGCAAAAACGCTCCCTTTCGTTTCCTACTGTGGCTTCGTCTTTTATCGCGCGGGTGATATGAAAACGTTAACACTTTCTACGCCCAAGATCGAAGACTTCGTGTCTTCCTTGTTTAAGTTATAAGCAAACTTTAACATTGCATATACAAAACTGAAATAAATTAGATTGTAAACAAATACAGGTAAGAATAATAATAAAATTACACAAAAATGAGAAATCGTAACTATATGCAATAGAATATTTAAACTAATTAAAGATTATTCAAGTCTTTTAATGATCGACATTTTTTCAGCGGCTCTTGAAATTTAACTTCTTTTTTAATCGTTTCAGTTTTTTTAACTGCACACGTTGTTTTCACCTCCCGTAGAGTTTGTAAATTTAAAGTAAATCGTCCATAATTATCTCGGGGTGGTAAATTAACAACTCTTCTTTGATTATAATAGGATATATTATTAGCTTTTAAATATTTTACTACAGTTTTAGGATTAACTTTATATTTTTCACAAAAGGAATTAATAGAATTAGATAAAAAATTATAAGATGTTAAAAGTTTAATAAATTCGTTAGGTGTAATCGGCCTTGACATTTTTTTATTTATTTAAATTATTTTTTAAAGTATTGTAAAGTAAGGTATTGAATTGTAATGTAACGTAGAGTATGGTAATGTATAGTATTGCACTGTTCGGTATTGAATCGTAAAGTATAGTAATGTACTTAATAGAGTAGCGAATTATGGTAATATTGTATGGTAATAAGGTGTGGTATTGTATCGAATGGTAAAGTATGGTAACGTAATGTAAGGCATCATTAAAAATTATATCTTATTAAATGGAAAAACAAATCAAATTATTTACCCCCAGTGAGAGTGAATTAATAGGATTAGATAATTTAATAACCAATGTACCTGAATTACAAGAATTAATCGAAGAATCGGGTTATAATATTCAAACTATCAATAATGGTGTTGAAAACCTTAAAGGTCTTCCAGATTCATATAAAGACATGATAATAAAATTTTTTAAAGCATTGAATAACACACATATTACTAAAGAAATATATAAATACTCCAATTTTAGAAATCAAGAAATAATTGATAAATTATTAGCCAGAGAACAGGAATATAAAAAAATTATAACAAAACAAGCATCTAAACACAATGATGAAAGTGGTATAGACGAAATGAACAAAATGTTTAGTACAATGATAATAGAAACAAAAGACAATAAGAAGATAAGTAGATATATGAATAAAACTTTAAAAGATATAAAATTTCAAGATGATTTTAAACCTATATTTAATAAGAAAGGTATTAACGAATATTCTAAAAAAGAACTATTAGAAATGAAAACTAGTACTAAAGGTCCAACATTTAAAGATATTGAAAAAATTAAAATAGTTAATATTCCTGAAGGGAAAAATATTATCAATGGGAAAATAAAATAGCCATCATTCCTATCAAAACGATTTAAATATAGCCGATATTGCTACCAATTATCTATGTTTATTTTATAGCCTACATAAATAATAAATCTTTTAAGTTTTTGTTATAATCATTTTTATATGTAATCCTAATTTGTATTAAATTTCTATGCTGTGCTGGAGAATGTAATTCTCTAAATTGAAAAAATATTGGGAATAAATAAATGGAGGTACAAACCAAAATTTTTTCAAGAAAGAATGAAAGCCCTATATAGAGCAGAGGACACTGCAACCAACGAGTTTGAAAGAATAATGATTAGAAATATGAATGCTCAATTTAAAGAGTATGAAAATAAAATTTTAACCTTAGCTAAACTAGGTTTATTAGGGATTACAATCCCCAAGCATAAGCATTGAGAATTAAATTCTCTAGCTAAGAGGGTTAACTCACGTAAAACATAAAGCATTGAAAATATCTTTTCCTAAATAAATGGAAGCGCACGAAGTGCTTAGTCCAAAGGACGCTCGATGTTCTAAATGTTTAGAAATTAAATCTCTAGACGATTTCTATAATTACAATAAAGATAAAAGTTGTAAAAAGTGTGAAATAGAAAGAACATGTGAAAGACTTTTATGTGACTGTGGTAGATATTATACTAAAACACATTATCATAGGCACCTAAAAACTCAATTACACTCACGTAAGTTCGCGAAACTTTGTTTAGCATAAAAGGGGGATTTGTGCAGCGCACTCTGTGCTAAGACCTCCAGTCGCTTTACAACTGGTCTGGTAAAGTTAATATTGAATATTTTTTTATATAATAAATTGGCTACGAATAATGGAAGAACGTTTAAATGAATATACATTAAAAGATTTATATAATATTGCTAAAGAACTAAAAATACAATACATTACGAGATATAAAAAAGCTGAGCTGATAAAAGAGATCATCAGGCAATATGAAAAACGTAAAAAAGAAGAAGAAAATAAATGATTTATTTCCATTTGACGCAGATATAATAGTACCTCAAAAGAAAAAAAGAATAAAACAAATAAAATGTGAAATTTGTGGTAAGTACATTAAAGAAACTAGGCTACAACTTCATAAAGCAAAACATAATCCTGAATCTGATTTTATTTTAGTTGAAGTTGCTTTTAAAGGTAGGTTATTAACTTATCAACATAATAATAGAGAAGGTAATACAGACGTAACAAGTTACATGGATTCAATTAAAGATAAAGCAAATAATCTTATTGTAAATGCTTTAAATATGCATAAAAACATTAAGATTAATTTAGAGTTAGAATGTGAATTTAAAAATTTAGAACAAGAAATGACCCACAAGTTTCAATTACCTAATGTAATAACACTGATAAACAATGAAATACTCCTTTAAATAAAACTAAGTGATCTTTATGTATTCAGATGTGCTGATAACGAATATCGCATCCGTTTTCCTGTATCACCTAAGTTTTTTGCAGAACACCCAAATTTTATAATTTTATGGTTTCAGGTCTCCGCACCCAGCTCCGCTTCCAGCTTAACGTTTGTTTCCTAGCAAATGGATAAGAACTTTTCAGCGACCTTGTGTTTATGACTGGCACTTAATATATAGTGGAGGAAACATGTGGCAGTAGAGAAATTTCCTGTTTCTCTGTTAAAATTTGTTCTTTTGTGGGTTAGTCGAGTCTTAACTTCCTTTCCGATAACTTCGCGAGTATAAGGTGTCATATCGGAAACGCCAACAATCACGGACACATTTTTTTTTTGTTAGTAATGAGTTAACTTACTGCAATGATGTAGAAGGCCTTCCGCAAAAATTTGGAAGGAGTCACAACCCAAACGAGTGGAGACTATATTTAGATTCATCTAAGAATAGTTTAAAAGTAGTATTGTTGCATAATGGGAATATATACCCATCAGTACCCCTTGCCTGTTCTTCCACCATGAAGGAAACATATGAAAGTGTGGATACAATATTAAAAGTGATAAATTATGAAAAATATGGTTGGCAGATATGCGGAGACCTCAAAACGATTGGTGTACTGTTAGGCATGCAATCTGGGTTTACAAAATTTTGTTGCTTTCTTTGCGAATGGGACAGCCGGGTAGAAGATAAACATAACAACATTGTGGATTGGCCCATACGAAAAAACTTATGTCCTGGAGAGAAGAGTGTTAGGAATCACCCTCTACTTGAGAAAGACCAGATTTTGTTACCACCGTTGCATATAAAGTTATGGCTGATGAAAATTTTTGTTAAGGCTTTGGATAAACACGGTGAGGGTTTTGGGTACTTGAGAAAAACATTTCCTAAACTCAGTGATAGTAAGTTAAAAGGAGGTATATTTATTGGGCCGCAAATCCGTGAGATCATTCATGATGACAACTTTGTGGAATTGCTAACAGAAAAAGAGAAATGCGCATGGTTAGCTTTCAGACAAGTATGCTGTAATTTTCTTGGAAATGTGAAAGCTGACAACTACAAGGAACTTGTTAAGAACTTGTTGAAGTGTTATCAGCGCATGGGGTGCAATATGTCCTTGAAAATTCAACTTTTTACATTCGCATTTGGACTTTTTCCCCCTTAACTTGGGCGCGGTTAGTGACGAATGCGGCGAGAGATTTCACCAGGATATTTCTGTCATGGGGAAACGCTATGCAGGAAAATCGGTACAGAACATGTTAGCAGACTATAGTTCGAACCTCAAGGAACATGTTTCTGCTGGGAGTTACAAACGGCAGAGTTCAAGAAAGAAATTTTGAAAATGCGAGTAAAAATGTGTTTTTTTTCCTTTTTTTGCATGAAATTTGTTCATTGAACAGTCAAAATCGGTCCTATATATATTTTTAATTTTTTTATATTTCATAGTTATTCACTTCAATATTTAAATCTTATTTCATGAGCAAACAAACAAAAATAATTTCAAATTTCGATGTATTATTACAAAGGGAATTAAATTTTTATTAAAAACAAAAAATGAAAATCCAGGGAAAACGATACGTGATACAGCATTTCTACTTTCAGATTTGGATTCAGCGGGGTCGAATTATAAATAATCACCTATTTTCGTTCAAAGGAGCAAAAAAAAGTTTGAATTTGTTCATCAGTGTAATCAGATCGTTTGAAGAACTTAGCCTATTCTGGGATACTCAAAGAGATTTATTTATAGCCAGATGTGATGAATTAGAAGCCAAAGGATCAGGTTGGACTTTAAGCAGAATAAATAATTTAAGAATTAATATTAATAAATATAAACCATTAAGCGGGTCATCTTATAAAGATTTGCCCAAATTAATTAAGGACAAACAGGCTTGTATTAATATTAAAAATAAAGATAATAAGTGTTTTAAATATTCAGTTTCATGTGCATTAAAAACCCCGAAAAAAGATCCACAAAGATGGTCACATTATGTGCAACAGAGCTGCACGTCAGCGACTCTTGATAGGCCACAATACAAAGATTTATTAAATTTTAATGGAATTGAATTTCCAGTTAAAATTCAAGATATTCCTAAATTCGAAAAATTAAATAAACTTAACATAACGGTATTTGGGTTTGAAGATAAAGAACAAGTATTTTATCCATTATACCATAACAAGAAACAAGAATATAATAAAAATATTGATCTACTTTATTTTGAAAATCATTATTGTTGGATTAAAAGTATAAGTCGTTTATTGAATAATCAATTAGAAATTGATGGACATAAAAAATATTTCTGCTGAAGATGTTTAAATTATAGTTCTAGAAGTGAAGAAGCTGTTAAGAAACATCAAGTAATATGTAATAACAATGAAACCTGTTTACCTGTTATGCCTAAATCTAACATAGAAAATGGAATAGAAATTAAACCAACAATATCGTTTAAAAATATTCAAAGAATGTTGAGACATCCATATGTAATTTATTCCGATTTTGAATCCATTCTAAAACCAATTCAGAGCTGTGACCCAAATCCAGAAAAATCATTTACTATCAAAAAACAGCTACATATTCCTTGTAGTTATGGACTTTATATCAAGAGTATTTACGGAAACATTAAAAATCCTTTAAAAATTTATAGAGGAGAAAATGCTGATAAAAGATTTATAGAACAGATTACAGCTCAAGCCAAAACAATATACAGTTTACTCAAGGAAAATAAAACCATGACAGATGTTGATCTGAAAGAGTACATGAAAGCTAAAACATGCTATCTATGTGAAAAAGAATTTACAGAAAAAAATTCAAAGGTTCGCGATCACGATCATTATAGCTCAAAATACAGAGGAGCTGCATGTAGAAACTGCAATTTAAAATACAAACAACCACTGTTTATTCCAATACTATTCCATAATTTGAGTTCATATGATTGTCATCTGTTTGTTAAGAATCTGGGAGAGGACAGGAGTAATCTTAAGTTAATTCCAGATAATGAAGAGAAATATATTTCATTCAGTAAAGTTTTAAAAATTGGAGAAGGCATCATCGAATTAAGATTTATTGATTCATTTAGATTTTTAGCGAGTAGTTTAGATGCACTAAGTTCTAATCTAGAACCAGAACAGTTGAGAGAAACAAAGAAATATTACTCAAATGATAATTTGGGTATTTTATTCCGAAAACAGGGGACAAAAGTGATTAGAAAAGGCATCTATCCTTATGAATATATGGATTCATTTGAAAGATTTAGTGAAACTAATTTACCTTCAATTGATAAATTTTATTCTACACTAACAAAAGAAAGTATAAGTTGGTCTGCATACGATCATGCTAAAAAAGTTTGGAACAAATTGGAAATAAAAGACTTGGGTGAATGGCATGATTTATATTTAAAACTAGATGTCTTATTGTTAACAGATATTTTTGAAAATTTTAGAGATTTAGCATTGAGCTCATATGAATTAGATCCTGTTTGGTATTACACTACTCCAGGATTTGCTTGGGACTGCATGTTAAAATATACCAAGGTTCAATTAGAACAATTAATGGATTATGAAATGTATCTGTTCTTTGAAAAAGGAATTAGGGGTGGAATAAGTCAGTGCTCTAATAGGTATGCGCTAGCAAGTAGCTCGACTACGTCTAGCAAAGCAGATGAGAAGACACAAATTCATTATAATGATATGAACAATTTATATGGACACTCATTATCACAAAAATTACCTCAAAAAGATTTTGAATGGTTCACTGAAGACGAAATTCAAAATTTAGATAATATTTTAAACTCAGATGTGCTACTGGTTTTGTCTTAGAGGTTGATTTATCATTTCCAAAAGATTTAAAATTGCATAAACGGTTTAACGACCTTCCACTTGCACCAGAGAATGTAACACCACCTAACGGAAAGGTAAATAAATTACTTTGTCACTTCTGTGATAAAAAGAATTATGTTGTTCACTATAAAATATTAAAACTATATACAGACTTAGGAATGAAAATAACTAAAATTTACAGAGGAATAAAATTTACACAATCAGACTTTATAGCACCATATATTAAATTTAATACTGAACAGCGACAGAAAGCGAAGAATGAATTTGAAAAGGATTTTTGGAAATTAATGTCTAACAGTGTATTTGGTAAAAGTATGCAATCAGTTAGAAAGCAACAAAATATTAAATTATACACTGAAGACAATAAAGTCCAGAAAGCAATAAATAAGGCCAATTTTAAATCAAGAACAATATTCAGTGAGCATTTGGTAGCAGTACATAATTATAAAACATCAGTTAAATTTGATAAACCAATTTATATAGGCCAAGCAGTACTTGACTTAAGCAAGGCCCTAATGTATGATTTTTACTATAATGTTTTAAAAACAGAATTTGAAGATGATATTAAACTTTTATACGTAGACACCGACGCATACATATTTGAGCTGAAAAATCATGATTATTATGAATTTATGAAAAAGCATTCTGAGTTATTTGATACTTCTGATTATCCAAAAGATCACTACTTGTATTCAGACAAAAATAAAAAAGTAATTGGAAAAATGAAAGATGAATTAAATGGCAAACCAATGTTAGAATTTATTGGGCTAAGGAGTAAAATGTATGCATATAGAACTGACGATAAGGTAGACAAACGATTAAAGGGAATTAAAAAAGCAGTATTAAAAAAGGAAATTAATTTTGAAGATTATAAAAACTGTTTATTCAATGAAAAAGAATGCTTCCATAAACAGCATGTTATTCGGAGTCATAAACATGACATTTACACTGAAGAATTAAATAAGAAATCACTCAGTTGGAAAGATGATAAAAGATCTCTAATTCCTGGAAGTACAGACACTTATGCGCATGGACACATGCTAGTCTGAAGGTTACTTGTGTTACTTCTTAAAGGTACTTTGAAAAAAATAAAAAAAGGGTACTTCCAAAATTTATAAGTATAGTTTTAAAATTTTAAAGCCATTCATTTTTTAACACATTCAGTGAGTATGTGTCGCAGCGGTTGCTCGCCTAGTGCGTATGACACTGATGGGTGTCGCTTGTTAGTGTTAACTAAATGGACGACTGTGAACTCAGCTCCTGACTTGAGTCTCAGTCTTTAGAGACGCAGCAAAAGTGTTAAAGGTGCTTCAGCAGCAGATGTGTTACTCCACCGTCGTTAGGCCACTACTGTGGTGTGGATTGGATTTTTAATTTATTTTTTACCAGCGGCGTTGCAAAGCTGCAGTGTGAGAAATGAGTGATGCACTAACAGCATTTCAATCAAGAAGAAGTTTGAATCTAATTACAGTATCTAGTGAAATTGGTTTCAGTACCTAGTGAAACTGATTACAGTATACCTAGTGCAACGGACACATGCCAGTACCATAATTATAATATTAAAATAATAACAATGCTAATGGAGTAATGGTACATGATTATGAAGCGCTGGTGCTTAGAGCTTGTCACAATAATTAACATAATAGCTATAATGTTGGACACGAGTTCACTAAAATGTTTTTGAGAATATGATGCACTGTACCTATATTGTTGACAGTAATTTGTTCATTTTGTGTTGCTTGCTTTGTGGGGGAGAGCCAAAACAATGGCTAAGCATCAGTGTCATTTTTTTCTATATTGGCTAGGCTACTGTTTACTTAAACGCTCTTTTTGCTTGCTCAGTAACCCTCTGTAAGGTACAGTACCTTTTAATTTATTTTAATGGACTGGCAATAAAGGCAGACCCGAATATGTTGGCCTTATTGGAAGACTACACAAAAGCAGAAGTTATAGAAGAAAGGGTGGTTCTCTCTCCCTCCATATAGACCTATTTAACCTCACCATGTAAATAACAATAGCCTCAGCATTATTTTCCTACAGCAAAAGACTACATCTAGGTACTGAACGAAAGACGTGTTGAAAAAGCTGGGGTACTCGTAAGCCTACTCTAAACAACGTCAATTTTTACCCTTATAAGTTAGTATGTATTAATTATTAAGTTAATACGCAATACGCTTTATGAGTTTAATAATTTAGACCACTAAAATGTTAACAGATAGAAGAAATAAAAACAAAACTTACTATTTTACAGTACAGGGCTGACTTGTCTTATGTGCACTGGGTATGCAGCTGATCTGTGTTGCCAACACACAAAAATATTAAATCCTAATCCTACCACTCTGTCACAAAATCTAAATTTTCACCTTTTGTATATTGTATTATGTTGTTAATAAAAACCCCCCTTATTTTTAAAAACAGACGAATGTTACGGAAATAATTAAAAATTTTAAAAAGTAATAGCAACTAACATAATAATTAACGAAACGGCAACACTGGATTTTAGCATTGATGCAAGCGGCAAGCGCCATAATCTTTATAACGTTCTGAAGAAATATCGCTTTTTTCGATTTTCGTAATTTAAGTTTTACGTTATAATCGTTGTTATCGTTTTTACGTTATTTTCGTTTTACTCGATTTTCGTTAATTTTAGTTTTTTATCGTTTTGACAGTTGGCAACTATGCTTGAAGAAGATGGCTGCCTCCTTGTTTACGCTGTCAGAAATGATCGTGGTTGTTTTTTAGGTTACAAATAAATATTTAAGTAATGTGCAGAATAGAATTTTATTTCACCAAGGTAAGGGAAGGTATAAATTATACAGTTTTATTCACGGGTTAGTTACATTTTTCTTGTTTATAAAAAGATTTGCTCACAGAGGTGAGAGAGATTGAAGTTGTGTCGGCCTTATCTGCGTTTTGGCGTTTGCAAAACACTAGAGCTGGGATAAAAATTTTCTTTGTGATTCATAACACAGTTACAAATCATATCACCATCAAGCCCAAAGTTCATGTGGCATATCTGTGCCACTTTTAACGAAAGTTCTGTTTTGGTTCTGGGAAAAGAACGAATGCATTAAATATAGATGGTAGTTTCGCATGTAAATCATTAAATGATAAGCCACACTGTAACAATTTTGGATAATATTGTACATCGTGAAAAAACTTTCTCAATTTTCTTACTTGTCTCAAACTTATTCCAATGTTTCTTCATTCAAACCACTGCTTCCAGCTGTGTTTCACTTTTTGTTCGCTCTTTAGAATTTTAAAGCGATTAAAAATATTATCGAGAATATATCCTAAATTAAACGCTTGATGGGCTGAGTTGCTGTTGGCCTTAATAAATGCATTTGAGGCTCTGCGACAATTTTCTATGGCTTCATTTAACAGTAGATTATCTGGTACTATATAGGCGTTTGAAACATCACTATGGTACTGCATCAATCCTTGGATTAAATTTTCCAATAATTCTCGTACGCTGTTGCTTAGGTCGCGTTCCTTCTGGTCTTCCGTTTTAAGTTTTTTGTAAATATCTTTCACTCTTTGTTTTGATAATTTCCATGAACTTTCTTCTACAGGTATCACTTGCCCCACTCTTACACATTCAGTAATATATGCCTCAATAGTTGCATTAAATGTAAGAATCTCAGCAGCCATAATGTAAAATTGAGTGAGGTGCTGTATGGTATTTTGTTACAAATGATCTAATCAGGCTTGTGATTCATGAGGAAAAGGTGTTAGGTGTTGATAAACTGGTGAGTAAAAATGTTTACAGATTTACAACTACATTTAAGTTAGGTGTATTCAGTAAGAAAGATGCATGGAAATAGATTAAGATGCACATTCGGGGGAAATAACCCAATAAATTAATAAATCAATCTAAAGAGATGATTTTTTTATATTTGTCTAGTAAAGAAAGGTAAAATTTATTAATTGTATAGGTATCTGTTTTTTTAAAAAATTAGTCGAAAGGCACTCATATTTTTAAGGAGATGCAAGCACTTCGTGCTACCTCCATAAGCGGGGCTCTTGTTTTTTTATTACTTTTTTGTTAGCTCTTATTCAGGGTAGGGCTAGGAATAAATTGGTGGATTAAGGGGTATGTTTCTGTGTGAAAATTAAAAAAAAATTGGTGGGTGGGTTATTGTTTTTGGGTGAAAAGTTGTCCCTTAATCGAATTGCGCTGGAGAATAATACATAAAAACTGTTTTAAGGAAAATATTATATTTTTTGCATGAAAATATTGTTATTTTCTAGATTTTTTTTCTCTTGTTTTTTTATGATTTTGTGGTGAAAAATTACGCCTTAATCGATTTGCGCCCATATTTTTTAAATAAATAAGGCTCGCTATTTTTGAGGAAAATATTATATTTTTTGTGGTTACTAGTGCAAATATTGATAGTTTTTATGCAAAAGTTAATGGTTTTTTTATTATTTTGGGCGAAAAATTCCGCCTTAAATTTAGGTGCGCTCACAGCTCTTGATCAAATTGCGCTGGAGAATAATACTATTAAGGGGCTCTATTTTTGAGGAAAATATTATATTTTTTGTGGTTTCTAGTGCAAAAATTGATAGTTTTTATATAAAAGTTAATGGTTTTTGTTAATATTTTATCCCTTAAATTTAGATGCGCTCATAGTGTCATTTTGATATCTACTCGCAACAATTCTTACTTATTGTACATATTTATTATCCGAATATTAATTAGATATAATAGAAATAAAACTCAAATGTAGCTCATAATGGCTTATAAATTCGACAAATTATAGGCTCATCCAACTGTCATAAAATTCCATCTATATTAAAAATTGTATGCTTCGTCGCCGAAGCATAACTTTCTTGTTTCAGTAACTCTTGAGTTGGTTTTTAAAATGAGTAACTGTAACTCAGTTACTTATGGAACCAAGTAACTGTAATTCAGTAGCCAAGTAACTGTAACTCAGTTACTTGGAACTAACTTTCCGAATACTCCTAGGAACGTCTACCTCATCAGTCCCACTTATACCTGTCTATTCTGCCTTGTGGTAAGAGTTAAAAAGCCAACAAGACAAGATATACCTAATGCTCAAAAAGATGATGAAGTAACTACGGTTAATCGTTAAAACAGAAAAGGTGTAATTGTTTAGCAATAAAGATAAGGCAAGTTTCACTTTTCAGTTCTGTTTCTAACTTATGAACTTTTTACGACCACGTATACAGCACAGAAATGTTCAAGTCATGTTCTTGGGCGATTCAAAGTCGAGTGGGCTATTTATATAATCGTCAATTGCACAAATAATGTTTATTTCGTGATGTAACATCACTTACAGAGCATTACGGTCCCTGCAACAATGACAATTTCAGGAAAATAATGAAGATAATTAAATACGGCCACGGAAGCATTAACAGACGTTCATGGCCTTGTAAAAAATTATATCTGAACATTTATACGATTCTAATTGAACTGGCTGAAACAACAAAAGTTATTGTTACGATCGTATATGCACGTATGTATTACATACATACATGCATGTGTGTGTGTGTGTGTGTGTGTGTGTGTGTGTACATACACACACACACACATCAGAGTGTCCCAAAAATATAACACTAACAATTATTATGGTACAGAAAGGTGTGGTAATTCAAAATAAAGTAGACAAATGTATAAGTCAGCCATTTATCGGAAGTGTTCAAATTATTGGCCGTTATGATCCAGGCACAGCTGATAACGCTCATCAATGGAATCAAGAACGTTCCTAATCATTTCAACTGGTATTTGGGCACATTCTCTTTCAATTGCTGCTTCCACTCATTGATTGTAGCTGGTTTTGTGCTGTAAACATTATGTTTGAGGTGTCCCCACAAAAAGAAGTCCATTGAGGTCAAATCCGGTGAGCGTGGAGGCACTCGGTGGTACCTCTTCGTCCTATCCATCTGTTCACCAAATTTTCGTCAAGATAAGCCCTCACGTCGCGATGGTAGTGGGGAGGTGCTCCATCCTGCTGGAAGTACCATTCTTCGTGCCTAAACATCTCTTGAATGCATGGCATGATGGATTCCTGTAGCAATTTGAGGTAATTTGCACCAGTCACGGTATGGTCAAAAAAGAAAGGTCCAATTAAACCAAATGCTGGCAAACCACACCACACTGTAACTCCTGGTATGTTCACATGGTGTTCCATTGTCACATGAGGATTGTCAGTTGCCCAGTAGCTGCAATTTAAATGTGGCCTCGTCACTCCAAACAATCTTGTATGGGAATTGATTTTCCTCTGCACATTTTACTCGGTACCATTCACAAAATTCAATTCTCCGGTCATGATCATCTTCGTTGATAGCGTGGATTAATCTAGAAATAAAACATTTCCATTGGGAACGCTGCAAAATGCGATGGACGCTCGAATTTGGAAGTCCTGTCTCACGAACCGCTTGCCGAACAGATTTTCTAGGAGATTGCTCAACGATGACTTTCTCTTGTGGGGCTGCTGGATGTCCGTGGTCTTCCCGAATGTTTCTTATGGACATTGTGAACAGTTCCTTCCACCTCAAACTTATCTCGCAAACGAGCAATTGTGAGTCGTGTTAGTGCATCTCGTTGAAACTCCCTTCTAAACTGTCCTTGCACTTCACTTATGTTCTCAGTCTTCCAGTAACACTTTTGAATACATTTCCTTTCCCCAAAGCTTAGTCTGACTTCAGCCATTATTTTAAGCGGTCATACCTGAAAAAATAACATAAAGTGTGGTAGTTTTGAGCTTTTAAAAAGTGTATACATTTCATTGGGACACCCTGTGTATATATATATACGGTCCCGGGTTCGAATCCCGACTTGGGCATGGATGTTTGTGAGTGTCCATTCATCAATTTCATGATATCATCACTCATCACCATCTTCGCAAATTAGCCAAAAGAGGACAAAAGTGAAGTAAAATGAAGCAAATCAATCAATCAATCAATCAACACATACACTTACATACCCGATCGTAACTTGAATAGCGCTTGTACTTGTATGTATGTATGTCGTATATATATATATATATAGGGGAGACCGGGGTAATTAGAACAGGAAACAGCCTGTAGAAGTTCCACTGTAAATTACTCAGAAAGTTACTGATGGATTTTTTAAAAATTTCTACCATTTAAAAGGACATCTTTTGCATATTTTTGAAAAAAATAATGACCATACCTGCATTGCAAATACTCGTCCAAAAAAAAAATTTGTCATGACACCATAAAATTGTTACAATTACCCCATTTGGGGTTAATGGAACATAAGTTAGAAATTTCAACTGAATAGCTTTAGATTGCTGTTGGGGGTAATACGAACATCATATATAAATGTCCCATTTACCCGGCAAATTTGAACACAATAGCTCTACTTCTTCTGGAGTTATCAATGCTTGTTTAAATAAAATCCCAAGTTAACGTCTTTTTTTCAAAAACTTCAATTTCCCAGCTGTGAAGCAAATATGTGTGAATGAAAATCAGTGTTCTATGATTTATTTGAAAGGTTACAGGCCATTCTACAATGTAGTAAAGAAAAAACTTCTAATAGTTACATGTACAATCTAGTATACCCAAGCGAAATCAAGCAAATTACGCAATGTTCTAATAACCCAGTTGGAGAAATTTTTGGGGTAATAAGAACTTTGCTTATAAAAACCAGGCAAGTTGCCCATAGACAACCAAACTCACATGAAATGATGTGTGCCCTTATGTTTTATTATAGGGGTGAAGAAAATTTTGAAAGGGTTCTTTCATTCACATCCAGTATATGCAGAAGCAGAGAAACACCAAGCATGCGTCACATCATTTTTGCAGGTGTATAATAAAAGTCAAATAAAACTTACTGTTGTGTAGTTATTCCAATAACAAATTTTCTGCATGTAGGTTTAGTGTAGGTACATAGGTATGAAATGTTATTACACCAGTCTTTTCGTTTTAAATTATTCTACATTAACATGTTCCAATAACCCCATGTTCTAATTACCCCGGTCTCCCCTATATATATATATCGTGTCCAGTGTCTCTCAAAAGTTTTAGGACAACGACATTTTAAACTAGGCAACCCAATTTACAGAAGGCGTTCGTGGGTTGCGTGTAGAGTTAGGCTGAATTTCAGGGTTGCCACATGCACAATAAATATTTATAAAATACGCGAAAGAAATAAAAACAAGTATTAGTGTATAGATGTATTAAAAATATCACTATTATATCGCAAGTGACAAAATTCTTTCTGAAAGAAAAAGAATAGGTTTTCTAGTATTTCATCGCTGATGAGTCTACAGAAAGGAAAAGAGGTGAGAGAAAACGAGAGGTGACAAAGGACAGGAGAAAGAGAAAGCGAAAGGAGAAGAAAATATCGTCTCAGCGTCAAGAATTGATGCATTGGTCAAATTATCGACATGAAACATTCAATAACATTTTGAAATGTATTGGAGAATGTATTAGATCGGTGCGAAATGCCTTTTGGCTTAGTTCAGAGCAAGGTAAAATCTTCCATGTAAGATCTTTTATTTTACCTGCGATTATACCACTAAAAACATGAATGTAATTTTAAAATTTATAAGAATTATCCAATTTTTGTCCACTTCTCGGTTAGTTGAAATGGAGATTTTGTAATTTAATATTTCCCCTCCCCCCATCGTCAATTGCAAACTGAATCATTCCGTTTCACACGGCGTGGACAATGAACACAATGGGATAGGTCTAAAACTTACGAAAATTTTCTGCCGCCGGAAGGGTTTGAACCTACGACCATCAGATTGACAGTCTTGAATGGTAAACACTACCCTACAAGCTTTCGCTCCTGAAAGTAAGTGGAAGGAGCTGACCAATGTGAAATGTAAATGCAACTCTCCTCCTACATATAATGTGCAAACAATACTTGTTTGTAACAAAGAAAACGAAGGTAGTACGACTCGGCGAAAACATTTAATGAAGAATTGCACATGATGAGAACTTTTCATTCGATATTTGCGGAGGTATCCTTGCATTGAACTCGAGTGGGAAAAGGGGTAAAATTAGTATGTCCTGAATTGCCACAAATATAAATAGTTATTTCATTAATATTTGTCAATGTCTTTGAAGCAGTACACAATTAGTGTTAGAGTATCATAATTCACGATCTTATACATGAAAATATCCTTTTGAACGTGTGTCAATTCATTTGTTTGTTTATGTTTTTATAAAATCCAATTGCAGAACAATGTAGCCACTATACACTGCTTTTACAAGTAATGTTACCATGCTCTTGTTTATAATAAAAGGAGAATTAAAAAAACAACACCTCCTAAGGACGATCGAACCTGGGACCGCGATCAATGCTTTCAAGAACTCTAACCAATACACCACGCCCTTACCTTCGATTGAAACAACAATTTTTAAGTATTCTGTCTCTCCAATATTGTAAATGACGTTGGGTATACATGCAGTTGAACTTTTACTTTAATTTTGGATTGCTTTCTTGTAGTATAGCAGATATCTTCGATAAACAATTTTCGAAGTGATGAAGAAAAACGAGAATATTGGTAGTTGTGAAAATGCGAGTTCTTTCTTCTAACTTATTGTTGTGATTAGACATTAATGAAAAATATCTAGAGGCTTGAACATTGCACGACGATGTTCTTTTCCTGTGATACTGCAACAGACGAAATGCATGTTTACTGACCCAAGTCTGGTGTTCAGAACAGTCTTATGAAATGTATTTGCTGTTGCGTAAAATAACACGAAATAATTACACCGTTTGCGAACTACCAAATCTGCGCAACGTTAGACTTAAACAGGCGGAAAATTTTATTCTTCACATTTGACAGTATTAGTCAAGAGAGACTCGTAGGACACTGTGTTAAGGTGCTGGAGTAAATCCTTCTTATTTTCCTTTCTCGAAGAACAACAATTTTCAAAGTAGAGCAACAGTCGTTCCGCTCTTTCTTATTTCTTTTAAATTCTTCCACATTCCTTTAATTGGGTTAAATATAAATAAAAATATTGCTTGCATTTCTGTCATTGACGTAGACCAGGCCCGTACGCAGGATTTCTTTGAGGGAGGGGCCAGACCCAAATGTGTGTGTGTGTGTATATATATATATGAGAAAGAGAGAGAGAGAGACAGATATTACGAAATAGTTCAAATAGTGCGAGTGCGATTGAAAAGTCATGATAATTCTATGTTTAGAAAATAATATATTTATAAATTAAATGTTGCGTACTAGGAATTATTATTACAATAAAGAACATGTCTAATTTTGAGTTAAGAAAAAAACAATAATAAAGAGACATTCTCGCATCACGATTGCAGTTCGAAAAAGTCGGGACAGGGATTGAGAGTAACGCACTGTCCTGACTAAATCGGTGAATCGGTCTGCTAGCCTTGCATTATAAAACTAAAACCATCCAATATTGCAGCCTGAAGACTTATGCGCAAGAAAGAGATTCATTTATGTAAGAACAAAATTGAAATTTTTACCCATTTTTAAAATCGACAATGTTATTTTCGTAGTTATTGATAGGTTCACATTTAAATATTTCATGGTTCGAGGGGGGGCATGGCCCCCCCGCCCACCCCTGGGTACTGGCCTGACGTAGACAGTGGGAGAGAAATTTTTGATAATCTTTGTATTAAATTTATTATTTACATCCACCTTATGCTCAGCTAGGTTTATTGACAATCGTGAACTTTTCGTTTAATAGATAATATTTGGTTTTAAACGACGGGAGAACATTGGTCTAATTTTCTTTCAAGCTATTTTGAGAGAATATATACTTCTACAATAGCAATCGCGTTCGGAAACGGTGAAAAAAAATTACTTGGTTTTCAAAGGCAGACAGACAACCTTGGTAGCGTAGATTGCTTGTGTTCAAAGAGAATCTGAAGAATGATAGATTTCATCAGAGGCGGCTAGGTGGGCACACTAGCTCAACATGAAATAGTTTAAGTGATAATTTCTGACAACCAAGAAACCTTATTGAATAAGTATTGGGATAGTAATACGTGTATCCTCTCCTTTTTTACAATGTCAGCTCGAAGACAATCTGTATTCCATTTGTTTATATTGACAACTTGGTCAACCTGAGGTTATTATAAGGAACGATTTCGTAGATGTTCATGTAACCGTTATACAATTACAAATAAAATATATTCACAACCTTAGATATACTAACAACAAAGAAATAAATTCAGAGTTAAATTTCAAATGCATGCGTATAGAGTAATTCTAGAAGTACAGAGATATATCAGAGTATTGAACTTCTTTTTGCAGGATAACGTTTACAATATTGACGCGAGAGAATAATTAAGAACTGTTGTTTCAATCGAAGGTAAGGGCGTGGTGTATTGGTTAGAGTCCCAGGTTCGATCTCCTTAGGAAGTGTTCTTTTTTAATTCTCCTTTTATTATAAACAAGAGCATGTTAACATTATTTGTTATAGCAGTGTATAGTGGCTACATTGTTCTGCAAATGGAATTTATAAAAAAATAAACAAATAAATGAATTGACACACGTTCAAAAGGATATTTTCATGTATAAGATCATGAATTATGATACTCTAACGATAATTTTGTACTGCTTCAAAGACATTGACAAATATTAATGAAATAACTATTTATATTTGTGGCAATTCAGGACATACTAATTTTACCCCTTTTCCCACTCGAGTTCAATGCAAGGATACCTCCGCAAATATCGAATGAAAAGTTCTCATCATGTGCAATTCTTCATTAAATGTTTTCGCCGAGTCGTACTACCTTCGTTTTCTTTGTTACAAACAAGTATTGTTTGCACATTATATGTAGGAGGAGAGTTGCATTTACATTTCACATTGGTCAGCTCCTTCCACTTACTTTCAGGAGCGAAAGCTTGTAGGGTAGTGTTTACCATTCAAGACTGTCAATCTGATGGTCGTAGGTTCAAACCCTTCCGGCGGCAGAAAATTTTCGTAAGTTTTAGACCTATCCCATTGTGTTCATTGTCCACGCCGTGTGAAACGGAATGATTCAGTTTGCAATTGACGATGGGGGGAGGGGAAATATTAAATTACAAAATCTCCATTTCAACTAACCGAGAAGTGGACAAAAATTGGATAATTCTTATAAATTTTAAAATTACATTCATGTTTTTAGTGGTATAATCGCAGGTAAAATAAAAGATCTTACATGGAAGATTTTACCTTGCTCTGAACTAAGCCAAAAGGCATTTCGCACCGATCTAATACATTCTCCAATACATTTCAAAATGTTATTGAATGTTTCATGTCGATAATTTGACCAATGCATCAATTCTTGACGCTGAGACGATATTTTCTGCAACTACCTCTTCTCTTCAGTCCCTTCTGTTCTTCTCTTCTCCTTCTTCTCTCCTCTCCTTCTGCTCTGCTTTTATCTCATATCGCCTTCCCTACTTTTCTCGCATCTTATCTCCATCCCACTCATCTCCAATCCTCGTATCTCCTTTCCTGTCTTAGATTTCCGACTCCACGCACTTTTCTCCTCTTCTTTTCGTTCTTCTCTTTTTCTCTCCTTTACTCTACTCTCCACTCTTCTCTCATCTCGTTTTCCTTCTCTTTTCTCTTCTTTGCTCCATTTTCCTCATCTCTCCTAGAATCTTTTTCCATTCTCCTCACTACATCTCTCCTCGTCTATCCTCTCTTTCTTCTCTCCTCTACTTTTCCTCTTCTCCTTTCGCTTTCTCTTTCTCCTGTCCTTTGTCACCTCTCGTTTTCTCTCACCTCTTTTCCTTTCTGTAGACTCATCAGCGATGAAATACTAGAAAACCTATTCTTTTTCTTTCGGAAAGAATTTTGTCACTTGCGATATAATAGTGATATTTTTAATACATTTATACACTAATACTTGTTTTTATTTCTTTCGCGTATTTTATAAATATTTATTGTGCATGTGGCAACCCTGAAATTCAGCCTAACTCTACACGCAACCCACGAACGCCTTCTGTAAATTGGGTTGCCTAGTTTAAAATGTCGTTGTCCTAAAACTTTTGAGAGACACTGTACAACGAATCCTGCCAGGGTATGGGTGTTTCATCTAATTCATCTAATCATCATTGATCGATCGTCGCGCCAAGGGTCGCGGGTTCGAATCCCGCTCGGGCTTGGTTGTTTGTGAATATCCATTCATCAATTTCCTCATTTTATCACTCATCCCCATCTTTGCAAATTAGCCAAGAGGCACGAGAAGTAAAATAAACTAAATCAATCAATCAATCGATCATCGCGATTAACCTAACCTAATAAGGTACACTCAACTGAAACATCTCGCTTGTAACGATTCTAATAAAAAACAAGGGTATCGTCACAACACAGAAATGCGTATGGTTGTACAAAATACAAGTTAAATAACCAAAATATAAAAATTCTCTTCAAGAGTGTGTGAGGGGGTGAATTACTTAATCTTCCTTTACCGTCTACTGAAAATTGTCTTTCATAGCAGGCAAGGCACGTATCCAGAGGGGGGCTTAGGGGGCTCGAGCCCCCCCCCGAAAGTTTTAGGTTTACACTAGATAAAATGAGGTTTTTGGTTTCTTGTGGTGTGAAATAAAATAATGTGACAATAATTTAAGGAGGGAAATAATTATCGAGGTAAGACGGAGAATGTTCAGTAACCCTGTTATTGTTAATAGCACGTATCCAAGGTTGGGATGAGGTGGCTCGAGCCCCCCACCCCTCAAGAAATTTCTCAATTTACACTAGATAAAATTAGATTTTTGGCGTCTTGAATAATATGAAGATAATAAATTTATAAATCTGAGAGAAATAATTATCGAGACAAGACTGAGAGTGTTCTATAACATTATTGTCAATAGCACGTATCCAAGGTGGGAATCAGGAGGCTCGAGCCCCCCTTCAGGAATTTTTTCTGCTTACATTAGATAAAATTAGGATTTTGGCTTCTTGAATAATGTGATGATAATTTGGGAGAAATAATTATCGAGACAAGGAGGAGAATGTTCTATAACCTTGTTATTGTTAATAGCACGTATCCAAGGTGGGGTTGAGGTGGCTCGAGCCCCCCCCGCAGATTTTTTTTTTATTTTTCGCTAGATAAAAGTAGGTTTTTGGCTTTTTGAATAATGTGACGATGATTTAAGGAGATAGACAATTATCGAGGCAAGACGAAGAATGTTCTATAACCCTGTTGTTGATAATATTGCACGTAAACTTTTCTTACGCTTTCGGTGTTGTTGCAGCGCACTTGAGCACTATGTAGAGACTTGTCAGCATTTGGAAGCTGCACAACAAGGTAGCGCCACACGTAGGGCGATTCGTCGTAATTTCTAATCTCTGGAAGCCGGGAGAGGGTACGTTCTTGAATGAGAGAAGGAGTCAACTACTGGCAATATTAATGAATCATTTTATCTACGGAACGTTCTAGAATATAATGAGGATATAAATACGAAGATTCAATTTTCGGTTGATCTGTACAAAGAATCGGTTAATTAGATTTCAGAGGTAAGTGTGACAATCCATACAGTCGATTAGTGATCAGTCAGCGTCCTCTGGTTGCTTTATAAGATATAGTGATTCGAAAATGAATACATTTACGACAGCAGAACTTCCGGGGCCTCAGTGTGGTGCTAGTTCGGTTCGAGGGCCGAAGAGATCAAGGCCTCTCTCTCTCTCTGTCTCTCTCTCTAAAGTGAATATTTCAGCAGTACCGGATATTGGAGTGGTTTATTAAAACAGAAATAAGCTGCATGGATCAACTGAAAATCAAAGTTTTGAGTGATGATTTAGTTTTGCCAAAACTAAATTTCGTATATTTCGAGAATTTCATGGTATAAAAAAATAATTTTGTTTAAGCCTACTGGGTTCGAAACACATTCAAATACTTAACTACCATAAAGAGACAGCCGAAAATGTTATGAATGTCGAGAAGAGAAAGCAAGAAGATGTTGCATATGTAGACATTTTAGGCGGAAATTGCAGGCTCTACCAGGACCCAAATCAGGGCTCTACCAACTCAGCCACCTAGCCATCTTTGACTTCAACCGATTTTTCGTTGAAATGTCTACATAGTACATGTCCTGTGTATATCAAATCGTAAGGTGTTGCCTGTATAGTGAACAAGCATAGAAAATATAGGAGAGAGAAGAAAACTGAGGAGCATTCCCACCGGTTGAGGAGAATTTTTTTCTTCTGTGGTCAACAAGAGCTACTACTTCGAGGTGACAACGACAGTGGCCTAATAAGGGAGATTTCACACCGTGTCGCCTGAGGATTTCACAAGTCGAAATTAGATTTGTGCGGCCTTTTGTGTCGCTACGGTGTGAAACGTTGCTGTTGATTGGCCCATTCCAATCGACATGTATCGCGTGTCCCTTCGGTCTGAAACCTTCCTAAGTCTTGAAAATCCAAGTCACAAGGATGGAAAATTAGGTGCGAAGGCAGGCAGACGACAGCACCCTAAAGGATCATATTCAAACCTGCAGGAAGAACGCATCTTACTTCAATCTCCAATATGGAATGATAAAAACTTCTGGTTAGTTGATTTTAAAAAATGTGTCCGAGATAAAGAGGGACGTGCCCAGGATTTTCGGAAGGGAGAGGGGTTACGCAAACTATTTTTGGTGGTCAGTCCTGATTTTGACATTTCTTTCCTGTCTTTGACGGTCCTCTTTTTTTTTTTAAAAAAAAAAAAAGAAACAGGAATACTGGGTAAAATGGGGTTATGACCTCACCAACCCTCCCTTGGGCACGTCACTGGAGATAAATGAATAAGCATTTGATCATACTGGTAGACTAAACATTAGATGTGTTGGGAACGGAAGGGTTTTCACTGTGCATTAATTGTTTCGTGATCCACCTGTATTCGAATAGACTTCCTTTGTTTCGTGCCGATATATGACAAGACAGCTGGGACAGGCATTTTTGAACACTTGTGAGTGCTAAGGTCTGAATGTGAACAATTTGGTGGGTTTCGGCTTTTATAAGAGCTGCAAACATGGGAGGACAAGACACATTAGTGGTGCTCAGGCTCGAATCAGAGAGCTGTCTGCGTCCAGTTCGCAGCCCACAGTTTGAATCTCACATTGTCGAGTGGATTATCCATCCCGTGCATGTGTAACAGCTTCGTAAAAACACTCAAAGACACCATAGATGTTTTTATGTCTGATGAGAAGAATGGACAAATACACATACTGAGATGGTTCCAGCACACAATGTTAATGCATGGAAACAGATGAGTCGAGTGGTAAAAATTGTTCCGATTTCACGTTCTGATTAAAATGACAGCCTTACAGTGGCGACGATTTAAGGGATAGTTGCTCCCCATTTTTTATTTTCTTGGCTCAACATTATGGCCTCTTAATGTTAAGCCTTGTCTACCAAGAGAAAGTAAACTTTCCTTGCAACGACCTCCGCACCCCCCCCCCCCAAATTTTGGAACCCAATTGCCACCACTGGTCTTGAACATACAATTGTGAGGTTCTTACTATACCCCTTTTTTAAGAAAATGGTGTTGAGCTCCCCCCGAAAGGAATTCCTGGATACGTGCCTGTTTCATACGTAATAATAATTAAATCATACATTAAATTGCTCTAATTGATATTCCTATTGACAGAATAAACCAGGTATTTGTAAAACTCAACAGGCAATACTTGATGCAAGGTTGTTCTTCAGGATAGGGTGCTATGTAGTTGTTAGGAATTCCAGCGTGCTTTCTAATAAGCTCCCAACAATGCTAATTTTTTGACGGTGGAAGGAACAATGAACTATCCTCCTTTAATATTCATAAAGAGCAGTGGCGGATCCAGAAGTTACAGTTGGGAGGGGCGATGTTCAGTCGAGAATCAATTCTAACCTACATTTGCGCTGTTTTATATGAACAATATTTCATGCAGCAAACAAGAACCAAGCTGATTTCCATGTTCTAGAGTATTGTTGTCAAAATAGGTTCGATGGTTGGAATAGATGGTTATCATTGTATGCATAATTCCTCTCATGGCCACGGTAAACTGAACGATCGGTATGAGGAGTAAATGAATAAACAAAGTGATGGATTGATTGATTTAGTTTGTTTTGCTTGGAATTTCTACCACTTCTTGTCTAATCATGAATATGAGGATGAGTGATGATATGATGAAATTGATCGATTCGAACCAGGGACACCTGGCATCGTAGCACGCTGTGGAATAAACTAAGAAAACAAAAACCAATTCTCTCAACGAGTCTCGGGTTCGATTCCCTTTTGAAGCACATTGCACAGTGGTTCGGATCGAAATTTAAACTGTAGGGCTAGTTCCGATTAGCCTATCGTTAGCATCAAATGAACTTAAAACAAACTTCAAAAATATTCTCGAGCCTGTTAAGCTTCGTAATAAAAGACACAACATTTGAGTCTTCGAAAATATTGGACGTAATACTCGTAATATATCCAACAGTCTGGCAGTTGGGAGATCGCCTCTATCCCCCGCGCCTGGTTAAAAATTCTATTCCAGCATTAGCCTGGAGTAACTGGAGAAAACCACAAAATAACTTCGGTTAGGTTGTTCCTATTGTAGCAGTTCTAGTTCCGTTTCCCGCTTTCTATGTACCGTTCACGTCGAAGGACAGCATTAGCCTTCAAGTGGTGGCATTGTCCCACTTCCTTGACTGTATTACGCTGCTGGGACAAGAAACCCGGTTATGGAGCTTCGTAAACAGAAATCCATAATGCTAAGCGAATGCTTTTTGCTGGCTCGATATAAGTATCATTCAATCATTCGTTCATACTTTATTGGTTTTAGCTGTTATACCAGCTCTACACCAAGTGTCCTAAAAATAAGTCAAGCATGTAACATGATACTGTGTCATCAAATTACAAATTTTGAATATATACAGTTTTCATATATCTACATTAATTCCATGAAAAAATCTAAAAATGATAAATACAATTGTTACATATGGTGACGATATTAAAGAGGATAAAGAGGTTGGTAGAGGTATTCCTTTTTTTATTAGATTCTTGAATAAGATCACCCTTTTATTGGCATAAAGTGGTCATTGAAATATAGCATGGTGAGCATCTTCCTGGTCTAAATTGCACTTGCACATAGGTGAATTAACTAAATTAATTTTATATAAATGGTGATTTAAACTTAATCTTAGCATTAAAATTAAAAACTTTCTGAGTATATTAAATGCATAAAACCATGGAGTCTTATTGTTTAAATTTAGTACATTTTTGTATGAATGACCCATACAACAACTTAGGCGATGACGTCACCATGGCTCAAGTTGAAATTCTGACCTTACAACGATGGATTCTGAGTTCAGTTGCTCACAGAACAATAAGTACAATGTGTACTCATCGGACGATAACACCATTTACTCTTTTAAGAGGGTATTAAGAGTGACTTTTACAAAGTACTACATCTCCCCTTTACAAAGTAACTTCCCCCCCTAAAAAAAAAAGAAACAGCCATCGTCCTCCATGGATCACTGTGTGAATTTGAAATTATATCATTCTCTAGAACTAGATGAACGTGTAGGAGTCTTACTCGTAGTAATCAGCCCTTCATGTCACTAGAGGAAAAAAATCAAATTTTTCTTGCCACCAGTGCAAAATAAGGTGGCTTTTTATAGGTTGAGTTAAGTTGTTGTAAGTCCACTTTATGCACTGATAGGTTAATCGGGATTGGGATCCAAACCACTTGATTACAAGGCGGTGACGCCCGGGAGGTTTTGGCTTTTATGGAAACGGATATGCTGATCTGAAAATGACCATTAAGATGGTCTGACAGCTATCGTTTAGGTGTTATACTCATATTTCATTATGCTACATATATATACTGAAATAGAAAAAGAACTGTACGTACAGTGGTGACATGTCTCACTGAACAGTGCCACCATTGGAAGATGAAATTGTTCAGGTGCTGTCAACAATACTCACAATATTAGTTATATATAAAAAGGAAATATATGATTTCATATGCTCTTGTACAAACTTTTGATATGTACGTATAAAATACTTCTCTTTCAATGTCGATTCAAGAAATGTTCTGATGCGACCGCTCAACCTGCTCATCACTCACATCACCTAAGTTCTGCAGGAATATGTTGAGATCGTGGATGATTTTTTTCAGGGAGGGGGGAGCAAGATATTTTGTCTAGGTGAGATCAAACGAGCATATCTTCCCCCATAATAGTGTTGCCCCTCTCAAAAAACACTCCTTCAGTTTGAAGTTATCATGTTCCTGCAACACCCTTCCAATAATTAACATAAAATTACTGTGGCTGAAATGAAATAATATGTATGTAATATACAATTTTAGGGTGACATTCACTTTCCATGGCGTAACCCCTTGCCCCTCCTTCCGGACGTCCATGGTCGAGATATGAAGGGGAGATGACATTCTAGAGCCATCAGGTAACCCATTTCACCAACACCGACACTTGAAAAAAATCATAGTTATCGTCTTTCTATTCCCGAAATACACTCATTACTGCTCTTAATGAACCGCAGGTGGCTAATTAAAAAATCTTCAGCTTCAAGTCAAAGATCATATTCTTCATCTTGCTGTTGTAGATTCCAAACTCCTTTGTTGTTACTGAACCCCCTTCCATCGCCTTTACAATGTTTCTCTACAGCCCCAGTTTGATGTGGAGAGAAGAGACAAATCTTCTCTGGCTCTCCCAGGGGCACATACATGGACGTCCGCAGGATTTTTTCCAGGGAGGGGCAACGAAGGTATTTTTTTCCAGGGGGACAAACAAGTCACATTTCCCCCCAAAAGAGTGTAGTTCCCTAAAAAAAACATTGCTTAAATTTGAATTTATGGTGTTAATAACACATATTATTGCGGCTAAAATGAAATTATATGTGTGAAATACATAATTTGGTTGACTTTCATTTTCCAGGGGGAGCCCTTGCCCCCTCCCCTTCCGGACGCCCATGGGCACATATTTCATATTCCATTCTCCTTGATGGTTTCTGTTTGTGGGCTGTTTCACAAACACAGTAAACAGTAATATTTCGTAAGACCTCCTCCTAATACTGTGAGAAATGTAAAGACCTTGAGACGCCGCTAGATGCCTCATGACTTTTCAGTGATGGTGGGTACACTTTCATGAAACCCACGGCGACACATTTCCTCTGCGACACAGTACTGCTTCCATGCCTGATTTTAATGAATCTATGAACAATCTTAAATCATAATTTTGACATGGTGAACTCCTTCATTAAACAATAATATCTAAACAGAAGCACATACTGTCCTCGTTGTGAAATACTTACATAATTAATCATGACTGCTTCAGTAGATAGTAATCTTTGCGCCTTTGGCAATGAGACATTATTGCTGAAGTCTTCATCCCATTCTTTTTTACCGTGACTACATAAATTTTGGTACTTGACTCCGGAAAACAATTTCAGTTCCTACTTGGGCATTAGGAAATAATTTCTCAATTTTCGATATTTCTGACCGATCAGAAAATCTCGGATGAAGAAAAATAAGAACCGAGAAAAGTCTTAATAGAAAATTCTGCTCATTTCCCGTCCAATATGCAATATTTTCTGATCCTTACAAAAAATTCTCCCTCCTGCTCATGCTTATACACCAATTGAAGGAAATTCAGTAGTGTTGAGATAATACAAATGAAAATTATGTAAAATTGTTTCGTGTGTGAAAGTTCGGCCCCCCTATCCCTCGTTTCTATCCGGCCCTCTGGATTTCTTCCTACTTTAATCCTTCTAATCTCCCCTTTCACCTCACCCTGGGTGCCATGCGAGCAGATTATTTTTGCGCCGGAATTACGAAAGGGGGGTTTCACATAACAATTTATATTTTTATGTCCCTGGTTCGTTTACACATGTACAGAAAGTGAATATACAAGTTGTTAAATGGTCAGTACCGTAGTTCTTGAAATCATAACATTCTCGTAGGATATATTGGTTTATTATACGTAGTTATATATATACATATTTTACATAGTGTTTCCAGGAGTGTCTTGCATAGACCAAATTACCAAATCTCTAAATCAATATAATTGCGCACCTATGGCATAACCATCGGTACTTCCTTTACCGCAGAGTTAGCATAACTATCTCTGCGGGCCTATCCTCAGCTTAAATGATATTCCGTTCATTACTAATGCGTTTTCTTACGCCTTCACTCCTTCTTTTGGGCATCAATTATTCAATACGGAAATATCCACATATTCAAAGCTTTTTCTAAAAGGGGACTTGGGACAGCAACAGGGGCTGGCTTAACCAGATGCTACATTATTATATCCAGTTTAGCCACCAGAAGTGGACTAAACTTGAGGAGACGTTCCTCTTTCGTCGATCAATGGGGAAACACTGTTTTTTGCTAAAGCCCACTGGCCTTTTTTATAGCCGGGGTAAACGTCCGTGGACGTGGACCCCGTAGCGTTGGAAAATTCCACTGCCAACGGTCTTTTGTAAGACAGCTAGCTCCCCCAACCGGGGAGGTAAAAAGCAGGGGAATCTAACATCCAGCAAAGCACAATCCAATAAGCATATACACTTACATGCAATAATAACATAAAAGTACACTCATGGAAACATATTACTTAACCCTACACCTTGTAGCTGGCCAGCAATTAATTAACATATTACCAAAACCAGTAATGGTCAATCCGACCGTTACACGTGTTGGAGCATACTAAGTGTCATTTTTGGTGTCTACACAACAAAATACTCCCTCTGTCCCATAATTATAGTCCGGTATGCCAAAATGGTGACTTTTTATTTATGTTCTTTTGGATACTTGATCGGCAAATTTATACTGATCCTTGAGTAATAACGTTATATGGCTCATTCCCGTGTTTAATTTTCTTCAGCAGTGTTCAGCAGCAGATACTACAGGATTTTCTAAATATAATTTGTCCCCTATTTGTATATGAAATTCCAGAGAGCCATCATCTTCAGCATAGGCTGTTTCTAATGTATTGGGGTCTGTAAAATCCTCTAACTCTACACTGGTGATTTTTGGTTTGTTGTCAGCATTTGTTATTGATAAGGTGGGGTAGTGGTGTGCCTGTGGTTGTAGCCAATATTTGATCTTGATTGGTCTAAGTGTGCCCCCAACAAAAAACTGGTAATAAAATTGTGCAGGGGACAGCATATATATTTTGCCTCCTGGTGTAAATGGTGAATCATATTCTTTGTTGGGGATGCTGTACAATTCAAGAATTACTGTATGTTTAGGATTCTCGATTATGCCTGTTATTTCCTTTTCTGCTGTAAGCAATCTGCTTGTTACAGATTCAAGGTGCTTATTGATGGTCCTAACAACATCATCATGGCCTGGCTTGATTTTTATGTCCACAACAAGTTTCTTGTATTGTTGCACAATTTCTTGTAGCTGGGTGGCAAAAACAGACAGAGCATTTGCTTGATTAGATTCCATGGTCCCTAGCTGTTGCTTGATATTAGCTACAATTTGTTGTAAATTTTCAACAACTGCCAATTTTGAATTTTGAGCAGTAAGATCATGGACCTGTCTTCTGATATCCTCAAACAGGGCATGCAGTTCATTAATATGTTGATTGGTTGGTAGAGTGGCCACTGTCTGAGTGAGTTGTTTGATCTCTGTCTGGATATTCTTGATATCTTCTGATTTCAATATGCGATTCACAGCTCTCTTAATATTTTTAAGTTCCTGTGATGTAGGCAGATTTGATACAGTATTTTGCAAAGATTCAAGTGCCAATTTTACATTATTTAATTCAGAAGCATCAGCCACATTTTGCATAGCATTTTGGAGCAGGGCTATATCTGCCTGAGAGGGTGTTGATTGTTGTAAAATTTCAAGTTTTGTTTGGATATCATCGATCAAATGATGAAAATGAGATAGCTCAGATTCAGTGTTGAGGTTTTCAAGCTTTGTGATCTGTTGCTGGACACTGACAAGGGTATCTACAATACCGGGCAAGTGGGATTCTTGTACATTTGTCAAATCACTTTGCACTGCTGCTATTGTACCCTCAAGATGGGTTATGGTACTTTGAATTTTTCCAAAATCTTCATATGTTTCAAGTTGCAGCTTAATGTTGGCAACACTCCGAGTTATTGCACTCAAAGCATCAGAAGATGGCAAGTTGTTCATAAAATTTACAAGTGTCTCAATTTTTTCTTTAACCTCGGCTATGGCATTGTTCAAGGGGTCCAGATTAGGTATCTGTAATGACTGAATCTGTTCCTTTAGAGTGGAAATCACTAGATCAAAATCTTCTTGTGATTTTATGCTTTTGACAATTGTTTGGAGCTGTGTCCGGACATTATTTATCTGCTCTTCCAATTGTTGTTTCAATTGCTCAGAGTTGGTAGCCTGGGTCTTAAATTTGGCTTGAAGCGCTGCTACAGCTTCTCCTAAACTTTGAAAATTATCCAATGTGGCCAAATCAGTATATTTCTGAAGCAGCAATTTGAGTTCAGAATCAATTTTAAGAAGAGGGTCCATGCATTGTGATTGTAAATTTGTAATTTCTAATTGAAGACTGGCATTGAGTGTGGTTTGTAAAGCTTGTAAATCACTTCTTAATTTCTTGACTCTGACATCAAGCATCAAAATCTCATCACTGTGATCTTCATGTCTTGTATGGCCAAATATATCATTAGGCATTTTTGTTTTAGCGGTTATTTATTATTGAATATCTAATTCTTAATTCTATAAAAAAAGGTATAAGCTTGTCATAGGATCCTGGGACCTCAATATATAAACAGTCACCAGCAGAAACAGTATATACAGTGCCAGAAATCATGTTTGAGTGCTTTATCCTGTAAATATTTCTCCCTACTGAAATCTTGACATTACCCTCAGGAGTTGTAATAAATTGCAATTGACCACCTACAGGTAATTGGTAATGATTTAAATTATTGTTAAATATGTACAATGTTTTACCTGTTTTATCATCAACATCTGTAAGTATGCTGTTCAGATGAATAATTAACAAAGCACTTAGTTTAGATATTATATCAGAAGAGGGTTGTGGTGTTGGCAGGTCCATAATAACCTGTTTTTTGAACCCAAATAAGTTCATAGGCATGTTTATTTATTTCAAATCATGCTCTGTAATTGGGCATTGATTACCACTTTTCAAATCACAATGACCCCATGGTAGAGTATGTATGCCACATGATAAAATGCATCTCTTATCATCATGTGGGTCCAGAGCTACTTTTCTTACAATATTGCTAGTCAACAAGTGATCCACACTCTGAATTCTGGATTCTGATGTTCTGATTGTGCTACATGATTTGAGGCAATTTTTGTAATCTTCAAATTCAAGCTCTTTGTCTACAGTCACTCTGCCAATGCCCTTGGCTTTTTTTGCAATAGCACCACTACATGTTTCAAAACTGTACATCTTGGCCCTTAACCCAGCAAATGCCGCAATAACATCACCAAGTGTCTCATCTTTTAACTTGCCAGGCACCTTTTTGTTGTGGGGTTGAATTTTTGCATGTTCAGTGGTATCAAAATATTTAAACAATTCAGGCTGTGCTATATCTTGATAAACATCTTCTGTTTGAATATCAAGAACAAAACTATCTGTGTCCATGTACATCAATTTTACACAATCACCATAAAAAGGTTTCAGCACATCATAATACAATTTTAACATGTGTAATTTGGCCAATTCCAATATCACAGCCCCTACATAAATAGGCTTATCAAACTTAATTTTTGTTTTTTTCATATTAAAAAGTGCCATATTCTCATCATAAATTCTTCTGTAATTGAAGTTGGGCTTTGCTATCAATTTTTTGCTCCGGCTGGGGTCAGTAATTATTTTAACATCAGTATATTTTCTGACATTTTCAATTGTTTTGCCATACACTGAATTGACCATCAATTTAAACAAGGTCTTATCAAATTGGCTCATTGCAGATGTTCGAAGCTCTGTGTTTGTATCAATATATGGTTTCAACCATCTTGAGTGCCTGAACCTCAAAACTTTGCCAACTGTGCTCACTTGAACACCATGATGCATCAGGAACTGGAGGTTTTTGTAATATATGACATAATCCTGTTTTGGCTCCAGAGTCATCATCAATTTCTTCTGTTTAGAGCCAGGTGAGCACTCAACCTCAGGAATTGGGGGCAGATCAGAAAATTTGTTGTGTAAATTATCTGGAATTGTCAGATCAACCTCTAAGAAGAGGCCATAGTTACTGTCATCAAAATCCTTAAGATCTTCAATCTTGAAATCTTCAACCCACTCAAGCCCTGCATATGGCAATTTATCCATCATAGCATAACCATAGAGGCTGTTGGCATCTACATACAGTATATAATTTGATGGCAGTGCTGGATCATAATCAGGAATATATTTGTTATTTGCTCTGGCATATCTCTGAGAACATTGCACCATGCCCCCTCTTATACATTGCTCAATAAACAGGTACATATCTTGATCCTGGATCAGATCCAATTGCATTTTAGTGTTCAAAAACATTGCAGACCATGCTAGCCCCGGAGCACTGTAAAAATACATTGGATCCAGCTTATAATTTTTCATGGAAGATTTTCTGAATGCCTGAAGTATATCAGCTAAGAGGGTCACATCAAGTTTTAAATATGCTTTGTGATAATCACCAAATGTCTGGCATTTTAAATTGTTCCACATCAATTGGGCATGGTGATAATCTTCATCAGTGATTCCAGTTCCTCTGATTTTGCTGTAAAACTCTTGTTGCGGTGGCAGAGCACACTCATCAAATGTAGAAAAATCTGTAACATAGTCATATGGATATACACCCTTCCGCCTAATTAATTTCAGGTCCTGATTTGGAAACAAAGCACATGTGATTTTGAATTGATCATCAGATAATTGAGTGGCCAGTGTAGCCAGGCTAGCAGACAGAATTCTGTATGAATCAAGAAATCTTAAGTGAATAGGAACACCATTAACTTTAATTATTTTGCTAATAGCAATATATTTCTCATCATTTTCTGCTAAAATATTTAAATTCTCCTTGTCAAACCCCTCGTACCTGATCAAATGATGAAAATCATAATTGGATGCTCCATGGCAATATATGGGGACAAATTTTGGTCTCTGGATCTTAATATTACAGCTATTACACAGGGCTATTAAGAATTTACCATCTGTATGAGAATGGTGTTTCACCTTGATATTTATATCTGAAAATTCAGAATCACATACCGGGCATTTTTCTGCATTGTTGAAATCTTCAATCTGATCCTCTGTTAAAGGCAACATAGGTTTTGATTTTAATAAGATATTAGATGCTATGTCATGGCACTCATTTTCTATTCTATGTGCAAATTCTTTGATGGCATCTGCTCCTGTGTATAAATCTTCTTTACTAACAACCCCATCCTGTACAACCACATAACAAAAACTGGAGGGTTCATGTAATTGATATGATGTAATTGAAGATTCCTCAGGATCTGGGCTACAGAATGCAAGAGGTTTGAGTTTTGATTCAAAATCACAGACTATATATGCTGGGTGTTCCAACAAGGCTTCAAACTTTTTGAATTTTGCATTTTCACTTGGCATTGACATCACCATATGAACAGGTTTATAGTTGCCACAGTATTTTAAATGTTCAATTAATTTGTTTTTAGCAATTTCTGCATTCACTTCCCGAACCCCATTCACCATTTTTCTACCATCAAATACAGTTAAACATCTTCTGCACAACTTGTATATTCTATTAAATTTGTCTAGTTGTGTTCTGACTAAAGCTTCAAGATTATGTATCAGAGTGTAATGATATGTGTCATCCCCTTCAATTAAGAGCAGATCAATCGGAACAGCAGAATCATCATCAAATGTACTGATTCTGAGAGGTGCTATCAAGCAATTGCCACGGCCAGTAGAACAAATAAATACATTAATAGATAATTGTTTACCATTGATATTCCTGGCCTTTTTTTTTCAAATTTATCAATATTCTGAACAGACATTGGATATTCTAAACCCTCTATTGCTTCATAAAAATTATTTTCATGTTGTTTATAATAAGTTATTCTCTCAGGATGGCTTGAAACTGGATACAAAGCAGCTAAAATACACCACAAAAAGCATTTCTCATCATTATTTTTTATATTAACCACGGCTCTTTTGTTTTTAATATTGGCAGGTAATGGCAAATATGTAGATCCTTGTAATGGGCTGAATTCAGAAATATTAACATATAACTTGTGTGTATAACCGCATAGGCTCCATCCAGACTCTTTTCCAGCAAATTCAGAGTGTTTAATATTCAATTGATCTATCAAACTGCTTATTATTTTGTCTAAATTTGCATTTGAATATACAGGTACAGTTTCTGTTATGTGGGGCTGTGTAAATTTTGTGCCATTTGGTTTCTTATATTGTGTAAACAATTTGAGAGACAGCTTATAAGAGCCATTTTCTACTTTTAGAATTGCCTGCACATCAGGATTTATACTGTTCAAAAAATTCTTAATACCACATCTTGGCTCTGATACAAACGGGTAATCCCTTAATTGGCCATTAAAAGTGCTATGGATAGGTGGTGCATAGCGTGGCTGCTTTGCCGGTCCAGCATTAACAGGTGCTTCATGCTTCCTTTTCAGACCAGATGTAGATGGTTGTGAGGGCAATATTGATGACTGTACATAAGAATTACACTTATGCATTTTGTAATATGCCTTGCTTAATATTTTATGGCATCTTGGACACATTTTTGTGGCCTTTCTCCATTTCTTAGGGTTAAAAATATGGCAATGCCTAGACCAATTAGAACTAGATATATTTTTATTGCATTGATTGCAATATTTTTGATTTGGCATTTTTTGTTGTTTGTTTTTATAAAATTTCTTGGTCCAAAAAACAGAACTATGGACAATATGCCAAAACAATTATAACAGCAGTTAGTGGCTGAGCTGGTGCTTTTATACCCAGACAACAGCAGAAACTATGCTCTGGTGATCCCCAATATAAAATAATTTTCTCCTTTTATGCTGTTGTATAACACACTTTACCAGGTTTCAAACCTCAGCTGTATATCAGCTAGCAGTAAATATTCTCAAAATCTCACATGTGGGGATATTATTCTGACACATGTATTTCAATCTTACACATTTTACCAGGGTTCAAACCCAGAGCCTCTTGATTACAAAGCAATAATACCAACACTTTGCCATCAGGGGAGGCACACACACTCTACCAGGTTTCAGACCTGGGGGCCTCTTGTTTACAAAGCAACAAGACTAGCACTTCTCCATAGAGAGGTATTAAACCCAGAGGCCTTTGATTATAAAGCATATAAGCCATGGGAATATGTCCACATGCAATACACATTGAGCATCAGAACCCAGAAGTTATGAGCTTTATATCAGCTAAATACAATTCAAAGTTGGACTTTGAACTGTGCAATGAATATTCTGTAAGTCTCTCTCGGGTACATATTAACAAAAGAAGGCAAAGCCTGAATTGGATTCATGCAACATGCAAGAGGTCAATATTCTTTTTACTAAGAATTTCCCTTGGAGTTAATGACATGATGGCATGATGGATGGAATTTTCCCTGAATGGGCGCAGTGTAGATTTTATCTCATGCATGCAAGCAAATAAGACATGCATGATTTATTGCTGGCCGGGACATGAAACAAGATTAGAAAGCAGCCTGACCTTGTATTGTATTGATTTGTAAGTTGAAGAGCATGAGAATAAAAGCATTTTTGCCCTAGTTTCTAAGTGTAACAAAAACAATATCAAGAAGAGCATATTTTTGACAAGTTTACAGACAACAAACTGAGAGGTTCAGCCTTTGCACACATGGCCGAATCAATCTGAGGTGGCTCATCTTTTGTACACTAGGATTCAACATTCTTTAGATTTAAATATGTACACACATGGCCGATTGGGCTATATGCCCCCTCTTAACATAGTTTTAAGTGTGGGCAAATCGGGCTGTTAGGGTTCTTCTTTTCTACACTAGGATTCAAAATTCTTGGGGATTAAGAGCATATCACACTTGAGGAATTGGGGAATAAGAGGATCTTGCCATAGTTTTAAGTGTGGGCAAATCGGGCTGTTAGGGTTCTTCTTTTCTACACTAGGATTCAAAATTCTTGGGGATTAAGAGCATATCACACTTGAGGAATTGGGGAATAAGAGGATCTTGCCATAGTTTTAAGTGTGGGCAAATCGGGCTGTTTAATCAAATGACCTCTTCTTTTCTACACTTATAAGTGGTCCTGGTTATATCACCAATACTACTACTCAGAAATGCAAAAATAATCTCTTAAGGTGAAAATGACGTGTAGTATTCGAGATTTCAAGAGCTTAGGGAAATTTCGAACATTTCCCGTCCCGAAAATTTCCCGACTTTGTGGGAAATTTTTTCCGTCCCGAATGTCGGGATTTAAAAAATTTCTCGTCCTAACCCAAAAAATTCTCTCCCGCACACCCCTAGCTTTCTAGATTGTAGAAGAAACAAAATAGTTGTACGTACTATCAATGTAAAATGACATCATTTTTTTAAAGAAAAAGTATTACCATATGCATTTTCTGCGTTATTACTAACGAAAATCCTATCATACCATTTTGTTAAAAATTTAACTGGTGTTTAATATTGAAAGCTTACATAATAATGTGAATTTGCTATTTAGAGTTATCAAAGAAAAATGATATGTAGGTAATCAGTATCCTATGTTTCTCTGAAGTTGACTAAGAAAAATAGAAGGAAAGCCAAAGTGGGAGACCAAAGTGTCAGACACAGGGGCCACACAAAATTTCGTCTATTTCAAATACATTTTTACATAACACATGCCACAAACAATATTTTATACAGTAGTGCAACGCGTATAAAGGGTATTGTGTTCCTCCTTGATTCTAATCGTAACTACTCTTGCACTCCAAATAATAGTTCAAACAGTGGCGTAGCTGCCACCCCCGCAACCCCCACAATGAGGGGGAGCCCCGAGGTGAAGGGGCCTCGCAATGTGCTCCTGAAATTTTATATAATAGCAGAAATTTCACAGCCAGTGTTGCTTACAAAAAAAAATCTATTTGCGAAACAGAAATCTGGTTCCCAGTAACATCATGTAACGACATCTGCGAAAATAAGCAGTGGAGTATTGTCTCAGCCAGAGGAGCCCGAGTAACTTGTCATATGGATCCCCTCCGAAATGCAGAATTAACTTATTTGCTCCGCAGATCGATAGGAAAATATACCTCATCTCATACCGTTATAGCTATGCAGTTTGTCGTAAACGTAGTGTATTGTGTCAATTGTCTACGGTTACGAATCCTGTAGAAAGATTCAGTTGCTCAACCAGTTGATTCCTTATTGCTACACAATAAACATCAAAGTTGGTAATTCATGACCTTTTACCCCTAATATTAGTGTTACACGTGATATTTAAAATTTAACTTCACATTAAATATTTTCAAGGGGGCCCCATGCCTTTTCATATTGAAATAGGAGTTGAAATTAATTTCCCACATTGTCTACACTTGTTACGTTTTACGTCAAAGGGACCCAAAAACCCAGTAGGAGTTGGGGCCCAGGGGCAATTACCACCTTGCCCTGACCTGAGGGCCATTATCCCTTCCTCTGTCATTCAGGGTATATACAGCGTATGAATTAAATGTGTCCATTATTTTGTGTAATTTTGTGAAGTTCATTTTTCTTACACATCGAAATTATGTGGACATTTTTGTCGAACCAGTTTTTATTTTCCAATGTGTTACGAATTTCTGATCTGCAGTGTTCGAAGTGAAAATTCCTGTCTGCGAATTTCCTTCTTCGGAGTTTGGGGATGGGGTATAAGGGGTGCCCTTCCACGTAGTACACCCAAATGTCAACCTCACTTCCACGTTAGTACACCCAGGACTGAAGACTAACGAGGCTCTGGCGACTGGCCCCATGGCCAGTATAATTTTGTTTGTGTTGTCCTGTTGTCCTTATGTGTGCTGAGTGCCCGTTTACAGCCTCAGCTTTTAACAGAAGTCAGAACATTTTAAGATTTTTAATTATGCAACGTTAGAGTTGTTCTTTGTAATGATAAGGGGCTGCCCCCGTATAATGTGACGGGAGCAAAATAGCCTAAGTGCTGACGCTTTCACAATTTTAAAATCAAATTCAAATTCAAGTTTGGGGATAGAAGGAAGGATCCTTGCATAGATCAACTTGAAGACAATGCAGTATACAGGGTGTTTCGTAAGTTCGTTTACAACGCTTGGGAGGTGATTGTACGAGTGAAAATAAGGTGGAAAGTTAATGTAACGAAATTCCGGAAACGGCTCTTTGTTGCCGAGTTATTGACGTTTGAAAACGTGGGAAAATGACTTTCCGAAGTGAATAATGGCAAAACGGATGGAGAGAAGTCGTCGGTGTTGGGCGGTCCACTGAGAAATTGGGTACGCTCTTGTCAAAAAATCACGCGGCAATGTTGTGCAATGTCGGCGCCAGGGATTCCCCAAAGGACGCGAACGAAGATGTTGACGGGAGGGGGTGGGTGTGCGTTCTGCGTGAGCTGGTATCGACGAAAATTGGCATGTGTTGAATGGCACCAAAAAACAAAGAAAATTTCCTGAGCGAAGGGCACCATGACGTAAAAACGAAAAAAATGAACTGTCATAGGTTGCATACCCTGAAGGGCACACAGTATGCTTAATGGAGATGTGAAGGGAACCTCATCACAGACGGGTTTCAAAGTGTCCACCATGTACTTCCAAGCAGAGGCGACAACGGCTTCGATTACGCTTACTACTCCGCTACGTATGTCACTTGAAATATTTCTTTTCTTTAAAAACTGAGCGCCTAAAGTGCAGCCGAATCCAGGCCTGGCCCCTTCACCAATTTCATCATATCATCATTCATTCTCATCTTCGCGATTAGCCAAAAAGTGGCAGAAAAGCAAAGTAAACCAAATCAGTCAACCAATCAATCCAAAGAGCAGCCTTTTTTCATCTTCTTGGGATCACTCTTCACCTTTCAGGCTCTGTCCGAAAGGTACAAAGTACAGACTTCAAGTATGATCTTTGCGGAAGTGACATCACCTAGTACAGTTCGAAAGCGTCAAGAACAGAAGTACGAAAGTGCACAGCTCGCAGTGCAGATGGTTGGTGACTAGGTCACGTGGTTTCCGCACTCGTTGTTCATTTGTTTAAAATCATGGAGGTAGATAGCTAGCGACACAGGTACGAATAGATAGATATACGTTATTGGCGTAAGTTGTAATGGCGTCTGCGTGAGATGTAAACAATGTATCACTTCACATTTTTAAAAGCCGATAACTATTCAACCGAGAAGATTAACGTTTCGTATAAAACGTTATTAGGTACAAAACAATGGTGCTGCTTAAATACATACTTTACAACGTTTGCTGTACACGTATGGAAGAATATTTTAGTTGTTTCAAATGTAAACACCGTGCACTCAGCATAGATGGTGTAACTCAACGCGCCTTTCATGCTGTATACGTTATACATTGCTGGAGTAACACTCGGAAACCACAAACAAAAGCGCTCCTTTGCACACTCACAGATTATCTTCACATGGCGAAACTTTGCTCTGATTGGCTGTTCCACAGAATCCAGTCGAGGAAAGCAAGTAGCAATTAGAACATGTCCTATTCCTCCAAACTAGTCAAGCAGTCAGCCAGGCGGCCATGATTGCTACCTAGAAAGTTAGTTCAGCGCCAAGTAGGGCATTCCTACTAGAAATCCAGTTCCGTGTGATAGGGGCATAAGCCAACGGAAGCTACCAAGGGCGGTCGCAGGGAGGGGTCTGCGAGGATACTTGCCCACCTGAGATTTCTGGAAAGAGTTAGTACGTAATTCGAATGGTGAAATTGTAGCAATAGCAAAAAAATGTTGTTTTCTGTGACTTGCAGGTCGTAAGTTACAGTAACTATTATTATTATCATCATCATTATTATTATTTGAAGTATAGTTGCATTTAAGCTACAGTCTATTTTACATTGATTATCTAACTATAAAAAACAGATTTTTGTCAGTATACAATTAAGTAGTAGTAGTAGTAACAAAAATAATAACAATAAAAGCAGTAATAATATCAATAATAATAATAATTAAAAATGTTTCTATGGCCCGGCCCCCTTCCCCCTGAGAAAAATCCTGCGGGCGCCCTTGGAAGCTACCATGGACTAATGAAATCCATGACCGGTGCTCACATATGGTACTGAAACCAGGATCGCCACAAAGCAGGATTGGGTACGGTTGTTTTGAGAGGCGAGATCTGTGTCTGTTGTACCAAGTCGATGACGTTATGGGTCTCGATGGCAACGATCCAACCAGGAAAATGCTTCTATCAGAACCGAGAGGTGAATCGAAGTTTGATTCTAAAATGTAATGTACGTAAAAGCACATGGCAGTTGATATTCAAGTAACAAGGGGTTTATGCTACTTTCACTGGACAGCCAGGGTGATATTAGACGCGGGTGAGGGTGTGAATCCCCCCTGGTTAATGCTGCGTAGAACATTATAATATGCAGTGTTTATAAAGATAAACAAGTAGTCAACACTATTTTAATGTCACAATTTTCAAAATTCTTGCTTTGCAAAGAGTTTCGAACAGTCATCAAGAGTCGAAACTGAATAACAGTGCACTGACAACGATGCTCATATCTGTCAGCCTATCCGGTTCGCGTATTTCACATATGCACATTGAAATAGAGATTGAGGGGGTGGTTTGTAATGGAGAAGTTTCTGGTTGGCTGGTTTATTTATTTTTTCTTTATTGAGTACTTCTATGGCGTGCCTTACAATTGATTAGAGGCTTGAACTTGTTGAATGATTTAAACTTTACACTTATATTTTCCTTTCCCATCTATTAGCTACTTTTTATACATTGCTTTGATCTTTTCTACATTTTTCTGTTACAGTTTACTTTCACTAAATCGATACTTATCCTCCAGCGACTTATTTATATTCTTTCACCTTGTGCTGCCATCTACTTTTCTTTTTTGAAACTCATCTCTTTTCATCTGTGTTGTTTCCAGTATGTAATATCTGGTTTGTAACAACTTTTTACAAAACAAATAGTCGCGCGCTTAAGGTTTTGGCGCAACCAAAGGTTTTGACAGATTTTTAAAGTAAGAATTAAAAATGCTCCTTGTTTGCATCTGACGAAAAGCTGAAAATGACCCAATATATTAAATAATTGTATAAGAATTTTCATCCAACGCAACATTTTAAAAATTATTGCCGCTTTTATTTCCAATAAGAAAGTCTATTCGCTTTTCGAGTATTGATTACTATTCGATTGCGTTGCATTTTTCCCACTAGATGGTTCTGCTTGTAGTGTGTGGTTTACAGAAAGTGTTCGTCAATGAAATAAATGCCAGTGTCCAATCCTATATCATTGAGGCAGTGTGCTAACCAATAGGGAGCATTCATACACAAACCACGCCCCCAATCTCTATTTCAATGTGCACATGTGAAATACGCATCCGGTTCCCTAAGAATGTTTCTGTTCCCTTCGTCGTGGATAAGGATCTCTCCACACATATGCTTCAGCAGTCAAGTCATAAGAGAACTGAGATATATGACATGACTCCATGACAAAAATAAAAGGAAAGCTTCTGGAACATTCGGATCGCGAAATAAATCAAATGCACTGTCGAACTGTTTCGTTCTCAACAAATCAAAACTATAGTCTCCCAATATGATATATTCACTGAAATCATTTCGGAAACATTTGTATTTATTAGCTCAGCAAAAGTTTTCATCACTTTGTTATCTACATTTCTAAAACACAGCCCTTGTTGAACACGAAATCAGAAATATCAATAAATGGTATTTTTTTTCCCTTCTTAAATTAGTTAAATTATTTCGCACTTGAGGTGCCAAAAGCCTCATTATCTCAGAGAAAACGAAAAATCCCGGGCGGGCTCGAGCCACCTGAGCCCCTTTGATACGTGCCTGCTGTGTGCTGTGCACATTCATGAATTTACGAACTGGCAACAGTGTGATTTATCCACAAGGAGATACTAGCCCTGTTCGGCGAGCCAGACAACTGCAAGATGCATCTGAGAGGAAACACGTGACTACCAACTTCCGGCTTAAGATCATCTTAGCTGAATCGCCGGACGACAAGAAAAGCCACAGGCGGTCTGTGAATGATACTAGTCAATGCAAAACTAGCATACAAGCTGCAAAGGGGAAAATTACGGAGAATAAATGTATTTAGGAAAAAATGAAAAAAGTAGCTACTATTCTCGAAAAGGGAGGTAAATATGGTATATCATCTTTGGTCATACGATTAATTGTACGAGTATTTAAGTAATTAAAATCAATTTTGAGTTCATTTTCATATTCAGCTTCATAATATTCCGAGTTAAATCAAAATATTTGTTCTGAATAGAAAAAAAATGTTACCACGTTAGGTCTCATTATGGATATATACTTAGCATTCATTAAGGTAGATTGTATTGTTCCAATCTTGTGTCGAAGTCACGCTCTTCGTTCTTTGAAGCAGACGAGATATTCAGTGAAAATGGTCTCATATAAAACAATGAACTACTCTCACTTCAAACCAATATCTCAACATTTTCAAAGTATCATTTATTTATCTTGAGTACAAAGAATGTTGTCAGACATCGCGAAGTATAACTATAGCCATCCCCGCAATAACATTATCCCAAGTGCAAGATCTTCAAGCCTACTTGAGGTTGTCTGGCCCGCCGAACAGGGCTACTTATTTGGACATCCCTGGTTCATGCCGCGCAAGACGTCTGCTAGCAGATAAATATATCTATATCATTATTAAAATGTTCATCGGATGAAATTCAAGAATGTTTGATGCTATTAATTGAATAATATTTTATGCTTTGAACTTCACGTGTTCAATGTGAAAAGTTTACATGTTAAGAGTCAAGGTTATTCATTCAAAGGTACAGTTTAGAAACGACATTATTGGGATAGCTGTAAAGTCAAGTACGGCTGTCATTCCGACCTTCACTCCCCCCCCTTTCTCTCTCTCTCTCTCTCTCTCTCTCTTTGCTTGTTTTCCAGCGTTCTCTGTCCAATTCCAACTCTTTTTCTTTAACTTCTCTCTATTTTTTCCTTCGTCCTTTTCTCTGATTCCTCACTTCCTAACTTCCAATCTTTCTTTTCTCTGTTGTTCTCCATTCCTTTTATTCTCTCTCTCTCTCTCTCTCTCTCTTCTATTGAATTCGTTCCCAGCTTATTCCTGTTTGACTTTTCTTTGTTATTCGACCACTCATTACTAAATTTCGGCTTGTTTCTTTATTCAATTTTCCGGTGATTATTGTCGCCAGCGGCGTATACTCTGACTAGTGTAGGTAATCGGAGATGACCCGGATTAAATACTGAAGATGAAGATAATTAAATTAAATAAAATTTAAACTAGAAATTCAAGAAATTACACCGACCTCCGTGGCGGAGTGGTTAGCACGGCTTCCTACGACGCCAGAGGTCCTGGGTTCGAATACCGGTCTGGGCATTGGCGTTCTTTGTAAATGTCCCTTCATCAAATTCATCATATCATTACTCATCGCGATTAGCCAAAAGTGACAGAAAAGCGACGTAAAATAACCTAACTCGATCAATCCAACAACATGGATTATTTCACTAGCACATTCCTTTCATATTGTATGTTACAGGTTGTTTTTTATAGGTTCATTATACTTTCTTGTTTTATTATTTGATTAACTGCAATCACAACAATTAATTGATAGGTGGCAACAATAAGGTAAAATTTTCCAGACATGTATTCATAAATTCTGTATGGATGCTGAGGAAAATTTGTAGGGAGACTTCAGGAGTGGGTGGATGAATCAAGGCCCAAGGGTTGTAACCAACATATGCTCTTAACTCTTGATTTTTTTTTTCGTTAATCGAATTCGAATGTGTTCGTATTGAACAATTCTGGTATGGAATTTTCGTTTACTGTTTCACGCGAAGACATCGTTCTCTGTTCATTTTGCGGTTGTTAACCTTAATTCGTCTATTCTTGTATTGATTATTGGTTTAACATAGGCCAGAAATTTTTGTAGAAGGGGGATCATGCCATTGATAAAACTTGATTAGTAGAAATAATAATAATTATTATTATTACCACGGTTATAATTGTTATTTTACAATAAAAACTATTATAAACTTAAAAAGTTAACCAGATTTATTATTATTATTATTATTATTATTAGTAGTAGTAGTAGTTTATGTTGTAGTGCCACTCGATACACCAGATGACAGAATATCAAGCTCCATTATTCTTTTCAATATTTCATGCAGTTAGTACTGAAATTCTTAATTACTGTATTTCGTTATTAACATGTAGACACTTCGATCAATAAATGGCTTTAGTGAGAAATTTTATTCATAAAGTTTATTTTGTGTGACATATCACATAAAACTATAATTTTTGGAATTGTACGAGTTTCTCGTAGAAATATTCTTTGCCGGGTATTCTCTACCCCTCTCAAGACAAAATTCTAGATATGCCTATGACCAATATCACAATACTCCCCTATCCTTGTTCCATTAATAGTCTTACGTAGCCACGAAACTATTGCAAATATAGCCGGCCCAAGGTGGGTGCGAGGCATGAGGGCATACGATATACGCTGGGTCTATACCAATTTTTTTTTCGGAGGTCTAAAAAAATCAATCTGACGTACAGGTATCCTATATAATTACAATATAAACATTATTACAACTAATTCACATGGTATTATTATTTAAGAATAATAAGGACGCGCTGAAGGTTGAAAACCAACAATTATGGGAGGTTGATAAAAGTTTCTAAATTATTGTTGTTTTTCATTTCATTTCCCTTCATTCGTTCATTTTACTTCGCTTTTCTGCCATTTTTGGCCAATCGCGAAGATGAAGATGAGTGATAATATGATGAAACTGATGAAAGGACACTCATAAAGAACCTCCATACCCAGGCCGGGATTCGAACCCGGTACCTCTGGCGTCGTAGCGCGGTGTTATAACAACTCCGCCACGCAGGTCGGCATTCTTTTCTGCTGTATCATTGGTAATTGTGTTTGTATAATATCAAGCTATTATTTTACCTATCATAATAACATGATTGATTTGCTTTATTTTACTTCACTTTTTGTGCCACTTTTTACTAATTTGCGAAGATGGGGATGTGTGATGATGGGATGATGTGGAGAAATTGATGAATGGACACTCAGAAACATCCATGCCCGTTCCGGGATTCGAACCCGGGACCCCTGGCGTAGTAGCGCGATGTGCTAATCACTCCGCCACAAGCGCCGATAATAACATTCTATATCATAATTGTTTCATACAAAATAATAATAACTTTCGCATCATGATTTCATTCTTAGCCGAATTAACTGTTTTTGATCACGTTAATTCTTTAGAAGGAATTCCAGCACATGAAATTTTTCAGAAATTGGAATATAATATCATTTTTCGAAATTAGAGGAATTTTTCGAAAACAACTTCCCTGGCGTCCGCTAAAGTTCCAGCTGGAGTTGTTGCGTTACAACATCCACCATTCACAACGCTTTTTCCTGCCTGAATATATATTAACTCACCAACGTTTGTATGAGTTCTAAATTATAACACCATTAAGCCTTGTTTCCATGATTATGAAAAAATATAAATATGCTGACCAAGGCAGTAATCTATTTTATTAAAAACATAAACTAAACGTAACGTTTCAACCTTCTAGCAAGGTCTTCATCAGAGAACGAGAGAATATACATTTTACGAAATGAAAAGCTGGCAGGAGAAATTTAGAGAGAAAATAAAAATAAAGTTGAAGAAGAAAGGAGAGGGACTAGGATGGAAAGAAGAAAGAGGAGAAGAGGAAGAAGAAGAGGATACCAGAAGAAGAGTTGTGGTAATAGGGAATGTAGACCTATCAAAAGAAGAGGAAGCTTTTTTAAAACTAGGAAGAGGTTTCAAAGTTAAAGAAAAAAATTTGATTATGAGGAAGTTATATATGACATTGAAGAAGCAGTGCTCCATATAAAAGAAGAACCAGAAAGAGACAAGATTAGAAGAAGAACAGCAGCCATACTGAAGAAAGAAATGGGAAAACAAGGAAAAGTAGATAATTTGAGTAAAAAAGAAAGGGAAGGGATGAAGAAAATCAAGAAAAGAAATGATGTGGTGATAGAGCAGGCAGATAAAGGAGGAGCAATTGTGGTGATGGAAAGAGAATGGTACGAGAGGAAGTTTGAAGACCTAAAAGAAAACGGATATGCGGAGATTTGTGGAACAGAAGAAGAACAAACTATAAAAGAAAGGGTCATAAAAGACTGTAGGAGGAGTGGATTCAAGAAATGCATAAAGGAGACAGGAAGACTACCAAGTTTGAAGGGCTTTAAAAAAAAAACACAAAGAGGAGATAAAGTTAAGACCAGTAATGAATTGCAGAGACAATATTTTGGAACCCTTGGAAAAGAAATTAAAGAAAGTTATTGAAGTGTTAGTAACACAGCAAGAAAGCAGAGCAGTTAAGAACAGTGAGCTAGTAGTAGACCTCATAAAAGGACTTCAGTTAAATGAGATGAAGACGACAATGTTTAGCTTAGATGTAAAAAGTATGTTCCCAAGCATCAAGAGGGGACACGTTTTGGACATTATTAAAAAGAGAATGGGAAAGGAAATTATAGGAGAATGGGATAGTGAAAGGGTAGTGAAGGCGCTGGAAACCATTTGGAATAACGGTTACAGTATAATGGGAGATAAAATAATGTTAATGAGTGAAGGACTGAATATAGGTTCTAGCCTAAGCCCAGCATTGGCTGAATTGGTTATGAATGAATGGGAAAAGAAAGTGATAGAAAAAGGAGGTGACAAAATAATTCTGTTTTGCAGATATGTTGACGATTGTTTTGGCATATGGAAGGGAACAAAGAGGCAGCTCGACATTTTTGCCAAAGAAATACAAGATGAAGAAAGAGGGATATTATTGGAACTTGAAATAGAAGAAGAAGGCAAGTTAAGCTACCTTGATATATTGATGAAAAGGAAGAGAGGAGAAGAAATTGAAACCGCTTGGCATCAGAAGAAGTGTGCAGCAGGGGTATTCTGCCACAAAAGAAGTGATGTAAGTGAGGTGACAAAAAGAAATTTCATAAAGAATATGGAGGACAGAATAACGAAAATATGCACGAAGGAATGTGAAAAAGAAGGCAAAATAAATAGCCTACGGAAACAGCTGGAAAATAATGGCTATGAGAAGCAGGATAGACTGGACAAAAACAGAAGAAGGAAGAAAAGAGGAAGGGGAGAATTGGAAGAGAAAGAAAAAGAGGAAGAGAAAGAAAAAGAGAGATGGTTTAGAATAAGGAGTATGGGAAAGACCACAGAAAAGATATGCAAAGTGCTTAGGAAAGCGGGCATTAAAACTTACAGGAAGGGAGGGAGAAGCATCTTAGGAATAGCGAAGAATGCAAACAAGAAAAAGGAAAACAGAGAAGAGGAAGGGATTATCTACGAAGTAAAATGTAAAGAATGTCAGAGTGTGTACATAGGAGAAACGAAAAAGAGACTGAAAGATAGGTTGAAACAACATAGGGATGATGTACGACTTAAGAGAGAGAGAAATGCGATATTTAAACACACGAGAGAAACAGGACATGACATAGAGTGGGATGAGGCTAAGCAGATAGGAAGGGAGAAGAGAATGCTAGTGAGAAAATGGAAGGAAGCCAAGGAAATAGAGAAGAAAGGTGAAGAAGACACAATGAACTGGAATGGGGGACTGAAGTTAAACAAAGAATGGAAGAAAGTGTTAGAAAGAGTGGAAAGGACAAGAGAGAAAGAGGAGAGGAGAAGGAAGGAAATGAAGGAAAAAGAGCGTGAGATATAAAGCCCAACCCACATTCTATATGGAAGTATATATTTTTAGCCTTTTAGGTGAAAGTATAGTTCACTAGTGAAAGCCACCTGCTAGAAAGTTCCAAAACAACTTTCTAATAGTCTGGAGGGAGTAATGTTTTGTGTATATATAATGTCCTGTTTTTGGTATCTTTTTGCTTTTATACTTGATACAGAGTCTGATGAAGACCTTGCTAGAAGGTTGAAACGTTACGTTTAGTTTATGTTTTTAATAAAATAAATTACTGCCTTGGTCAGCATATTTATATTTTTTCATGAGTTGTAAAGTTTCGTTGTTTCAAACAAACTGATGGATCATACACTTATATATCTATATTCTAAGATTACACACAAGGAAACACACTCGCTTGTCACCTGTGTACACATTTACACCATCTCTTCAAGGAATATAGAAGCCATCTCTTACAAGTACGCTCTCGCTGAAGCAAAACCTATATGTAATCTGTGACATTATGTGTATACTTCTGCCATCTCTTGTACATGTTATCAATCACGCGCTCGAATTTACGTTTGCCGATAAAAGATGTCGCACTGTGCTTCAAGCAAGTTCACTACGGAACCCGTGACTTACGAGAATGGGACTTGCAGTCATTGATTTTTGTAAATGAATGGTTCTGTGAGTTCTGTCTTTTGTTAGTCAATATTTCTCTCATTCGTACCTCATTTTTAAAAGTAATATTGTACCTGCCATTTCGTTTTTCACCAAAAATGTAGAACGACGAAAACTATTAAAACAAATAGAGAACTTTCATCCTGTCGCACTTAAAAGTAAATTGAAAGCGTCCATTTGATTGAATGTGATTTTAATTGCATTTTATACAGTGTGGTATTTGCAAAATTTGCAGTCAGGGAAACTTCGGACCTGCGCGCTGTGCGAACCATTCTGCCACGGAGGTCGACAAAGTGTTGGAAGAAAAGTATATTTTATTTTATAAACTTCATATCAATTACAGAATATATTTGTGTTTTATTTATAGCTTAAGAAGATGGTGGGTACAGTGGCGTGCCCAAGAGGTTGTGGGGACATAATCCTCCACCCTTTGGCCTCATAAAAATAAGAATACCAATGGTAGGAAAAGATGACAAAATGGGGGCTGACTGCCAACACAAGTGTACGTAATCTCTTTTGAAAATCCAGGGCACGCCACTGGGTGGGTATGTATTTTAAATAAATTTGCTTCTATTTTGCAATTTGCCTGATATATAATATTTTATATAAATCATGAAATATTTTAAAATTACAATGCCCTCTCTACCTAGGTATGATGTAGTATTTTCTTGTAATATTTTATGATCAAATTCAATTCTCTAATTTTTTGATTGAATTGGATCAACTAACGAGTTGTAACAAGTAATAAATTCTCTCTTGATGGTCTCTTTACTAGAGCGACATTAGTGTCAGTTCCCCGAACTATATCAAAAGGTTGCACACACGGCTCGGCACTTGGAGTTCGACGAAGAAGCAATTGACCAGTTGTAGCACGTAAAATATCAGGTTTTGATAGCACGAACGATTATCAGCTAAGGTGAAGTGGAACAGCAGGAAACGAACAAACTCGGCTTGGAAAGTGACACACAAGAGCCACTGTTGCTGTGCAAGTATGAATACATTATACGGCTCGACTAATTGCAATAACAAAACTCCTTGTTACACTGCTGTTTCACGCTGCTGTGATAAAAAGAACACAGCTGTAGTCCCTAATGTTCGTCTTGCTAGAAGTGAAGTCAGAAAAAAAAATGAAATTATATTTTCCCAAGCAGTACCGTGCCCAAGATTTTCAAAAAGGGGTGGTTACGTATACATTTTTTAGAAGTCAGTCCTCATTTTGCCATCTTTTCCTGTATTTGACGTTCCTTTTTAAGATTATTGGGCCAAAGGTTATGATCCCCAACAACTCCTCCTTGGGTACGCCACTGTTCCCAAGTTTCCAAGCGATATTGTGCAGACGATTATATAGTATAACGATATCGAAACATTATTGAGGTTCCGCCCCGAAATTATACTATGTTTACGTCTTTACGGATCATGTTCCTGAGTTTTTATCAAATGGCCATTATCTTGCACAATCAAAAACGGTAGAACGAACTATGTCACAATCTACCCTGAAGATGAGAGTGACGTTAGCTCTCGATAGCTTGGAATCTTTCCACAACTCACCTGGTCGATAGCCCGAGAGAATCTTTTCATCACGTCACAATTGTTTGGCAGAAATATGCTGTTGAATTCAATTTAATATAAGCATCTATCCTCGATTTTACGAGTAAATAGAACATCCAATTGTACGTAAATACTTTCAGCTGAAAATGATATTATTATAGTATCGTGATTCGTGGATTGGGTCTAATATATTAGAATTTGCAATGCATTTTCCATTCGCGTTAGCTTCATGAGTTTGAATGTTTGCTTGGACAGTAGTTCTGCTTTTTTTCTTTCATCGTACGATAAAGTTGTATTCCTACACACGATAAATGAGACACATTAGATAATATCTTCTGTATCACTGTTAGTGTTCAGTCTGTTCCTGTTGTTCGTCTACAGTGGAAAAATAAATGGCACACAGGAAAAGAGAAAGAGAGAGAGAGAGTAACAGAGAATAGGAGTCAAAGAAAGGAAGAAGAAAGGACAAACATAACAATAGAGGGAGAGAAAGAGAACGACAGAAAACGCAGAAGAGAGACAGAGAAAAAGAAAGAGTGGAACATAGAAGAAGAGAAAGAAAACAGAGGGAGAAAGATAAACACATCAAACTGGAGTCGAGAAAGCAGATACTTGACAACGAAGCTACCTTTATCCTAAACGTTAATAACCGAATTCAACTACAAACATTTCAAATTAATCACACTTCAACTTTTCATTTTAAGAACTGAAGCAATATTTTCTTAATGTTCCTCTGTTTTATTTAGAAATTGAGCCATTTATCTCTCCATGATTTATTTTCGGAAATCTAGTATTGTTCCGGAAAATTCGCGAAGTTATACTTCTAAAAGCTCTAGCTCATAGGTGTGTTACCCTTGAATGATGAGGAGAGGACCAGTTGTATAATGCATCAATATATCACATATATTGTACATAATAATAGATTTTTTAAAAATTAATGAGGGGGAGGCGTCCCCTGTTCCCCTGCTAACGACATTCGTGTTATTCGCGAAGGGACAGCGGCGATAAAAAATACCGCGAAATGGAATAAACAAACAGAAATCTTGAGCCAAGTGACTTGGTGTGGCCAATTTTGGAGGGAAGTATTTTTGCATGGTGTTTCTGCTAATATTTCTTCTTCATTGTCCAGTCTACCGTATCGAAATATAAATGTCACATCATTTCCTGCGCCATAACTACCTCTATAAGATAGAGAATGTGCTCTAATTTCCGTTACAACTACCATGCCAGAACCAATCAGAAGCCAGTTTTTGTACTGCGTTCTTTCTGCAGTTGTAAGCTAATGTGTACGACTTGACGATTTTAGTTCTGAAATTCAAGCGAGAAGGCAAACACTGTACGTACAAAGAAAGGAAGTGTTGGGCATGTTCTTTAAAAAATTAGTTCGTAACAAATTGACCTTTGCACAATATAGAAACTACATTCACGCTACTCCGATTGTAAGCATAAGCTGAAGGATATCATGTCTCATGGCTTAGGAGTTTGGTACTTTCGTTCTTCATATCTCGCCGGGTTCTGGGGCGTAGTCGTTAGCACAGAGTGCTACAACGCAAGGGGTACCGGGTTCGAATCTCTGCCTGGGTATGGGTGTTCTTTATGAGCGTTCCTTCATCATATCATCCTCATCATCGCGATGAGAACTTAACAATTTAGAGAGAAAGAACAAAGAAGATAGAAGTGTGAAAAGGAAGATATACTCTGTCCCAGGAGTGTCTCACTTATCGCACACCCGATTGAGCTCCTTCGTCAACCGACGTCATGATAAATGTTCTCGTTCTTAGGTTGAGCTCTCTTAGCATAAATAATATAATTTTTGTGAAGCCTTGAAATATTGCAGGCCGTATTAATACTAAGAGAACTAAACCGAACAAACGCAAGTCTAAACTAACAAACGAAGACATTCCGCACTGACGTCGGTTGACGAAGGAGCTCAATCCGGTGTGCAAATAGCGAGACTCATCCCAGGAATTTGTGGAGCAGGCTTCACGGATAGCGTAGTGGTAACGTCGTCGCCTTGTAATCAAGGGGTCCCGGGATCGATATCCAGTGGAGGCACATGGCACAGTGGTTCGGATCCCACTTTAAACTGTAGGTCCAGTCCCGATTAGCCTTCTTGTGCATAAAGTGGACTTAAAATAACAAATCAATCAATATGTGGAGCATGCGAACAAAACGAGTCCTTTGCGCAAGTACTGACTTGATATGACTCGACCAATGAAAAATGGTGGGGCATGAAGGGCGAAACGAGACTGCAACTACCAGTACCAGCCCTTTGCAGCATTGCTTCGCTCCGTCCACTCGCTTTCTTCCCTTCTATACCGTTTCGTGCGGCGTTGCTCCAAAGAGTCGTGGGACAGAGTATAAATATCATCCCCGGCTCGTGTGTGTCTTGTGTAATGGTGATTCCATGACCCATTGGAATTTCAACACGCATCTTCTCACGTTAAAATTACTTGCCTCCCACGACTGGAATTGAGAAAATACGTATGCTCTTCCCCCCCCCCCCCTCATTCTTTCCCATGCCCGCCCATATAATTGAAGTCGAGCCTCGAGGTGCAAGAACCCAGAATGTTCCTTACCTCTTGCGAGATCCACTTGAAAGAAGGACAAAGTACTCACGCCTGTTGCGAAGTGGTAAGATAGCGTTCCCTAGTTTGACTCTGGGTGCGATTCGCAAAATTACAAGGTGACATAAATTAAGCAGCTCCATGAAAAGAAACAGTGATGAAGTTGATGGTTACAGGGATGGTCGGAAAGGGGTCGCTCGAAAAACCCTGGAATATGGTCGGTTCTGTTATTTTTATCAATTTCTTTCCTTTTTGCTCTTTCTTCTTTCTAGATTTTAGTAATTTCCTACACAAGAACATGCTTCTTCTTGCTTACTCCCACCCTTGTTGGTTATATACTTTACTGCCTGCTCAAACTACCTTCTCTCCCAAATTTTCCATCTTGTTTTTCCTTTAATTTTTCTTTCTCTCTCTCTCTGTTATTTCTACTTTCTTTGATTCTCTTTCTCTCAAGCAGTTGTTCTTCTTTCCTTATCTTCTCTCTTTCTTTCACATTCTCACTACTCTTTCTGTGAATAACTTCTACCTATCTGGCTCCTCCCTCTATAGCCTTTTAATATTTCCTTCCTCTGTATTTCTCTTTCTCTCCTTCTCTCTAGCTTCTTCATCTTATCTCTCTGCAACTTCTTCTTCATCCTCTTTCTCTCTCCAACTTCTTCTTCATCCTCTTTCTCGTTACAGCATCTTCTTCTTCTTCCTCCTCTCTCTCTCTTTCTCTCTCTATTGCTTCTTCCTTCCTCTCTCTTTCTTTGCCTAGCTTCTTGCTTCTTCCTTCCTCAGTCCCTGCAGCGTCTTCTTTCCTCTCTTTCTTTCTGCAGCACTTTCTTCGTCCTCTCTCTCTCTCTCTTCTTCCTTCATCTCTCTTTCTCTGTGTAGCTTCTTCCTACCTCTCTCTATTTTCGTTCTTCTCTTTCTCCTTGCAGCTCTTTCCTTTTTCTCTGTGTTCCTTTTTTCCTTTCTTTTCATTCCACTTCACGACACAGGCTTTCAACCTGACAAAATTTTGACACTACCCCCCCCCCCAAAAAAAAAAAAAATTAATGGCTGACGATCAGCGATCTCTGTCCATAAACAAAGATGACCCAATGCGCTGCCAATGTTGACTTAGGCATTCGGACAGTCAGGCTCGGCTACGGCACGGATTACGGTTCTTTTTCTTTTTTAATATTCAGAAAAATCACGTGACTTCGGTAATCTTCCTCATTATTTGACAGGAAACATTGCGTAAGATGATTTTTTTTCCCCTCGCACAGATTTTAATGACTTTCTTCTTTCTTCGCAGAGCAGACCTGTCGCATGGTCAACGGCGAAAGAACGAAGACCCTTCAGTTTCATTACATGTTGACGAATAACAATAAACGTTCTTTCCTTCTAGTAAAAGATCCTGACTAGTACATACATGAAGTTATCTCATTTGTACATTTCCATTTCCAATATCTATCTATTTTTTTCTCTGTACATCTCCTTGTTTTGTTCTTTTCCATAGCTCCTCTTTAGTTATTGCTTCGGGCCATCCAATCTAAATATGAATCGTAAACACGTTTATGTATCTTATAACTCGAATTTCTTTCCGTGTTTCACAGTGACGTGGCCAAGATTTTCGAAGGGGGGGGGGGGGTTACGTATACTTTATCTTGGCAGTCGGCCCTCATTTTGTCATATTTTCCTACCTTTGACGTTTTTTTAAAGGAATACTGGCTCAAAGGAGGGGGTATAACCCCCACCAACCCTTCCTCTTGGGCATGCCACTGATGTTTCACGTCAATAGAGTAAGATAGATTTTATAAAATCATTTACTTTACATGTGTTAATGTTTATCTGTTTATGTTTCCTCATCGATCAGAACATCTGAAAAATATCGTCATTATTCTAGCTTTCATAGAATAAAAAATTGGAGACAAGGACATTCAAAAAGTTAAAAAAGAAAAAAATACCTAAGTAGATTTTCAATGCTACTTAGGTAGATTTTTTTATCTTCTTGAATGTCCTTGTCTCCAATTTTAAATTTAGTTTCAGCCTTATTGTGAATCCTCCTGTAATTTACTCGGAATGTTTGTAAATCTATAAAAGCTAGTAGGCATACGTCAACATCAAACTCTAAGAGTTACAATCTCCTTGTCATGTCTCAAATCCAATTTCTATTTTTTCGTGCTACCCCCATAACCTAGAACAAAAACAAACAGCAATGGAGACAAAAAAAAACAGCCTGACAAGACAATAATAATGTAAGTTATCGTCCATCTTTTCAGCTAACCAGTGACTAAAAAGTTGAACTTTCTGGAAAAATAATCCGTACAGAAGAAGTAAGTTATGCTTCAAGCTACTGTGGAACATTCGTATGTTATCGCACATGTTTCGAAACCTGCATGTCGTTACAAACACGTCACTGATTAAAAGAAAAATGGGGGGCATGTGACGTTGAAGATAAGAGCGGATAGGAAAGAATAGGTGAAGGAAAAACAAAAGAAATACATTTTAAGAATTATTGACATGAAGTGTCTCTTTATCTCGAAACTGGTGTCTTCAATAATACTCATTATGATAGATCGGTATTTTTCTTAGCAGTGCAACAAGGCATATGACTGGCTACTCGAATCGAAATTCTTAGAGATTTGCTCTAGCTTATAATTCCAGCACTTCACCTACAAGCAACTGTTGTAGATTTAATATCAAGGTTAGGCATCTTACATATATCTCAAAGACAGGTGAAAATATTTAACACAGGTGTCAAAAAATGAAAGCTCACAACTTTATTCTGTTTAAGGAAGTATAATCTTCATCAATAAAATAATTTTAAAGATTGTGCTTATTTTTAAAATTGATTGTCGGTTTCTTTAGGGCCTCTTCGATGGGGTGATGATAAAGTCGTCGCATTGTAATCAAGAGATTTCGGGTTCGATACCCGATGGAGGCACATAGTGGTCTTGATTTCACTATAAATGTACGTCCAGTAACGTATAGACTATCTGTGCATAAAGTGGACTTTAAACAAAACTTTTTTTAAAAAAAACTCTAGCTTATTTAATTCTTAATTTCTGAAATTTTCCATCGCTTCTTTTTTATTCTGCCTTTTTCTTAGGATGATGCCTAAACATGACGTCACTATATTATAACTTTGAGCCCCTCCCGCTCTCCCTTCCCATCAGCGTATAACTGCTGATAGTGAACAGGAAGAAACTGGCAAATGTATGTGAAGTGAAACAGCAAAAATGAAAAAGAAGTTCATGTTTGCGCCGATTCTTGCTCTGTCGCTCTGCTGGGAAAAAGGGACCGATACTTTTGGCGCACCCGGTAGAATGTTCCAAGTCGAGTAGACGCTCACAACGTTCGTCAAAGGAGAAATACGCGTTAAAGTCACAAGGTGTTTGGGAGTTCTCTTAAGTAAACACTGGCAGCAAAGTGGAACGTGCTATGAATGCAAAAATGCTGCTTATTACTTGCGCTTCTAACTGTAGTTCTTCACTGAGATGACTTTGGGACCAACGCTTGCTACCACAATAGAAGGAATACCATGAAGAAACACCTGTGACAGTTGGGACTATATTTCTCCTCAAGATTGATGTGTTTATGAGGACAGCTGGACCAGCAAATCTGTGCTGGACAAATAGGATAAACAAATTGCCTTCCCCGGTCATGACGTAAGAATAAAGAGTTCGGAAAGTTACATCATAGGCCGCACAGATAGAGTGCTTCTGCCTTTTCATGTTGACTTTTGTGAGCGCACAAGCGGATTCGACGTCCGGTGGCATGGTTGTTTGTCACTTTTGGCTAACCGCAACGATGAGGATATATATATATATATATATATATATATATATATATATATATATTGTCTGTGTGTGTTTGTGCTCGCGCGTGCGCTTTTATTTCTTTTTGTTATGTCGCTTTTCTGTCACATTTGTAGCGACGTGTTCTGAAAAACATTATCTGGTTTATCGCAACAGTAGATATCAAAATGACACTATGAGCGCATCTAAATTTAAGGGATAAAATATTAACAAAAACCATTAACTTTTATGTAAAAACTATCAATTTTTGCACTAGAAACCACAAAAAATATAATATTTTCCTCAAAAATAGAGCCCCTTAATAGTATTATTCTCCAGCGCAATTTGATCAAGAGCTGTGAGCGCACCTAAATTTAAGGCGGAATTTTTCGCCCAAAATCATAAAAAAACCATTAACTTTTGCATAAAAACTATCAATATTTGCACTAGTAACCACAAAAAATATAATATTTTCCTCAAAAATAGCGAGCCTTATTTATTTAAAAAATATGGGCGCAAATCGATTAAGGCGTAGTTTTTCACCACAAAATCATAAAAAAACAAGACAAAAAAAAATCTAGAAAATAACAATAGTTTCATGCAAAAAATATAATATTTTCCTTAAAACAGTTTTTATGTATTATTCTCCAGCGCAATTCGATTAAGGGACAACTTTTCACCCAAAAACAATAACCCACCCACCAATTTTTTTTTAATTTTCACACAGAAACATACCCCTTAATCCACCAATTTATTCCTAGCCCTACCCTGAATAAGAGCTAACAAAAAAGTAATAAAAAAACAAGAGCCCCGCTTATGGAGGTAGCACGAAGTGCTTGCATCTCCTTAAAAATATGAGTGCCTTTCGCTAACTTTTTTAAGAAAAAATAAAAAACAGTATAGCCTAAAACTAAAAAATCTTAACACTTTTCACTAAAACAATGCAAAAATCGAGCTTTTTTCAGGTATTATTTTCTAGCACACCTATAAAATTTAAAGGTTTAAGTGTTAAGCTAAAAACAACGAAAAACATACCGAGACAGTTTATTTTCCAAAATAACTATTTTAAACATTTTTAATATATTGGCAATGCTAATGCACTACTTTAATGTGTTAAATATTAACTATTATAAAGATTTCTCCAAGGCAATAGCAAACAAGTTCAGACACTGTTCTAAGAAAGCTGAATGTACAAAAACAACTTAAAACAACAAGCCAGCTTCCAGTTCTTTTTCCAAGTCTATGTCAACACCAAAGGGTAGTGACGGAATGCGAGATTTTAGACCTAGTTTCTTGTGTTCGTTTGCACTAATAACTGGAAGCGTAGAACTGTTCAAACGATCAATAAACGCCATAGCAGCTTCTTCTTTTGATATAGCCCAGTATGGTTGTACTTTGTCGAATATCAGGAGTTCTACAGACCGCCCCATCTCTAATGGCCGATTTGCTATGACTGAATCAAAACGCACTGAATTTGGCAAATACGTATAAGGACTTGAAAAATTGAAGTCATTAAAATGCTTTCGCATCAAGAAATGACATGTCTCGTGGGTGGCGAGTGTAATTAAATCAGCATTATTAATTGTACTCCCAGAATGGCCTGCCAAATTGTTGGTACATATTAAGATACCATTCATTAGACACGCTCCTCGTAGGATGTCTAGTGGTTCAAATTTGCTCACACCAAGTATCTCCATATTTTCAATTTCTCTTGGTAGGTCTAAACTGCATGTGCTCTGGCCTAAAAAACAATTCATGGTGTCCTGCAATGCAGTCAAGATGGATGTGCTCTGCAGAGCATTTCTGATGAATTTTGTACGATCCTCAGTAAATATCCACACATGCCCTTCTTCACAGGACCAGTTTGCAGGAACAAGAAATGATGATATTTTGTAGTCAAAAAACTCATCAAGGGTAGTTAGTTTGTGTGCTTGCAAATAAGCTGAACTGACTTGGTCGTATAGAAGACGTACATCCATCTTCGAATAATGGATGAAAATTTGAAGACAAACTTTCTTGGCTTCGTTGCTGAAATCACCTTTCAAAAATTTAATAAGTTCTTTTGTGGTGCTGTGCTTCAGAATCAGGCCTTGGTTCAAAATATTTTCAAGCACAGAGTTGCGCAAAGTGTTGAGATCAAACTCCTCCATCTTGATGGGCATTTGGTTGATAGGAGTTGTTGGCGATTTCAAGAGCAAGTATTCGATTAAATTAAAGTCTTCCTCCTCGTACCGGGTAACTACGTCTTGGTACAAATTCATCTTGCCCCTTTCAAAAGTTGGATCTGAAAAGAAAATCTGAATAAAATATTCCAGCATTTTTAACTGATTTAAATGATGTTAAATTAAAGGATGTAATGGAGTTATTAAAAGAAGTAAATTCTGGAAGATAATAACTTATAAATTTTAAAATTTTAATTGAAATGTGGGCAGGGCCATTTAGTTTTTTGGGCGTAGAAAGCTTTCTACGTCCTATGTTATTGTCTCGCAGACATTAGTTCGATTGTTACATCGACAAAAGAAAGCGATGAATCGATATATATGTGTTTCCATGCTTAGGGTCGATTCATGTATATCGATTCTGCAAAATAATCAATATAAAAGCACAAGAAAGTGGGAGAAATCAGCATGCGCGAAAAAAGGAACAATATGGAACGCCAAGGGTCGCTTAATTTTCATTTAAATATATTTTTTTATAATTGAAAATATATTTTTTATAAGTGAAAATACGGAAAATGTTAAATGTTAACGTTTAAATTGATCCGTAATTTTTGCTATAATATTTTGTATATAATAAAATTGAATAAGAGGTATTTTAAACAACATGATTGCGTACATTTATATAGCAGCGCTTTTGCGATAATGTGCAAAAACGCTCCCTTTCGTTTCCTACTGTGGCTTCGTCTTTTATCGCGCGGGTGATATGAAAACGTTAACACTTTCTACGCCCAAGATCGAAGACTTCGTGTCTTCCTTGTTTAAGTTATAAGCAAACTTTAACATTGCATATACAAAACTGAAATAAATTAGATTGTAAACAAATACAGGTAAGAATAATAATAAAATTACACAAAAATGAGAAATCGTAACTATATGCAATAGAATATTTAAACTAATTAAAGATTATTCAAGTCTTTTAATGATCGACATTTTTTCAGCGGCTCTTGAAATTTAACTTCTTTTTTAATCGTTTCAGTTTTTTTAACTGCACACGTTGTTTTCACCTCCCGTAGAGTTTGTAAATTTAAAGTAAATCGTCCATAATTATCTCGGGGTGGTAAATTAACAACTCTTCTTTGATTATAATAGGATATATTATTAGCTTTTAAATATTTTACTACAGTTTTAGGATTAACTTTATATTTTTCACAAAAGGAATTAATAGAATTAGATAAAAAATTATAAGATGTTAAAAGTTTAATAAATTCGTCAGGTGTAATCGGCCTTGACATTTTTTTATTTATTTAAATTATTTTTTAAAGTATTGTAAAGTAAGGTATTGAATTGTAATGTAACGTAGAGTATGGTAATGTATAGTATTGCACTGTTCGGTATTGAATCGTAAAGTATAGTAATGTACTTAATAGAGTAGCGAATTATGGTAATATTGTATGGTAATAAGGTGTGGTATTGTATCGAATGGTAAAGTATGGTAACGTAATGTAAGGCATCATTAAAAATTATATCTTATTAAATGGAAAAACAAATCAAATTATTTACCCCCAGTGAGAGTGAATTAATAGGATTAGATAATTTAATAACCAATGTACCTGAATTACAAGAATTAATCGAAGAATCGGGTTATAATATTCAAACTATCAATAATGGTGTTAAAAACCTTAAAGGTCTTCCAGATTCATATAAAGACATGATAATAAAATTTTTTAAAGCATTGAATAACACACATATTACTAAAGAAATATATAAATACTCCAATTTTAGAAATCAAGAAATAATTGATAAATTATTAGCCAGAGAACAGGAATATAAAAAAATTATAACAAAACAAGCATCTAAACACAATGATGAAAGTGGTATAGACGAAATGAACAAAATGTTTAGTACAATGATAATAGAAACAAAAGACAATAAGAAGATAAGTAGATATATGAATAAAACTTTATATCAATGGGAAAATAAAATAGCCATCATTCCTATCAAAACGATTTAAATATAGCCGATATTGCTACCAATTATCTATGTTTATTTTATAGCCTACATAAATAATAAATCTTTTAAGTTTTTGTTATAATCATTTTTATATGTAATCCTAATTTGTATTAAATTTCTATGCTGTGCTGGAGAATGTAATTCTCTAAATTGAAAAAATATTGGGAATAAATAAATGGAGGTACAAACCAAAATTTTTTCAAGAAAGAATGAAAGCCCTATATAGAGCAGAGGACACTGCAACCAACGAGTTTGAAAGAATAATGATTAGAAATATGAATGCTCAATTTAAAGAGTATGAAAATAAAATTTTAACCTTAGCTAAACTAGGTTTATTAGGGATTACAATCCCCAAGCATAAGCATTGAGAATTAAATTCTCTAGCTAAGAGGGTTAACTCACGTAAAACATAAAGCATTGAAAATATCTTTTCCTAAATAAATGGAAGCGCACGAAGTGCTTAGTCCAAAGGACGCTCGATGTTCTAAATGTTTAGAAATTAAATCTCCAGACGATTTCTATAATTACAATAAAGATAAAAGTTGTAAAAAGTGTGAAATAGAAAGAACATGTGAAAGACTTTTATGTGACTGTGGTAGATATTATACTAAAACACATTATCATAGGCACCTAAAAACTCAATTACACTCACGTAAGTTCGCGAAACTTTGTTTAGCATAAAAGGGGGATTTGTGCAGCGCACTCTGTGCTAAGACCTCCAGTCGCTTTACAACTGGTCTGGTAAAGTTAATATTGAATATTTTTTTATATAATAAATTGGCTACGAATAATGGAAGAACGTTTAAATGAATATACATTAAAAGATTTATATAATATTGCTAAAGAACTAAAAATACAATACATTACGAGATATAAAAAAGCTGAGCTGATAAAAGAGATCATCAGGCAATATGAAAAACGTAAAAAAGAAGAAGAAAATAAATGATTTATTTCCATTTGACGCAGATATAATAGTACCTCAAAAGAAAAAAAGAATAAAACAAATAAAATGTGAAATTTGTGGTAAGTACATTAAAGAAACTAGGCTACAACTTCATAAAGCAAAACATAATCCTGAATCTGATTTTATTTTAGTTGAAGTTGCTTTTAAAGGTAGGTTATTAACTTATCAACATAATAATAGAGAAGGTAATACAGACGTAACAAGTTACATGGATTCAATTAAAGATAAAGCAAATAATCTTATTGTAAATGCTTTAAATATGCATAAAAACATTAAGATTAATTTAGAGTTAGAATGTGAATTTAAAAATTTAGAACAAGAAATGACCCACAAGTTTCAATTACCTAATGTAATAATCAGATCGTTTGAAGAACTTAGCCTATTCTGGGATACTCAAAGAGATTTATTTATAGCCAGATGTGATGAATTAGAAGCCAAAGGATCAGGTTGGACTTTAAGCAGAATAAATAATTTAAGAATTAATATTAATAAATATAAACCATTAAGCGGGTCATCTTATAAAGATTTGCCCAAATTAATTAAGGACAAACAGGCTTGTATTAATATTAAAAATAAAGATAATAAGTGTTTTAAATATTCAGTTTCATGTGCATTAAAAACCCCAAAAAAAGATCCACAAAGATGGTCACATTATGTGCAACAGAGCTGCACGTCAGCGACTCTTGATAGGCCACAATACAAAGATTTATTAAATTTTAATGGAATTGAATTTCCAGTTAAAATTCAAGATATTCCTAAATTCGAAAAATTAAATAAACTTAACATAACGGTATTTGGGTTTGAAGATAAAGAACAAGTATTTTATCCATTATACCATAACAAGAAACAAGAATATAATAAAAATATTGATCTACTTTATTTTGAAAATCATTATTGTTGGATTAAAAGTTTAAGTCGTTTATTGAATAATCAATTAGAAATTGATGGACATAAAAAATATTTCTGCCGAAGATGTTTAAATTATAGTTCTAGAAGTGAAGAAGCTGTTAAGAAACATCAAGTAATATGTAATAACAATGAAACCTGTTTACCTGTTATGCCTAAATCTAACATAGAAAATGGAATAGAAATTAAACCAACAATATCGTTTAAAAATATTCAAAGAATGTTGAGACATCCATATGTAATTTATTCCGATTTTGAATCCATTCTAAAACCAATTCAGAGCTGTGACCCAAATCCAGAAAAATCATTTACTATCAAAAAACAGCTACATATTCCTTGTAGTTATGGACTTTATATCAAGAGTGTTTACGGAAACATTAAAAATCCTTTAAAAATTTATAGAGGAGAAAATGCTGATAAAAGATTTATAGAACAGATTACAGCTCAAGCCAAAACAATATACAGTTTACTCAAGGAAAATAAAACCATGACAGATGTTGATCTGAAAGAGTACATGAAAGCTAAAACATGCTATCTATGTGAAAAAGAATTTACAGAAAAAAATTCAAAGGTTCGCGATCACGATCATTATAGCTCAAAATACAGAGGAGCTGCATGTAGAAACTGCAATTTAAAATACAAACAACCACTGTTTATTCCAATACTATTCCATAATTTGAGTTCATATGATTGTCATCTGTTTGTTAAGAATCTGGGAGAGGACAGGAGTAATCTTAAGTTAATTCCAGATAATGAAGAGAAATATATTTCATTCAGTAAAGTTTTAAAAATTGGAGAAGGCATCATCGAATTAAGATTTATTGATTCATTTAGATTTTTAGCGAGTAGTTTAGATGCACTAAGTTCTAATCTAGAACCAGAACAGTTGAGAGAAACAAAGAAATATTACTCAAATGATAATTTGGGTATTTTATTCCGAAAACAGGGGACAAAAGTGATTAGAAAAGGCATCTATCCTTATGAATATATGGATTCATTTGAAAGATTTAGTGAAACTAATTTACCTTCAATTGATAAATTTTATTCTACACTAACAAAAGAAAGTATAAGTTGGTCTGCATACGATCATGCTAAAAAAGTTTGGAACAAATTGGAAATAAAAGACTTGGGTGAATGGCATGATTTATATTTAAAACTAGATGTCTTATTATTAACAGATATTTTTGAAAATTTTAGAGATTTAGCATTGAGCTCATATGAATTAGATCCTGTTTGGTATTACACTACTCCAGGATTTGCTTGGGACTGCATGTTAAAATATACCAAGGTTCAATTAGAACAATTAATGGATTATGAAATGTATCTGTTCTTTGAAAAAGGAATTAGGGGTGGAATAAGTCAGTGCTCTAATAGGTATGCGCTAGCAAGTAGCTCGACTACGTCTAGCAAAGCAGATGAGAAGACACAAATTCATTATAATGATATGAACAATATATATGGACACTCATTATCACAAAAATTACCTCAAAAAGATTTTGAATGGTTCACTGAAGACGAAATTCAAAATTTAGATAATATTTTAAACTCAGATGGTGCTACTGGTTTTGTCTTAGAGGTTGATTTATCATTTCCAAAAGATTTAAAATTGCATAAACGGTTTAACGACCTTCCACTTGCACCAGAGAATGTAACACCACCTAACGGAAAGGTAAATAAATTACTTTGTCACTTCTGTGATAAAAAGAATTATGTTGTTCACTATAAAATATTAAAACTATATACAGACTTAGGAATGAAAATAACTAAAATTTACAGAGGAATAAAATTTACACAATCAGACTTTATAGCACCATATATTAAATTTAATACTGAACAGCGACAGAAAGCGAAGAATGAATTTGAAAAGGATTTTTGGAAATTAATGTCTAACAGTGTATTTGGTAAAAGTATGCAATCAGTTAGAAAGCAACAAAATATTAAATTATACACTGAAGACAATAAAGTCCAGAAAGCAATAAATAAGGCCAATTTTAAATCAAGAACAATATTCAGTGAGCATTTGGTAGCAGTACATAATTATAAAACATCAGTTAAATTTGATAAACCAATTTATATAGGCCAAGCAGTACTTGACTTAAGCAAGGCCCTAATGTATGATTTTTACTATAATGTTTTAAAAACAGAATTTGAAGATGATATTAAACTTTTATACGTAGACACCGACGCATACATATTTGAGCTGAAAAATCATGATTATTATGAATTTATGAAAAAGCATTCTGAGTTATTTGATACTTCTGATTATCCAAAAGATCACTACTTGTATTCAGACAAAAATAAAAAAGTAATTGGAAAAATGAAAGATGAATTAAATGGCAAACCAATGTTAGAATTTATTGGGCTAAGGAGTAAAATGTATGCATATGGAACTGACGATAAGGTAGACAAACGATTAAAGGGAATTAAAAAAGCAGTATTAAAAAAGGAAATTAATTTTGAAGATTATAAAAACTGTTTATTCAATGAAAAAGAATGCTTCCATAAACAGCATGTTATTCGGAGTCATAAACATGACATTTACACTGAAGAATTAAATAAGAAATCACTCAGTTGGAAAGATGATAAAAGATCTCTAATTCCTGGAAGTACAGACACTTATGCGCATGGACACATGCTAGTCTGAAGGTTACTTGTGTTACTTCTTAAAGGTACTTTGAAAAAAATAAAAAAAGGGTACTTCCAAAATTTATAAGTATAGTTTTAAAATTTTAAAGCCATTCATTTTTTAACACATTCAGTGAGTATGTGTCGCAGCGGTTGCTCGCCTAGTGCGTATGACACTGATGGGTGTCGCTTGTTAGTGTTAACTAAATGGACGACTGTGAACTCAGCTCCTGACTTGAGTCTCAGTCTTTAGAGACGCAGCAAAAGTGTTAAAGGTGCTTCAGCAGCAGATGTGTTACTCCACCGTCGTTAGGCCACTACTGTGGTGTGGATTGGATTTTTAATTTATTTTTTACCAGCGGCGTTGCAAAGCTGCAGTGTGAGAAATGAGTGATGCACTAACAGCATTTCACTCAAGAAGAAGTTTGAATCTAATTACAGTATCTAGTGAAATTGGTTTCAGTACCTAGTGAAACTGATTACAGTATACCTAGTGCAACGGACACATGCCAGTACCATAATTATAATATTAAAATAATAACAATGCTAATGGAGTAATGGTACATGATTATGAAGCGCTGGTGCTTAGAGCTTGTCACAATAATTAACATAATAGCTATAATGTTGGACACGAGTTCACTAAAATGTTTTTGAGAATATGATGCACTGTACCTATATTGTTGACAGTAATTTGTTCATTTTGTGTTGCTTGCTTTGTGGGGGAGAGCCAAAACAATGGCTAAGCATCAGTGTCATTTTTTTCTATATTGGCTAGGCTACTGTTTACTTAAACGCTCTTTTTGCTTGCTCAGTAACCCTCTGTAAGGTACAGTACCTTTTAATTTATTTTAATGGACTGGCAATAAAGGCAGACCCGAATATGTTGGCCTTATTGGAAGACTACACAAAAGCAGAAGTTATAGAAGAAAGGGTGGTTCTCTCTCCCTCCATATAGACCTATTTAACCTCACCATGTAAATAACAATAGCCTCAGCATTATTTTCCTACAGCAAAAGACTACATCTAGGTACTGAACGAAAGACGTGTTGAAAAAGCTGGGGTACTCGTAAGCCTACTCTAAACAACGTCAATTTTTACCCTTATAAGTTAGTATGTATTAATTATTAAGTTAATACGCAATACGCTTTATGAGTTTAATAATTTAGACCACTAAAATGTTAACAGATAGAAGAAATAAAAACAAAACTTACTATTTTACAGTACAGGGCTGACTTGTCTTATGTGCACTGGGTATGCAGCTGATCTGTGTTGCCAACCAGCGTTGCCAGGTCATATTTTCAAAAATCGGGAGATCGTCCCCTGAAAAATCAGGAGATCTGCTTAAAAAATCAGAAGAACTAATAATAGCGGATTATCAACGTTCTGGGGTGGGGTTGAGTGGAAAAAGCTTCGGGGATATATTTTTGAATTACTCTACCTGATAACACCTTAGCTTGCTTTTATTTAAAATTAGACAAAGTTAGAGGATGTAAGAACGCCCACAGCTTTTTTTTTTTAACAACACATTCAAAACATACTCGCATTAATGGTAATGGAGAAGGCCTATCATGCCTGAACCCCCGAAATATCCTTGAATTAAAACTTTACTTTCAATCACGGAAGGTAACCAACCAGTATTAGACAGATTGATTGATTGATTTGGTTTATTTTACTTCGCATCTGCCACGTTAGTCTAATCATAAATATGTGAAATTAATGAAGGGACACTCACAAAGAGCACCCATGCCCAGTCCGGGATTCGAACCCGGGACCCAGTATCAGACAAGTCGCAGGTTTTTTCTTCAACTTTTTTTCCCCAGTCACTCCAGACAATGTAAATGTTAATTAAATCACCTTTTGCATTCGAGGATTATCTGGTATAAAATCAGGAAAGAGAATTTCTACCGCCACAGTATTGATTGAGTATAAAGGGACATAAGACCAATTGTAGTAGCAGTTACGCTCAGAAATGGCTTCAATAAAAACATGAACTATTATTTCTAAGTTAAGAGACGGCGACGTAAACAGCAGTTTACTAAGCCGACCTCCGTGGCTGAGTGGTTAGCACCGCGCTATGACATCAGGGATCCCGTCTTGGGATCGATTGATTGATTTAGTTTATTTTACTTCGCGTTTTGTGACTCTTGGCAAATTTGATGGGGATGAGTGATGAAATTGATGAATGGACAATCACAAACAACCAAGCCCGAGCGGGATTCGAACCTGGGACCCTTGGCGTCGCAGCGCGATGTGCTAACCACTCGGCCCCAGAGTCCGGCCGTCTCGGGATCGAATCTCGGACTGAGCACGGTTGTCTCTTTATCAATTTCATCATATCATCACTCATCCTCGTCTTCGCGATTAGCCAAAAGTGGCAGAAATACGAAGTAAAATAAACCAAATCAATCAATCGACAGTTTACTAAGAGCTTTTGTAACCATACCTTTAGCTGCATTCGTTATGTGGACTCCCTTTTTTTATCCGAGTATGTAGCATTTGTAATAAACACTACCATAAAACTGGAAACTTGTTCGTATGTGTGTGTGGCAACATTGGTATTTAGTTGAAACCAGTTTTCAGTTACCTCCCCTTTGACAAAACTGTGCACCTGATGGGACACCCGTGTTGGAGTTCCCAATGCACAAAGGGCTCGAGAAGCCGCGCGTCTTTCCCAATGTCATCAAGCCTGGTATAACCATATTCTATGGTATAACTCTCCTCCACCACCTCTGCCTCTCTCTCTCTATGCGGAATATTCATGGGTCTTTGCATTCCATCAGCTGAATGAATATGTAAATTTTAAATCAACTTTTCATTTTTTTTAAATAATTGTTCATTATAAATATTTAAGGAAGCAGAAAATCAGGAGATTTTAACATTTTTTTGAAACTTGTCAGGAGATCAGTAGACCGTACTGAAAATCAGGAAATCTCCTGCGAAATCAGTAGACCTGGCAACACTGTTGCCAACACACAAAAATATTAAATCCTAATCCTACCACTCTGTCACAAAATCTAAATTTTCACCTTTTGTATATTGTATTATGTTGTTAATAAAAACCCCCCTTATTTTTAAAAACAGACGAATGTTACGGAAATAATTAAAAATTTTAAAAAGTAATAGCAACTAACATCATAATTAACGAAACGGCAACACTGGATTTTAGCATTGATGCAAGCGGCAAGCGCCATAATCTTTATAACGTTCTGAAGAAATATCGCTTTTTTCGATTTTCGTAATTTAAGTTTTACGTTATAATCGTTGTTATCGTTTTTACGTTATTTTCGTTTTACTCGATTTTCGTTAATTTTAGTTTTTTATCGTTTTGACAGTTGGCAACTATGCTTGAAGAAGATGGCTGCCTCCTTGTTTACGCTGTCAGAAATGATCGTGGTTGTTTTTTAGGTTACAAATAAATATTTAAGTAATGTGCAGAATAGAATTTTATTTCACCAAGGTAAGGGAAGGTATAAATTATACAGTTTTATTCACGGGTTAGTTACATTTTCCTTGTTTATAAAAAGATTTGCTCACAGAGGTGAGAGAGATTGAAGTTGTGTCGGCCTTATCTGCGTTTTGCCGTTTGCAAAACACTAGAGCTGGGATAAAAATTTTCTTTGTGATTCATAACACAGTTACAAATCATATCACCATCAAGCCCAAAGTTCATGTGGCATATCTGTGCCACTTTTAACGAAAGTTCTGTTTTTGTTCTGGGAAAAGAACGAATGCATTAAATATAGATGGTAGTTTCGCATGTAAATCATTAAATGATAAGCCACACTGTAACAATTTTGGATAATATTGTACATCGTGAAAAAACTTTCTCAATTTTCTTACTTGTCTCAAACTTATTCCAATGTTTCTTCATTCAAACCACTGCTTCCAGCTGTGTTTCACTTTTTGTTCGCTCTTTAGAATTTTAAAGCGATTAAAAATATTATCGAGAATATATCCTAAATTAAACGCTTGATGGGCTGAGTTGCTGTTGGCCTTAATAAATGCATTTGAGGCTCTGCGACAATTTTCTATGGCTTCATTTAACAGTAGATTATCTGGTACTATATAGGCGTTTGAAACATCACTATGGTACTGCATCAATCCTTGGATTAAATTTTCCAATAATTCTCGTACGCTGTTGCTTAGGTCGCGTTCCTTCTGGTCTTCCGTTTTAAGTTTTTTGTAAATATCTTTCACTCTTTGTTTTGATAATTTCCATGAACTTTCTTCTACAGGTATCACTTGCCCCACTCTTACACATTCAGTAATATATGCCTCAATAGTTGCATTAAATGTAAGAATCTCAGCAGCCATAATGTAAAATTGAGTGAGGTGCTGTATGGTATTTTGTTACAAATGATCTAATCAGGCTTGTGATTCATGAGGAAAAGGTGTTAGGTGTTGATAAACTGGTGAGTAAAAATGTTTGCAGATTTACAACTACATTTAAGTTAGGTGTATTCAGTAAGAAAGATGCATGGAAATAGATTAAGATGCACATTCGGGGGAAATAACCCAATAAATTAATAAATCAATCTAAAGAGATGATTTTTTTATATTTGTCTAGTAAAGAAAGGTAAAATTTATTAATTGTATAGGTATCTGTTTTTTTAAAAAATTAGTCGAAAGGCACTCATATTTTTAAGGAGATGCAAGCACTTCGTGCTACCTCCATAAGCGGGGCTCTTGTTTTTTTATTACTTTTTTGTTAGCTCTTATTCAGGGTAGGGCTAGGAATAAATTGGTGGATTAAGGGGTATGTTTCTGTGTGAAAATTAAAAAAAATTGGTGTGTGGGTTATTGTTTTTGGGTGAAAAGTTGTCCCTTAATCGAATTGCGCTGGAGAATAATACATAAAAACTGTTTTAAGGAAAATATTATATTTTTTGCATGAAAATATTGTTATTTTCTAGATTTTTTTTTCTCTTGTTTTTTTATGATTTTGTGGTGAAAAATTACGCCTTAATCGATTTGCGCCCATATTTTTTAAATAAATAAGGCTCGCTATTTTTGAGGAAAATATTATATTTTTTGTGGTTACTAGTGCAAATATTGATAGTTTTTATGCAAAAGTTAATGGTTTTTTTATGATTTTGGGCGAAAAATTCCGCCTTAAATTTAGGTGCGCTCATAGCTCTTGATCAAATTGCGCTGGAGAATAATACTATTAAGGGGCTCTATTTTTGAGGAAAATATTATATTTTTTGTGGTTTCTAGTGCAAAAATTGATAGTTTTTATATAAAAGTTAATGGTTTTTGTTAATATTTTATCCCTTAAATTTAGATGCGCTCATAGTGTCATTTTGATATCTACTCGCAACAATTCTTACTTATTGTACATATTTATTATCCGAATATTAATTAGATATAATAGAAATAAAACTCAAATGTAGCTCATAATGGCTTATAAATTCGACAAATTATAGGCTCATCCAACTGTCATAAAATTCCATCTATATTAAAAATTGTATGCTTCGTCGCCGAAGCATAACTTTCATGTTTCAGTAACTCTTGAGTTGGTTTTTAAAATGAGTAACTGTAACTCAGTTACTTATGGAACCAAGTAACTGTAATTCAGTAGCCAAGTAACTGTAACTCAGTTACTTGGAACTAACTTTCCGAATACTCCTAGGAACGTCTACCTCATCAGTCCCACTTATACCTGTCTATTCTGCCTTGTGGTAAGAGTTAAAAAGCCAACAAGACAAGATATACCTAATGCTCAAAAAGATGATGAAGTAACTACGGTTAATCGTTAAAACAGAAAAGGTGTAATTGTTTAGCAATAAAGATAAGGCAAGTTTCACTTTTCAGTTCTGTTTCTAACTTATGAACTTTTTACGACCACGTATACAGCACAGAAATGTTCAAGTCATGTTCTTGGGCGATTCAAAGTCGAGTGGGCTATTTATATAATCGTCAATTGCACAAATAATGTTTATTTCGTGATGTAACATCACTTACAGCGCATTACGGTCCCTGCAACAATGACAATTTCAGGAAAATAATGAAGATAATTAAATACGGCCACGGAAGCATTAACAGACGTTCATGGCCTTGTAAAAAATTATATCTGAACATTTATACAATTCTAATTGAACTCGCTGAAACAACAAACGTTATTGTTACGATCGTATATGCACGTATGTATTACATACATACATGCATGTGTGTGTGTGTGTGTGTGTGTGTGTGTGTGTGTGTGTGTGTGTGTGTGTGTGTGTGTGTGTGTGTGTGTACATACACACACACACACATCAGAGTGTCCCAAAAATATAACACTAACAATTATTATGGTACAGAAAGGTGTGGTAATTCAAAATAAAGTAGACAAATGTATAAGTCAGCCATTTATCGGAAGTGTTCAAATTATTGGCCGTTATGATCCAGGCACAGCTGATAATGCTCATCAATGGAATCAAGAACATTCCTAATCATTTCAACTGGTATTTGGGCACATTCTCTTTCAATTGCTGCTTCCACTCATTGATTGTAGCTGGTTTTGTGCTGTAAACATTATGTTTGAGGTGTCCCCACAAAAAGAAGTCCATTGAGGTCAAATCCGGTGAGCGTGGAGGCACTCGGTGGTACCTCTTCGTCCTATCCATCTGTTCACCAAATTTTCGTCAAGATAAGCCCTCACGTCGCGATGGTAGTGGGGAGGTGCTCCATCCTGCTGGAAGTACCATTCTTCGTGCCTAAACATCTCTTGAATGCATGGCATGATGGATTCCTGTAGCAATTTGAGGTAATTTGCACCAGTCACGGTATGGTCAAAAAAGAAAGGTCCAATTAAAACCAAATGCTGGCAAACCACACCACACTGTAACTCCTGGTACGTTCACATGGTGTTCCATTGTCACATGAGGATTGTCAGTTGCCCAGTAGCTGCAATTTAAATGTGGCCTCGTCACTCCAAACAATCTTGTATGGGAATTGATTGTCCTCTGCACATTTTACTCGGTACCATTCACAAAATTCAATTCTCCGGTCATGATCATCTTCGTTGATAGCGTGGATTAATCTAGGAATAAAACATTTCCATTGGGAACGCTGCAAAATGCGATGGACGCTCGAATTTGGAAGTCCTGTCTCACGAACCGCTTGCCGAACAGATTTTCTAGGAGATTGCTCAACGATGACTTTCTCTTGTGGGGCTGCTGGATGTCCGTGGTCTTCCCGAATGTTTCTTATGGACATTGTGAACAGTTCCTTCCACCTCAAACTTATCTCGCAAACGAGCAATTGTGAGTCGTGTTAGTGCATCTCGTTGAAACTCCCTTCTAAACTGTCCTTGCACTTCACTTATGTTCTCAGTCTTCCAGTAACACTTTTGAATACATTTCCTTTCCCCAAAGCTTAGTCTGACTTCAGCCATTATTTTAAGCAGTCATACCTGAAAAAATAACATAAAGTGTGGTAGTTTTGAGCTTTTAAAAAGTGTATACATTTTATTGGGACACCCTGTGTATATATATACGGTCCCGGGTTCGAATCCCGACTTGGGCATGGATGTTTGTGAGTGTCCATTCATCAATTTCATGATATCATCACTCATCACCATCTTCGCAAATTAGCCAAAAGAGGACAAAAGTGAAGTAAAATGAAGCAAATCAATCAATCAATCAATCAACACATACACTTACATACCCGATCGTAACTTGAATAGCGCTTGTACTTGTATGTATGTATGTCGTGTATATATATATATATATATATATATATACATATATATATAAATAAATCCCGGTATCATTACGGCAACCACTATACTCTGCAGGAGTGTGGCAACCACTGGAAATCTTTGAGTATACTCGTTTTTTAACGTGTATATTTATATATCATATCGTACTGAGAAGCCTGTTTAACTTTATTTGTAAAATTTGGATAAATCTCTAGTAAATTCACTCCGATATCATTGTGAAGGCCATTCGCACCACTATCATTGTAACACCCAATGTATATATTTGTTATTTTGCTATCATTGTGGAACCATTGCAGCAACACTGCTACCAACTGTTGAATATCATACTTTTTGTCCCCGGCTTTGGTTATCAGTTGACATCACGTCTGTTCGTAATGAAAGACAAAGCAGCTTGACAAATATATTGTAATGATGGTGACGAAGAAGGAGAAAAAGAAGAAGAAGAAGTTAGCTGAAAGATGCTCGTATGATTTAATGTGGTGTACTGTGGTGTCAATTAAACCTTTTGAGCATAGCTGGAGTGAGTTGAAGGATGATTTGCGAAATTATTTCCCTCGCACTCGAGCATTGGAATTTTACATAGCATTAAATTGGAACAGTTCCGCATTGTGTATTTCAGGCTTGTATAAATACTGAACTTGTGTTGCAATTTGCAGGAATAAGTACCAATCGTCATGAAATGGCATATCTTATGGTGTATGGTACCTCAACGAAATCAATATCAAACATATTCAATACTTAAAAGGTAATTGTGTGGTATGTAGAGACTGTAATGTTCCTACAAATTACTTATGTTTGCAACCCACGAAACTGAAAAAGTGCCATATATTTGCAGAAATAAATATTCCGAGTGAAAAATACGGTGAAGTGCACCACGAAAGTGAAAAAGTGCAATATAATTGGAAAAATAAATATTCCGAGTGAAAAATAAAGTGAAGTGCACCATTTACATTTATTATAGAATTGAGAAGGTATGTAGTAATTTGCACAAGATAAGCATGTTAATTGCAAACAATTATGCGCAGCAATTATAATTCTACTGTACAGTTTTCGTTATCATGGTTGATTCATTCTTGTGGTTTTCATGAACGGTATTTGTACTCGGTGTTATTGAAGATCTCTTGTTCATGAAGTTTTATTACATTATGTGCTAGTTATTTCAGAAGAAAAGGAAAATTTGTAAACATCCAAACTAACTTTTTTTAAAAAATACATATGGAGGATACTCACTGCTAAAAATCTGTAGTTTCCAATCTGTAATTATATTTATCTTGAGACTTTATCTTCCTTAAAATCCTAAATAAACTTAGTGAATTTTTTCATCCACAGTTGCATTATTTTCTCTTGTAATTAGTTCTTCTTCATGCAAAAAGTATGACAATTATACACTAAAAAAAGTGGGAATCAAGTGGGAAAATGTAACATTATATTTCATGTCATGTATGTAGCTGAACGTTTAAGGGAAACGTGCCCTTTCAAGGATGTTTTAATTTTGAAATCATGGTAAAATTCTGTCCCATAGGAGACGCCTGGAAATCATCGAATTTCGCGTATGTTACATTTGTACTTACTTATTATGCATTGCTAAACGACGTCTGCGTGTTTTTTTTGCTGTTTTCACTTCAAAAACTTCGATTTCTGACAGTATTCTTCGATGCGTTTTCACTTACGTTACGCAGAACATAGCGACCAAATTTTGACGACCGTTGTCTATGATGGACCACAAACCATTGGCGCTAGCTCCACACACCATTGGCACTAGCCCCACACAGCATTGGCAATAGCCCCACATACCATTGGCATTAGCCCCACAAATCATCTACAGGTAGCCCCACGCACCATTCGCAGGAATGAGGTATGCCTATGAGGTTAGGTTAGGCCTGTTAGGTTAGGTTCTATTAGCATAAATACAAAACAAAAAATTCCCGTAACCCCCCCCCCCAAAAAAAAACATTGGCACTAGCCCCACACACTATTGGCGTTAGCCCCACACACTATTGACATTAGCCCCACAGACGATCCACGGGTAGCCCCACGCACCATTCACGGGATCGAGGTATGCCTACGAGGTTAGGTTAGGCCTGTTAGGTTAGGTTCCATTAGCATAAATACAAAACAAATTTACAGATTTTCGTGTTAATCAGAAAAAAAAAAACAGACTATGTTCAGCAATGCATAATAAGTAAGTACAAATGTAACATACATGAAATTCGATGATTTCCAGGCGTCTCCTATGGAGCAGAATTTTACCGAAATCATTTGTGAAAAACTGGAAGATTTTTTTTTAAATGGAATTAGATGGAATGAAGGTATTTTGATATTTTATACCGTTGACCTGTTTTGTTGTGTGTTTATTTTAGAAGGGCACATGTCACAACACCCTTTTATTTTAAAATATTCCTTTGGTAAACAATTTCAAAGTTTTACATTCTGTAAATATTAGAAGAATGCTCAACACTACTCAGCTGGCTTATGTAAATAGTATGTGTGAACACAAATGCCCAAAAAGATGAGATACATCCTTTTTGCCAGTAACTGCACACTGGACCAGCATTGGAATTAACTTTTATCTGTATTAGCACTTTCAAGCAAGGCTTTGAACTCAATTTAGCCAACACTGGACTTATACCACTTTCCCTTCTCTTCTCTCCCCCAACATGATAAATTTTTTACCAATTCTCTTAGCAGGAAGACTAATTTTTGTAGAATTTTGGCAATCATTGTTACACAAAATTGAACCTTCATCAAAGTAGTGAGCACTGTTTGGATTTCGAAAAATGGGTAAAATTATCGCAAAGTTAAAACACTTTTCAAAGACATTTCTGTACAGTTTTTAATGGTCATTGATATTTCTTCTTGTGAAAGAAACACATTCCCAGTAAATTACGATGTGTTTCTAACGCCAGAAACCATCTACAGATAGCCCCACACACCATTCACAGAGACGAGGTATGCCTACGAGGTTAGGTTAGGCCTGTTGGGTTAGGTTCCATCAGCATAAAAATACATTACGATGTGTTCTAACGCCACAAACCATCCACGAATAGCCCCACGCACCATTCACGGAGACGAGGCATGCCTACGAGGTTAGGTTAGGTTCCATTAGCATTAAAATACATGATTTTCCTTTTAAATTAAGTTATTTTGCTTCTGAAAGTTTGCGTTCGAAAAGAATACACTTCCATAAACATAGGAGAGTCCACAGAAATGTGTTAAGGTAAGTAGTTTCTTGTGTAAAACGTAAGAAAACTGTTTTAACCCTGCGATAATTTTACCGAAAAATGTTATTGGTAAAATTCTTGATGACGGCGAACACTATTTCTACAGAAGAAATTACTTAGCAAGTTTCTGTACCATTTGTGACGTTTCTTGATGTTATTCCTGTAGAGTGTATTGTGTTTAACATGAAAATCGGTATATTTGCTTTCTATTTATGCTAATGAAACCTAACAGGCCTAACCTAACCTCGTAATCATACCTCGTCTCCGTGAATGGTGCATGGGGCTACCCGTGGGTGGTTTGTGGGGCTACAAAATCGATTCTTGTTTCGCGATTAAACGTGATTCCCACGTTAAAGAATGTTTCGCAATGCATAATAGGCGAATTCCGATGGAAAAAAATATAAAACTAATGTGGGAAACGTGCTCGCCGTCATCAACAGTTTTAATATGTTATTTATGTTTTAAAATAAACAACTTATAAATTACCGTATGCAAGTATGCACGCTTCCCATGGAAAATGTATTTTCCATTGACAAGTGACTAAGTATCGTACACAAGTGGTAAATAATGTAGAAGTAAATTAAAACCTCAGTAGAATCCATTTACGGAATTTATATTGATGCTAAAGAGAATCAAACATGTCCTGCCTAACCTAACCAGATGGTGAAGCTACAATTTGAACTATTTTCACCAGATTTTAAAGTATGCACGTGCATGATCTACACTGTGGTCTGGCATGCTATATACATGTGTGTATTCTTCAGTTGTCAGTGTGCATTTATTTTCATGTTGGCAATATTTTTTTTCTGCATGCCATGGAGTTGGAAAAATACTGCAGGGTGTGCTGATAAATACTGGTGCTGCTAATATGTCACAAGGCATTAGTATAAAGGGGCATTACATTCTTAAATGTTTTCATTGTTAGGTTAGGCCGGTCAGGTTTAGGGCTATTAGCATTAAAATTACTTCGTTAAATATTCCCAACACCATTGATGCAATTTCTGGTTTCAATACTTTCTGCTACTGTCGCTACTTGGTGACTTGTTAGCAGTAAGTTCTACAACATTGCTAATGAATATAATGAAATAAGGTAAAATACAATGTACTGTTATGATTCAGGTAATTAATTTTGCTGGTGAAAATAGCCACATATGATTTTCTCAGCACTTGGCGAAAATATTCGAGGCCTTTGTTTATAACATTATAACATTATATATATGCTTCTTTAGTAATTTTTACACATAAAATGTTTCTGAAATTGAAACGTGTGTTTCTTTTTAACTTCAGGCAAGCAACCTAACCACACTAAATGAGCATTGTAAGTGTTAGATAGGGATGCATTCTGACTTGAGCGCTACGGAAAAATCTTGAAACACTAAGGGTGCCGTGAAACCATGCTCTACAGCTTGTTAGTCTATGCCTAACGATTTATTATGTGTATATTTTTTATCAATATAATGTTCCACACTTTTGCGAGTATTGGTAAATGCATAATTATTAGATTTATCATCATATGCAAACAATTTTAGCCAATAATGTTGCCCCACCTGTAAAGTTAAAGTGTTATTTGATGCTACGTGCATGTTGTGCTGTACTTTACAAATGCTTTCTTTTGTTTCATAAAGTGGCACACATTTCCACTGCTGAACTATATAAAATGTGCGACATTATGTGAACAGGAGTGTACCAAACACATATGCTTTGAATTTGAGATTTAAGTCCACTTTTATGTTCAGTTAAACTAATTGGGACTTGACCAACAGTTTAAATTGGGAGTGGGATCTGAACCATTTAAGACTCAAACGGATATCAAGCCCTTGATTACAAAGTGACGGTGTGACGAAACCCTTACATATGCTTTGATCAATGAAAATGTTCAGTGAATGAAACAAAAGAAACCTAACCTAACCTTTTCATTTGTACATCCAGTACTGTTTTGCATTTAAAATATAATTTTCTATAGTTTGAAGAGTGTTGACTTTTTCCCCTCTGCGACCTTTCAATTACTAATTTAGTCAGCAATACAGGGTTATTAGAACAATGGTTGCAAATTTGACTTCATGCTGCGACACCTTTAAGGGTCAGAGTATGCCTGCCAAGCAGATTCTTGTTGGTGACACATGCATCAATTTCCATACAGGTTGGCATGTTTAAAACTACTTGTTCTAAACATTTAAAACACAAAACTTTGTTTTCTTTTAAAATACTTTAAACATTTCAAGCACACTGCTGTAAGCATGTTTTTTCAACTTTGTCTTGTTTAAAATATATTTTGAAACTTGATATTTGAAATTTTGTTGTTTTACTTATCCTTAATCTCTGTTATTTAGTTTACTGTACACAGACATTGGCCAAATATGTATCCATTTCACAAAGAAACATGCCATTATGACTACGTGTAGGTTACATTTAAAACACGTGAATAGTGTTGTTCCGCACTCATTGTTTATTTTTGTTAATGCGATTTGTTTGCATCCACAATAAAATGTGATATTTGGGAAAACAGTAAAACAACTACAGAGATTGATTTGCTTTATTTTAATTGCTTTCATGCCACTTCTGGCTAATTTGAGAAGATGAGGGTGAGTGACGATATGATGAAGGGACACTCACAAACATCCATGCCTAAGCTGGGATTCTAACCCGGGACCCCTGGTGTCGTAGCACGATGTGCTAATCACTTCAACACACGTGTCGGCCACTAGAGTTAGAGTGGGGACTGACAACCGTTGATTAACTAAACCTTGAGCCTACGTGTAAGATTTAAAAGTAATGTAAATAGATATTTTAAGAAGTTCTTCAAATGTTTTCCTTGTAACTAGAAATGCAGTCCTTCCTTGCATGATAAACATATTACTTATCAGAAATGTATTCTTGGCACTCTGTTTAAAACACATAGCTATTTTTTCTTTTACCAAAGTTTAAAACACATTTGTGGGACTGATACATGGATGAACAGTTTTGTTCTGCACTCAATGTACATTCCCCTTCCTGTAAAATGACACAAACTTTGTAGGGTTGTACAGTTAATGAATGTGTCACTTTATCTGAACTGGAATGTACATTATTGTTAATGTTTTTTTTTTTGCATTCACAATAAAATGTGTGGTATTTCCGGCAACAGAGTGGCTAGTACAGGGATAGAGTGGATCCTGGTAACTGTGGATTAGTTGAACATTCTCAACAGCCAACATGGAAGACTTAAAAGTATAACGTAAGTATTTTAAGAAGGTACTCGGGTGTTTACAGTATAACTAGAAACACAGTCTTTCCTTGGATGATTAACCCTAAACAGCTAAAGTGGAAAATCAGTAACAGTAACGCTAAAGCTAAGGCATTCTCATCTTGACGACCTTATTCTTTGGCTTTATTGGCTACCAACATAATTTATTTCCGATAGTAACAAACAAAAAAGTTTTGACATGATTTAACGTTCATAGTTGCATTAAAAACAGCAATTTGTTTGGTATTTTCCACATATTGCTTTGGAACAAAGACTGCAATACATTTTTGTTGTACCCTCTTTTCCTTTGATGGTTATCACAGGTTATTTGGAAGTTTGATACATTGATGCTGTGGTGTGAGTTGTCTAAAGCAACAAAACACATATTTTTAGTTTTGTTCTGAAAAACAATTTTTTTTTTACCTTGTTGAAACAAAAAATAGATATGGCAAATTTGGTTACATTAAAGCCAATGCTTCGTCACAATGACTACCCACATAAAATAATATCAAATAATTTGTCAACTAGACAGAAATTGAACCCAGACAGTATCACTCCCTCTTTCAGAGTTTAAGGTCAGTTGAAAGTATCGAGGGTGCCAAGTATATCATGTGGTAAGAAAAGGTGGAAGGGGGGATACCTTTTTGTATTTACTAGTCTTCATTTTGATAAAGCTTTATCTTTTTGGGTTAACAGATAATTATCTGAATATGTTTTCTTGGCATTATGTTTTAAACATTATTTTCTTCATGGTCAAACGGCCTCCCCGATGGCGCAGTGGTAGCGTCATTGCCTTGTAATCAAGGGGTACCGGGTTCGATACCCATTGGAAGTACATAGTGGTTCAGATCCCACTTTAAACTGTAGGTCCAGTCCCGATTAGCCTTACTGTGCATAAAGTGGACTTAAAGCACCAAATCAACCAACCAACCAATCTTCGTGGTTTAAAATAATTTAAGAAAACAAGGAAAGTTGTTTCTTCATTAAAAAATGCGAATCCTGCTTTTATAGCTGCAATTATCTGGTATTCTTGACTTAAAAATGACAATTTTTGTTAACTTTTCCACTTGGAGTTTTTAAGTCTAGTCTATGTGTAGTACAGCTAATTGGGACTGGACCTACAGTCCAAAGTGGGATCCAAACCACTTGTGCCTCCGCCAGGTATCAAATAACTTTAGCACTTATTGAAAACATTGAGTTACATAAAAATATGTCACTCTGTCCTACCTGTAATTATTAAATTGCTGATGGGCATTTGTTACTTCTTGTGTATTTCACAAATAGTGATTATATCGCTAATATTTGGAAAAATCTTAACAGCTGTGCCTTGATTTAAAAACTACTTTCTCCTGCTAAGACAAATTTCATAAGAATGATGTAAATTATAAATGTACATTGTTTCAGAAAATTTCAGCCACAGCACATGCTGAAAACATAATATTTTGTTAATGAAAGTAGAAGCTATTCATAACTTGCAGTCACTCAACACTTCTTTGTCAGCCACCATGGATGAGAGATATTTCAGCATTGGGGATTCCTTATGGTTGTCTGTTAACCTGTATCAGAACAAGAACATTTTTGCAAGTATTCTTGTGAAAGTGATTCATTAACTATATACATAATAAACAACTATATGTACAGACTAAATTCCCTGCAATGTGTAAAACTTAGTAAACTCTACAAAGTGTGTTGTTCTACCACCTTGAGCTACCTTGAAAACAACAATACCATATGAGTGAAAAAGTGTTGTGAACATTTTCATTTTACACAAATAATTTGTATTGAAGTTTATATTTTGACTCACAATAAAGTTTATGTATCACAACACAAACCTATATATAAGTTTACACTACGACACCACAACGTGAAAAAAACAAAACAAAAAAAATGTTGGCCAAACCTTGGAAACAGCCAAAATTACCAGTGCTTTATGTTCGTATATTTGGTAAACCATTTTTAGTATGGTTGGTCGAATGTCGAGCCAACTACTTTTCGCTAGTTGGGATACCACAATATTTTGTGAATTTCTTATGATGAACACAAGAAGAAAACAACTTCAAAAGTTCCAGAACCTTTATTCCCAGAAACAAGTCGGATTAGAAGCAACCCCCTTGTTTAGCACAGCTAGCACAATTTCAGTGTAACATAAAATTGCATTTTATCCTTAAACAAACACTGCATCCGAAGCATAAAATTTGCAATGTTTAACGTTTTTTTGTAAGTATAATATTTTCTCTTAGATATATTAACGATTTTCAATAGGCCGTAATAATTTTCAGTTACATTATTGTTGTTGAAACATTGCTTACAGAGAAAATAAGGAACTGTTGTGTGTACAGTCTTGGACACAGCTGGCTTGTAACGACCCTATTGAAGAAGCAATGAAGCAAGCCTTCCATGTCTGTCCACCAAGCGCCTTGTGACTAGACAACCCAAACAGCATTGCAATTCTGCGGCTTGTATACCAGTCACGGGTATACATCTCTGTAAATTGAGTAGTGATGCCAAAGAGAAATACGAGATGAAGATTGTCGATCGTAATGTCTCGTGTTCTCGACATGGAATAATAATCGGTCCACGTTACGTTCCATTATTTAATGTTGTTTGGGAATAAACCTGACGGACTAGGTTTATATTTTCAATCCTTGCATTACAGTAAATTCCATATTTTACAATTATATTAATGCTTTGAACGAAAATAATGCCCAGAAAAACATCGAACACACGTTCACACCATTCTTCTCACACACATGCACGTCAAAACAAACACACAAAGCTAAGTTCTAACTTCCAAGTGAATGTCCAAATAACAGTAAATGGAGAAGCACGATGTGCGAAACATGGGATTTTTCACAGAAAGAATGCGTCTATTTGTGACATACGTGGTTTCTATTAATAGACAATGAAACAATTATGAGAGAAATTAACATGCATTTTCGTCTTCAGGTGCTGAGGAAGGAAACAGACTGACTGGAAAAAAGAAAGCATGGTGCTATTGATAGGCTGTTGGTTAGCGTACAGAGCTTTCATCAGTGAGGTCTAGGTTCGATCCCCACCAAGAACATTTTTTTTATTCTTTTCTATTAGTGAAGAAGTATGTAATATTGTTTTCTAGGCATTTTGACGAAAGGATACGCATCAAATTTGTTCGTTTAAACTGTATTTTCATTCTTCTAATAAGTTCTCTATCGCAATGGGATATAGAGATTCTCTATCTAGGCGATGGATATCTTCTCAATGGTTACGTAGCTGCGATTCTCCAGTCCCTTACACCCACTTGTCTTATTTATTTCCTTCATTTCATATCTAACGAAAACACACAGATATAGTTAGAACAAGAAACACACCTCGCGTCGAAGGTTCCAGACTCGAGTTCTGGCTTTTTTCTTGCGAGGGTGATTATTCTTGTGTGTTTGTTTATCATCTTTGTCAAAAAAATATTCCTCATTATTGCTGTGATTAACCTAGGGAGAGACCAAAGCGACTGAAATAACAAAAGTACAGAAAATGCAAGACACATCTGCCTAGGCATGTTATACCTTGGGAATTAGCAATCTGAAAATTAACTTCCGTTTCAGTCGACTACTTGCGAAAGAGTTTCGTGTTGTCTCGTTTGGAGTGTTGGTTATCGTGTCGGACTAGCATGCGGGTAACCCGAGTTCGAGCCCAGCGGAAGGCAAGTTTTTTTTGTCTAATTTCATCCAACCTTATTTATAAAACTGAAGTTTCTGCAAAACCTTTTGAATTGCATGCCACTTCGTATGTTGGTAATCTGAAAGCATCAAAGATGAAAATTTGATGTTTCGAAGCGACGATGTATTTGTGTATGTGTTGAAAAAACGCAGTTATTTATTAGCGAAAAACATGCAGCCACGTGATCATTGAGAATGCTTCCTAGTTGTCAGTGCTAATATGGCAGTAACTACAGTCTGTCAACACACACCAACTTTCACGTTTCCCGTAAAATGATTACCTTTCCACGTTTCAAAATCATGAGTGCTGTCTAAAGCAATACTTTGATACTTGCGTTTGCATGTTCGAATCTAAAGTAATACGAAACTTTTTTCCCAACAAATGACATTCAAACCATTAATAACTGTTTGAAATGTGATACTGATATCATATATAGAAAGAATAAAAATGGAGAATTTCGCTTAATACAACTTATAAATAGGGAGCGGAAGTTGATGAAATGTCATCTTTTTTCTGACATCTCGGACACGATGCCCATTAAATATACACAATATTACACTTCATCTAGAACCCAAAAAAGGTAATTTTAAAGTGCATTTTTTTGCATTTGTTGCCATTTGTTAGGTTTTAGGTCATTTTCCCGGATTTTCGGCATTTACCCGTCATTTTTTGCAATATTCGGTATATTGTTTCATCATATTTTGTCACTTCTTTAATTTTGGTAATATTCTTGAATCTTTTCACCAAGGTATATATATCTCGCAGGATTGCAATTTAAGAGCAAAAGAAATGCTGAACTGGTGACAGTCTTTGTTGTGTCGGGGGAAACCACCAGGTGCCCGTCTGGGGCAAACTCAGATTTAAGATCAGATAAGGAGAGGCTTGAAATACCATAGCTAGAACCCCGTTTGCACTGAAAATCCTCGTTGCATATTTTAATTGAATGTGCATGTGCTATCATTTGGTGCCCTTTTTTTACAGCAAGATTGCATTTTGTTTAATTTCATTTTCATTTCAATTTTTAAACTGAAACTAACAAATGTGATGGTCATTTCTTGCATTTTACGTCATTTTTTCCCCATTTTTTAGGATATTCTATAGGTCATATACCTATATTTTTTAGGTCATCAACTTCCGCTCCCTACGTATAAATATATTAAATTATGTGGATACCTGATGTGAAACGTACGATGCACGATCAGAGAGCCTGAATGTTGCATTGAAAACTGCAGAGAACAATGACTGACTTATGAACAGTGAAAGGTTTTTCCATGCTCCAATGGGATTTTATTTATAACTATAAATAAACAAGGGAGAAGGTCACAGGTTGGTATGATGAACTAAATTGTAATCTAAAAGTTTTAATTGAAGAAACAAAACACGTTCGCGGTTAAAAATAGGGCATTCAATTTCAGACACATTACACTAACTGAAATACTATTTTCAAAATTAATAGTATCCTCGTTCTTCACCTTTTTCTCAGTTGTGACACATGTCAATTTCCTCTATATTATCTGTATTCTCATTTGGACAAACACCCACATTCATGCCCGAACCGAGTATTGGTAATATCGCACTCTAGCCAAGAATTCCAGAGGAAAAGTTTGATACGCGGTTTAGTGGTTCCAAGTGGTTAAAACCCCACTTTAAACTATAAATCCAGTTTTCTTACTGTGCATAAAGTGGACTTAAAAAGAAGGAAAAAATCGAGGAAAGCGCTTGAAGGTTTCGATGAGTTCCAAGTGCCTTGATGAGGCGAAGCTATTACATGATTTTCAAGTGGCCCCGTGGTAGCGGATAAGTTTCACCTACAGAAGGCTTTGAGTTCGATTCCCGTTCTATTGCCCTATGGTTTTTTTATATAACTCGAGCAACTAATTATTGCATTTTATTTAATAATTTATTTGAGTAAAAGTTAAATACATTTTTACTTTATTTTTGGGTGGAAATCTTTACTTTACCGTTTTAAATTTTATTTGTGAAAATTATTTTTTGCGATAGTTTTTTCCACATGTCTCATCATTTTACAAACATACTCAACAAAATGTTATGCCTGGCGAAAAGTATACATTTATTTCGAGAAAATTATCCAGAAATACATATAATACTATTCACAAGAAATTATCGTAATCGTTTGGAAAACAAAATTCAACAATTCGCACAGCAAATAAAATAAGAATGTTCGCAATAAATAAATTCAAATATATAGTCGCTCGAGTTAAGAAAAAAAAATTGGAGGCAATCAAAGGGGAATCGAACCCAGTATCTCCTGTGTGTCAAACTTACACGCTACCAACCCACCACCTAGTCTTCTGTCAGTCGGACAATCTAATCGTCTTATATGAGTAACGCTTGCTAAGTTTCTAATCTTTGAAGCGCTTGTAATTGTTGTTGTGTGTCACGGAGTTATGTTTACTGCAACATTTGAGCACACAATCCAAACATACGTAAATTTTATACACAGAAAACGTGGGTTTTCTGCACATAATTACGGAGCATGCGCTCTGTCAAGGACTAGAAGAAACCTCGCAAAAGTTACTGAAGCTTGTCTTCGGTGCTGACAGTTGGCCCCGGAGTCACGTGGTCTATCTCGTTATCAGTCGACATGACCTTGAGCCTGCAGAACCAGCACACTGAAGTGAACGAAGGTATTTTACGTGATTTGTAAACTGGAAGAAAACATGCCACACGTTACAACAGACAGAGGTTTGTCTTCAGCTTTGGGACAGACAAACCACACTAGACTTACAGACAGAGTATAATGTAAGATAAAAGGAAATTATTTCTCCATCTCCCCACTCTGACAATTTAATTGCCTTTTTTTGGAGTTATTTGGCCACAGAAACGGGATTATATTATTGAAGTCGTATCTCGTGTGATGGCTTGGTTCAGTATGCTGATCAGGTTTTCTGACAAAAGCAGGACGAGCTACCCAAGAACAGTAATTTTCTATCTTTTATATCTGCTTCCTTCCTCATCCGGTATAAGGCAGACAAGCACATACCACAAATATGTAAGAGAACTATTGCTAATTTGGTAACTTGTCTTGCAATTGAATTTCTGTCATGAACAGCTGCAAAGAAACAAAGGCTTTCCTTTTAAAGGATTACACTGAATAATTGTTATTTGATTAGGATACTAAAATGACTTCAGTATTTACATGCAGTACACAAGAGATTCTAAACACACTCTAAAACATACTACTGTTCGTTTCAACGTATTATTTCAACAATCAAGACACAAAATAAAGAGCATGCTCAAGAAAAATTATGTTTCTTTGATTATCAAGTGCATTACGTGGTTAACATCAAGTTTGGATTTGCCGGTTATCCAAATATTATTAATTTTGAAAATAGTATTTCAGTTAGTGTAATGTGTCTGAAATTGAATGCCCTATTTTTAACCGCGAACGTGTTTTGTTTCTTCAATTAAAACTTTTAGATTACAATTTAGTTCATCATACCAACCTGTGACCTTCTCCCTTGTTTATTTATAGTTATAAATAAAATCCCATTGGAGCATGGAAAAACCTTTCACTGTTCATAAGTCAGTCATTGTTCTCTGCAGTTTTCAATGCAACATTCAGGCTCTCTGATCGTGCATCGTACGTTTCACATCAGGTATCCACATAATTTAATATATTTATACGTAGGGAGCGGAAGTTGATGACCTAAAAAATATAGGTATATGACCTATAGAATATCCTAAAAAATGGGGAAAAAATGACGTAAAATGCAAGAAATGACCATCACATTTGTTAGTTTCAGTTTAAAAATTGAAATGAAAATGAAATTAAACAAAATGCAATCTTGCTGTAAAAAAAGGGCACCAAATGATAGCACATGCACATTCAATTAAAATATGCAACGAGGATTTTCAGTGCAAACGGGGTTCTAGCTATGGTATTTCAAGCCTCTCCTTATCTGATCTTAAATCTGAGTTTGCCCCAGACGGGCACCTGGTGGTTTCCCCCGACACAACAAAGACTGTCACCAGTTCAGCATTTCTTTTGCTCTTAAATTGCAATCCTGCGAGATATATATACCTTGGTGAAAAGATTCAAGAATATTACCAAAATTAAAGAAGTGACAAAATATGATGAAACAATATACCGAATATTGCAAAAAATGACGGGTAAATGCCGAAAATCCGGGAAAATGACCTAAAACCTAACAAATGGCAACAAATGCAAAAAAATGCACTTTAAAATTACCTTTTTTGGGTTCTAGATGAAGTGTAATATTGTGTATATTTAATGGGCATCGTGTCCGAGATGTCAGAAAAAAGATGACATTTCATCAACTTCCGCTCCCTATTTATAAGTTGTATTAAGCGAAATTCTCCATTTTTATTCTTTCTATATATGATATCAGTATCACATTTCAAACAGTTATTAATGGTTTGAATGTCATTTGTTGGGAAAAAAGTTTCGTATTACTTTAGATTCGAACATGCAAACGCAAGTATCAAAGTATTGCTTTAGACAGCACTCATGATTTTGAAACGTGGAAAGGTAATCATTTTACGGGAAACGTGAAAGTTGGTGTGTGTTGACAGACTGTAGTTACTGCCATATTAGCACTGACAACTAGGAAGCATTCTCAATGATCACGTGGCTGCATGTTTTTCGCTAATAAATAACTGCGTTTTTTCAACACATACACAAATACATCGTCGCTTCGAAACATCAAATTTTCATCTTTGATGCTTTCAGATTACCAACATACGAAGTGGCATGCAATTCAAAAGGTTTTGCAGAAACTTCAGTTTTATAAATAAGGTTGGATGAAATTAGACAAAAAAAACTTGCCTTCCGCTGGGCTCGAACTCGGGTTACCCGCATGCTAGTCCGACACGATAACCAACACTCCAAACGAGACAACACGAAACTCTTTCGCAAGTAGTCGACTGAAACGGAAGTTAATTTTCAGATTGCTAATTCCCAAGGTATAACATGCCTAGGCAGATGTGTCTTGCATTTTCTGTACTTTTGTTATTTCAGTCGCTTTGGTCTCTCCCTAGGTTAATCACAGCAATAATGAGGAATATTTTTTTGACAAAGATGATAAACAAACACACAAGAATAATCACCCTCGCAAGAAAAAAGCCAGAACTCGAGTCTGGAACCTTCGACGCGAGGTGTGTTTCTTGTTCTAACTATATCTGTGTGTTTTCGTTAGATATGAAATGAAGGAAATAAATAAGACAAGTGGGTGTAAGGGACTGGAGAATCGCAGCTACGTAACCATTGAGAAGATATCCATCGCCTAGATAGAGAATCTCTATATCCCATTGCGATAGAGAACTTATTAGAAGAATGAAAATACAGTTTAAACGAACAAATTTGATGCGTATCCTTTCGTCAAAATGCCTAGAAAACAATATTACATACTTCTTCACTAATAGAAAAGAATAAAAAAAATGTTCTTGGTGGGGATCGAACCTAGACCTCACTGATGAAAGCTCTGTACGCTAACCAACAGCCTATCAATAGCACCATGCTTTCTTTTTTCCAGTCAGTCTGTTTCCTTCCTCAGCACCTGAAGACGAAAATGCATGTTAATTTCTCTCATAATTGTTTCATTGTCTATTAATAGAAACCACGTATGTCACAAATAGACGCATTCTTTCTGTGAAAAATCCCATGTTTCGCACATCGTGCTTCTCCATTTACTGTTATTTGGACATTCACTTGGAAGTTAAAACTTAGCTTTGTGTGTTTGTTTTGACGTGCATGTGTGTGAGAAGAATGGTGTGAACGTGTGTTCGATGTTTTTCTGGGCATTATTTTCGTTCAAAGCATTAATATAATTGTAAAATATGGAATTTACTGTAATGCAAGGATTGAAAATATAAACCTAGTCCGTCAGGTTTATTCCCAAACAACATTAAATAATGGAACGTAACGTGGACCGAGTATTATTCCATGTCGAGAACACGAGACACTACGATCGACAATCTTCATCTCGTATTTCTCTTTGGCATCACTACTCAATTTACAGAGATGTATACCCGTGACTGGTATACAAGCCACAAAATTGCAATGCTGTTTGGGTTGTCTAGTCACAAGGCGCTTGGTGGTCAGACATGTAAGGCTTGCTTCACTGCTTCTTCAATAGGGTCGTTACAAGCCAGCTGTGTCCAAGACTGTACATAAATTATCAATTCTTGACTTGAGAAATGTTGCGAGAATGCATATCCAGTGTTTGTTTCAGAACATTCTTAATTTTGTTACAAGTGGAAAACATCAATCATTATGCAAAATTAACAGAAAATATTTAAATTGGAACAGGTGACATTACAAGTGTCGACAACATACATAATGGCTTACACAGTAGAAATTTGAATCATAGTTTCTGCAAGAAAATCACATTCTTCAATACAATATGTACTATGAAAATGATATAATGCATATTTGCACAGATATTTTCTATAATTTGTTCCTTACTTGCTACAGTTCTAATTAGAACTGATCAACAAAATTTTTATTTCAATGATATTCCAGGATATCATGTTTACAACATTCCGTACAAAGAATTATATAAAGGATAACTTACACCACATAACTGAATTCCAGTTTTGCCATGTACTTTTTTTACACAAGTTTTTACCATACCACATGCCTTTTTCAGGGGTAAGATAAGAATGGTCAAATATTAAAACTTGGGAACGTAAGTACATTTAAAAGATTAAAGTTGATGGTGAAGAACAGCAGTGACAGGGCACTCTGCTAAGGCAATCTGCCATCTAATAACTTCAATGTTGACCTTTTAAACCAACGTGCCTTCCCATATTTTAAACTTTGGCTAATATCAATGAAGTCATACATCTTTAGATAAATGTTAATTGAGTAATTTGTTAATCGAAGTGAGAGAGGCTGTGCGCTCTGTACATGATTATTTTGCTGGTATTGTAGTTTACTTTATGTGTTTGAAGTTTCTTGGATAACTTTTTAGTGTAACAGTTCTGTACAAACACTTTTATTTTAAGCCAATTTTTATTGTTCAGTATTTCAGGATTTGCTTCAATCAACATCTCACATTCGAGTCTCCTTGGTGGCTTCTTTTTGCAAATATGGTTTTTGAAAAACTTCAAAACCACCTTCTTTTGTTCATCGGTCCAAGGTACAACCTCTCGCTTTGTGCCTTCTACATATCCTGGAGCTCTTTCCTTCCGTTTGACTGAAATCAAAGTTCCCTCAGATTTTTCATAAGTTTTTAGTGTCCTAACATTCTCATCCATTTCTGTGGCTACTTGTTCATGATTGTCTTCATTTTCATCTCCTGAACTAGCAATCTCATTCTCACTCAAGTTGGTTTCTTCCGATGCTAACAAATTTTCTTCAATGTTGACATCTATTTCATCTAGACTTTTACCTCTAAACTTAGAAGCTGCACCACTTTCCATCATCAGAAGTAACTTACTAATTTTGGCTGTTTGAAAGATATGATCAGGTAGTCTGTATTCACTCCGGTGAATGCCACCTGTATGTCCCATAAATGTAGACAACTGTTCAATGTCTTGTTGTTGTCCTCATTGCCTGTCTGAGGTGATGGAAGTGAACATGGTGATACTTCGTCTTGTAGTCCATGAAGATTTTTGTCCAAAGTTGGGTTCTCTGAGTCTGTGCTACTCTGAGGCACGTAGTCTGGATCTTGTACACTATCATGAACAGCTGAACAAGATGAAGATTCAAAATCATCATCAGTTTGAGTTTTCAAACAACCTAAACTCTGTGGTTGAAAATTTGTGAAATGATCCCCTGCGACATTATTTATGCATGAATCTGCTGTGTTACACACATCACCCAAATCATATTGCTGCACTGTCATCATGTTATCACTCGAATTAAGTTCTTTCTCGTAGTCTGGATCTTTTACACTATCATGAACAGTTGAACAAGATGAAGATTCAAAATTATCATTAGTTTGAGTTTTCAAACAACCTAAACTCTGTGGTTGAAAATTTGTGAAATGATCCCCTGCGACATTATTTATGCATGAATCTGCTGTGTTACACACATCGCCCAAATCATATTGCTGCACTGTCATCATGTTATCACTCAAATTAAGTCCTTTCACACACATGAGGAAATTGCTTTGCATGGAATGGGAATCTGTGAATGGATCATGAAGCAAATATTGCTTGCATTCGTCACCACTGTACACTGTCGACGAAGGTGAATGTGGAACAACTTCTTCAATTTTCACTTTTGGATCACTGTGTAATAATAGTCCATAACCTCCAGCATCTTCTAAAACTTGGCATATTGTCTCTGAACATGTTACGTTACTATTTACACTCCATGACATGGGTTCGGAAACCGTATGAGGTTTATTTTCACAGGACCTTGTTTCACTGTTGCTCACATCCAGCATTTGGTAAACTAAAAATAAATACATGAGAAAAAAATAGTAAATACTATCTTAAATATCTTTAAGTGAACTACAGTGAATGACCATTACAGTTATCATAAAACTGTATTCATGAAATTTAAGCAGATTTATTAATAGGCACTATTTTGGGTGCATTCCGAAAGTCTTAACGAAACAAACGCATCCAATGAAAATAACTGGGCTTGTGAATCTGTTGAAACCTGTTATTTTACAGACTTATGGGACACTCTAGGCAAAAGCGCAGGTGCAGCATTTTGTTTAGAAAAAGTTTCCACATGGCGTCTAGCGGAAGGAATATCCTTATTGCAAAAATAAACTCTACTGTGGGCACTGTTACTCACTTTACTCACATTCTAAGAACTGTTATAGTCATACTCATTTTGTGCATGTTGCTTCATATCGCTATCTGTTAAAATTATAATACATTTTCCGAACTAGTGCAATTTGAATCCAACAGCACGTACGTTGTCTGGAAGCAGCAACTATTCTCACCGAACAAACGAGCCTCCTGATCCATGCGTTTGGTGAATCTCATTCTTGTATGAAACACACGGAATGAGACTTTTGGAACAGCATAATGAAACTCACGGAAACACTTATGTGACAGCCAGTTACCATAACTCATTTAATGTGTTAAACTCGTGTGACTTTCGGAACAGACCCTTTGTTATTTTGTTTATGAATAAAAACATATAATTCATATCTCATGTTTTGTACATGTTTATATTCACTGTTTGTTTTTCAAAGGCAATCAGATTGCAATCACTTTGTCATATACATTAATTAACGATGTGAATGAACTATTCACATTTTGCTATGCATTGAGGAAAGAAATCTAAATTTCAGTTTGTGATGTACAAATTGCCATAAATAATAATAATTTTAAGTCCAGTGCATTTCAGGCAGGGCTGAAGCACAATAGCTTCCCTTAAATGAATAATTGGTGTGACATACATAATAGCTGATTTGGGGGGAGTTCATCTGTGCTTAAAATATCTGATGGTAAAATCTTGTATTTTTTTTAACTCCAGAGAAATTGTACACATGCTTGAATACTTCTATTGCTATTATTATATGTATGTTTGAGAGCAAATGCATATAACCTACATCTCACAATGTTTGCAAGATGATGGTCGGGTGGAGCATTAACAACCAAGCAAAATGCATTACAAAAAGTATTGCTAATGCAAGAGAGAAACATTGCTCAGTGGTTCTCACAATTTAGAATATTAATATTGTCGAACATTAGAAATTCCTCAGAATTAATGAAATGGTACAAATAATTTAACTGATATTGTGTCAATTTATAATATAAAGTTTTGGAGTCAGAAATAGTTTTGTTGCAATATCCAGAACTGTGGACGTACAGTATTTCGAAACCACATAATTCATTTTATTTTTTATTCAAATGTGTATCTTAATAAATATATTTTGACACTACTATGTAAGTACAGTGTTGGCAATAACTATTGAATTTGCATTATATTACGTACTGAGACATTGTACCATTATGAAGACCTAAAGACTCAATCCCATCCCTCCCTCCCTCCCAGTTGGCTTGTACAAGTGTAGTTAAAGTAGCAATCGAATAATACATAACAATTTGTTTGAGGTAGTACATATCATCTTATCTGGATTTTTTTTAAAGAGGACATTATAATATTTTTTCATAGCAACATTCGAATATTATCCACAAAATGTTGTTTTCGGCTCCTCACTCTCCTTTCCTCAAGGTTCTCATTTGAAAATAATAGTAATGGCAGCAGTAATGAAACTTCTGAGAGTGCCATGAAGATTTGTACTGGTGTTCTTTTTTTCAAAACACACAAATTACACATGAACTCACAATGAATTACAATTTCTAGGAACAACCATCTGATTTGTCTGCATTGATTACTTCATGAAATACCAAATGCAAGTATACAGAAAGAGAGCTGTTTTTTTTTAAAAAAATAAATAAATAAATGTTCATGTTTTGAACTACATCATAACGTTTTTTGTATGTACACACATTCAAGCGCCTGTTCACTAGGCAAGAATGCAATTCAACATCAACAGCATATTTTCGTGAGTAGTTTGGGTTTCATATATACAAGAAAATGAATTAGTCTGATCACTTAAATTTTAGTCTGCCATACAGAAGTAATTTTGGACTGAACCTACAGTTTAACACAGAATCCAAATCTCAGGACCATTTCGCACATAGGAGCAGCTTAGTTTTAGTTTCAGCCTGACAGGCAATGTGCTAACAATTATAGCAATGTGATCCTCAAAAGTGCATATCATATAGTAGCATGTAATCAAAATATTATGCAAATCCAAAATTTTCAGACTTGGTAAAAATTAACTTCTTTAGCCTTCTTGGACCTGGATAGCAAAGTAATACAGAGTCCTTATTGTGATTTCACAAATGTCAGTTATTTAGCAAATAATCGTGAACTCTATATTTATGGGATGGCATTTTTTTTCGATTCTGGCCCCCAAAGTTAAGCTTAAAGTAAGATTCTGCCCTTTTAAAATTAGGCCCCAAGTTAAGTCCATGTAAACAATCGTATAAACAAAGCCTACAGAAACAAAGAAACTTACAATTTTGCAAAACGCAGCTTCTTTCCTCTTCTGACAGTCCTTTTGTGCTTTCATATTTTGGTTTCCATCCAGTTAGGGTGTCTTTTCCACCACCTCTACTCTTCCGAACCATTTGTAAGATCTCGACGCCTGGAAATAATAATAAAGTTTTTAATGGTATGTTGTTAAAGGTGTGCATGCTTCTACTGTAACACGCTATTCAATAATTTATTAGGGATCCCTGGTTCGAATTCTGGCCTTTGCATGAGTGTTCTCTGTGAATGTCCCTTCATAAATGTCATCACTTCGTCACTCATTCTCATCGTCGCGATTAGTCAAAAGTTTTGAAATGGTACAAAAACTCATTTACATTGATTGGAAATATATTGTAACGGCATGGGAGAGATTCATATCGCAAATATAACATGTTACAAGATAATAAAAAATTGAATTAAAAACATTTATGACAAATTTAATGTAAATCATTGCCACTTCTATTTTTACAGTGCTTCGCCATCCTAATACTATGTATCTCAAACTCTGGTCTTAGAGATTACTTCGTACACAGATCATGAAATAAATTAATTTCATGAGCATTCAGGCTACTAATGGACGGTTCTTCTATTTCTTATTTTTTATGCAGAAATAAAGCTTTCCAGCCGCTGACAAAATAGGACAAGAAAAAGCAGCCCTAAAAATATGAGAACAAAGGCTTATCAAACAATGAGTGACAGATTTGTAGGAACAGAACATGTACCTTGGCTTTCTGATGTATTTGATCGTTTCCAGTTTTTTTTTTAAAAAAAAAACAACAAAAAAAAACGATGTTTGCAATCTGCGCATGAAATCATTGATTTGATTTAATTTTAAACGTGGAACATACAAAAGTCCGATCTCACTGCAGTAGATTTAAATTAAAATCTCCACAATCTTACGCTAATAATTTCGGCCTCCCCCTCCTCCCCACACACATACACACAAAGTAACACCGATTTTAGCTTGATAACCTCATATTTTGTCTGAATTGAGAATATTCTAGTTACTTACGTACGTGCAATAGTATGCTATTTAAATAAAGTTACTGAAACTTCAACTTACCATAGTTTTATTTGAGTTTGTACTTCTTCGTTTTCCTTTTGCAGCTAGCGCATGTCGGAACGCTGCAAGCAAGACAAAGCATTCACATTAAATATCACTCCTGCTTCTTCGCGTTGGTGGACCGTGTGCTCGGTAGTCTGAAAGAAATGTATACGAACGCTCACGTGGTTTATCCAATGCTACCAACTTCGTTTTCGGTTGCCACTTTAATGAAACTATGAACAAAGTGTATAAAATTAACATATACAGCGACCGACTGTCGCGCTCCAAGCGGAGGAACCGTGAACTAAAAAAATATACAATCCAGACATTCTGCTACCAATGTGGCAACATGGTCGAATTTTCGATGACAGTTTATTGTACTATTACTTCAAAATTTCACAATTTTGACATTCTACTATCATTGTGGCATCAATGACGTATTTCCAACGACAGTTCATTACACTCTCTCGAGTATCAGGAAAACGATAAGCAGGGTTGCCTTCATGGCAACCGTATACGGTCGTCCTAAACACCCGGTCGTCACTTTAAATGGAATTTTCAAATTGACGGTAGTCACATTGGTTGTCGGATAAATATATATATAATATATATATATATATATATATATATATATATATATATCGTGTCCAGTGTCTCTCAAAAGTTTTAGGACAACGACATTTTAAACTAGGCAACCCAATTTACAGAAGGCGTTCGTGGGTTGCGAGTAGAGTTAGGCTGAATTTCAGGGTTGCCACATGCACAATAAATATTTATAAAATACGCGAAAGAAATAAAAACAAGTATTAGTGTATAGATGTATTAAAAATATCACTATTATATCGCAAGTGACAAAATTCTTTCTGAAAGAAAAAGAATAGGTTTTCTAGTATTTCATCGCTGATGAGTCTACAGAAAGGAAAAGAGGTGAGAGAAAACGAGAGGTGACAAAGGACAGGAGAAAGAGAAAGCGAAAGGAGAAGAAAATATCGTCTCAGCGTCAAGAATTGATGCATTGGTCAAATTATCGACATGAAACATTCAATAACATTTTGAAATGTATTGGAGAATGTATTAGATCGGTGCGAAATGCCTTTTGGCTTAGTTCAGAGCAAGGTAAAATCTTCCATGTAAGATCTTTTATTTTACCTGCGATTATACCACTAAAAACATGAATGTAATTTTAAAATTTATAAGAATTATCCAATTTTTGTCCACTTCTCGGTTAGTTGAAATGGAGATTTTGTAATTTAATATTTCCCCTCCCCCCATCGTCAATTGCAAACTGAATCATTCCGTTTCACACGGCGTGGACAATGAACACAATGGGATAGGTCTAAAACTTACGAAAATTTTCTGCCGCCGGAAGGGTTTGAACCTACGACCATCAGATTGACAGTCTTGAATGGTAAACACTACCCTACAAGCTTTCGCTCCTGAAAGTAAGTGGAAGGAGCTGACCAATGTGAAATGTAAATGCAACTCTCCTCCTACATATAATGTGCAAACAATACTTGTTTGTAACAAAGAAAACGAAGGTAGTACGACTCGGCGAAAACATTTAATGAAGAATTGCACATGATGAGAACTTTTCATTCGATATTTGCGGAGGTATCCTTGCATTGAACTCGAGTGGGAAAAGGGGTAAAATTAGTATGTCCTGAATTGCCACAAATATAAATAGTTATTTCATTAATATTTGTCAATGTCTTTGAAGCAGTACACAATTAGTGTTAGAGTATCATAATTCACGATCTTATACATGAAAATATCCTTTTGAACGTGTGTCAATTCATTTGTTTGTTTATGTTTTTATAAAATCCAATTGCAGAACAATGTAGCCACTATACACTGCTTTTACAAGTAATGTTACCATGCTCTTGTTTATAATAAAAGGAGAATTAAAAAAACAACACCTCCTAAGGACGATCGAACCTGGGACCGCGATCAATGCTTTCAAGAACTCTAACCAATACACCACGCCCTTACCTTCGATTGAAACAACAATTTTTAAGTATTCTGTCTCTCCAATATTGTAAATGACGTTGGGTATACATGCAGTTGAACTTTTACTTTAATTTTGGATTGCTTTCTTGTAGTATAGCAGATATCTTCGATAAACAATTTTCGAAGTGATGAAGAAAAACGAGAATATTGGTAGTTGTGAAAATGCGAGTTCTTTCTTCTAACTTATTGTTGTGATTAGACATTAATGAAAAATATCTAGAGGCTTGAACATTGCACGACGATGAATAAGCATTTGATCATACTGGTAGACTAAACATTAGATGTGTTGGGAACGGAAGGGTTTTCACTGTGCATTAATTGTTTCGTGATCCACCTGTATTCGAATAGACTTCCTTTGTTTCGTGCCGATATATGACAAGACAGCTGGGACAGGCATTTTTGAACACTTGTGAGTGCTAAGGTCTGAATGTGAACAATTTGGTGGGTTTCGGCTTTTATAAGAGCTGCAAACATGGGAGGACAAGACACATTAGTGGTGCTCAGGCTCGAATCAGAGAGCTGTCTGCGTCCAGTTCGCAGCCCACAGTTTGAATCTCACATTGTCGAGTGGATTATCCATCCCGTGCATGTGTAACAGCTTCGTAAAAACACTCAAAGACACCATAGATGTTTTTATGTCTGATGAGAAGAATGGACAAATACACATACTGAGATGGTTCCAGCACACAATGTTAATGCATGGAAACAGATGAGTCGAGTGGTAAAAATTGTTCCGATTTCACGTTCTGATTAAAATGACAGCCTTACAGTGGCGACGATTTAAGGGATAGTTGCTCCCCATTTTTTATTTTCTTGCCTCAACATTATGGCCTCTTAATGTTAAGCCTTGTCTACCAAGAGAAAGTAAACTTTCCTTGCAACGACCTCCGCACCCCCCCCCCCCCCAAATTTTGGAACCCAATTGCCACCACTGGTCTTGAACATACAATTGTGAGGTTCTTACTATACCCCTTTTTTAAGAAAATGGTGTTGAGCTCCCCCCGAAAGGAATTCCTGGATACGTGCCTGTTTCATACGTAATAATAATTAAATCATACATTAAATTGCTCTAATTGATATTCCTATTGACAGAATAAACCAGGTATTTGTAAAACTCAACAGGCAATACTTGATGCAAGGTTGTTCTTCAGGATAGGGTGCTATGTAGTTGTTAGGAATTCCAGCGTGCTTTCTAATAAGCTCCCAACAATGCTAATTTTTTGACGGTGGAAGGAACAATGAACTATCCTCCTTTAATATTCATAAAGAGCAGTGGCGGATCCAGAAGTTACAGTTGGGAGGGGCGATGTTCAGTCGAGAATCAATTCTAACCTACATTTTCGCTGTTTTATATGAACAATATTTCATGCAGCAAACAAGAACCAAGCTGATTTCCATGTTCTAGAGTATTGTTGTCAAAATAGGTTCGATGGTTGGAATAGATGGTTATCATTGTATGCATAATTCCTCTCATGGCCACGGTAAACTGAACGATCGGTATGAGGAGTAAATGAATAAACAAAGTGATGGATTGATTGATTTAGTTTGTTTTGCTTGGAATTTCTACCACTTCTTGTCTAATCATGAATATGAGGATGAGTGATGATATGATGAAATTGATCGATTCGAACCAGGGACACCTGGCATCGTAGCACGCTGTGGAATAAACTAAGAAAACAAAAACCAATTCTCTCAACGAGTCTCGGGTTCGATTCCCTTTTGAAGCACATTGCACAGTGGTTCGGATCGAAATTTAAACTGTAGGGCTAGTTCCGATTAGCCTATCGTTAGCATCAAATGAACTTAAAACAAACTTCAAAAATATTCTCGAGCCTGTTAAGCTTCGTAATAAAAGACACAACATTTGAGTCTTCGAAAATATTGGACGTAATACTCGTAATATATCCAACAGTCTGGCAGTTGGGAGATCGCCTCTATCCCCCGCGCCTGGTTAAAAATTCTATTCCAGCATTAGCCTGGAGTAACTGGAGAAAACCACAAAATAACTTCGGTTAGGTTGTTCCTATTGTAGCAGTTCTAGTTCCGTTTCCCGCTTTCTATGTACCGTTCACGTCGAAGGACAGCATTAGCCTTCAAGTGGCGGCATTGTCCCACTTCCTTGACTGTATTACGCTGCTGGGACAAGAAACCCGGTTATGGAGCTTCGTAAACAGAAATCCATAATGCTAAGCGAATGCTTTTTGCTGGCTCGATATAAGTATCATTCAATCATTCGTTCATACTTTATTGGTTTTAGCTGTTATACCAGCTCTACACCAAGTGTCCTAAAAATAAGTCAAGCATGTAACATGATACTGTGTCATCAAATTACAAATTTTGAATATATACAGTTTTCATATATCTACATTAATTCCATGAAAAAATCTAAAAATGATAAATACAATTGTTACATATGGTGACGATATTAAAGAGGATAAAGAGGTTGGTAGAGGTATTCCTTTTTTTATTAGATTCTTGAATAAGATCACCCTTTTATTGGCATAAAGTGGTCATTGAAATATAGCATGGTGAGCATCTTCCTGGTCTAAATTGCACTTGCACATAGGTGAATTAACTAAATTAATTTTATATAAATGGTGATTTAAACTTAATCTTAGCATTAAAATTAAAAACTTTCTGAGTATATTAAATGCATAAAACCATGGAGTCTTATTGTTTAAATTTAGTACATTTTTGTATGAATGACCCATACAACAACTTAGGCGATGACGTCACCATGGCTCAAGTTGAAATTCTGACCTTACAACGATGGATTCTGAGTTCAGTTGCTCACAGAACAATAAGTACAATGTGTACTCATCGGACGATAACACCATTTACTCTTTTAAGAGGGTATTAAGAGTGACTTTTACAAAGTACTACATCTCCCCTTTACAAAGTAACTTCCCCCCCTAAAAAAAAAAAGAAACAGCCATCGTCCTCCATGGATCACTGTGTGAATTTGAAATTATATCATTCTCTAGAACTAGATGAACGTGTAGGAGTCTTACTCGTAGTAATCAGCCCTTCATGTCACTAGAGGAAAAAAATCAAATTTTTCTTGCCACCAGTGCAAAATAAGGTGGCTTTTTATAGGTTGAGTTAAGTTGTTGTAAGTCCACTTTATGCACTGATAGGTTAATCGGGATTGGGATCCAAACCACTTGATTACAAGGCGGCGACGCCCGGGAGGTTTTGGCTTTTATGGAAACGGATATGCTGATCTGAAAATGACCATTAAGATGGTCTGACAGCTATCGTTTAGGTGTTATACTCATATTTCATTATGCTACATATATATACTGAAATAGAAAAAGAACTGTACGTACAGTGGTGACATGTCTCACTGAACAGTGCCACCATTGGAAGATGAAATTGTTCAGGTGCTGTCAACAATACTCACAATATTAGTTATATATAAAAAGGAAATATATGATTTCATATGCTCTTGTACAAACTTTTGATATGTACGTATAAAATACTTCTCTTTCAATGTCGATTCAAGAAATGTTCTGATGCGACCGCTCAACCTGCTCATCACTCACATCACCTAAGTTCTGCAGGAATATGTTGAGATCGTGGATGATTTTTTTCAGGGAGGGGGGAGCAAGATATTTTGTCTAGGTGAGATCAAACGAGCATATCTTCCCCCATAATAGTGTTGCCCCTCTCAAAAAACACTCCTTCAGTTTGAAGTTATCATGTTCCTGCAACACCCTTCCAATAATTAACATAAAATTACTGTGGCTGAAATGAAATAATATGTATGTAATATACAATTTTAGGGTGACATTCACTTTCCATGGCGTAACCCCTTGCCCCTCCTTCCGGACGTCCATGGTCGAGATATGAAGGGGAGATGACATTCTAGAGCCATCAGGTAACCCATTTCACCAACACCGACACTTGAAAAAAATCATAGTTATCGTCTTTCTATTCCCGAAATACACTCATTACTGCTCTTAATGAACCGCAGGTGGCTAATTAAAAAATCTTCAGCTTCAAGTCAAAGATCATATTCTTCATCTTGCTGTTGTAGATTCCAAACTCCTTTGTTGTTACTGAACCCCCTTCCATCGCCTTTACAATGTTTCTCTACAGCCCCAGTTTGATGTGGAGAGAAGAGACAAATCTTCTCTGGCTCTCCCAGGGGCACATACATGGACGTCCGCAGGATTTTTTCCAGGGAGGGGCAACGAAGGTATTTTTTTCCAGGGGGACAAACAAGTCACATTTCCCCCCAAAAGAGTGTAGTTCCCTTAAAAAAACATTGCTTAAATTTGAATTTATGGTATTAATAACACATATTATTGTGGCTAAAATGAAATTATATGTGTGAAATACATAATTTGGTTGACTTTCATTTTCCAGGGGGAGCCCTTGCCCCCTCCCCTTCCGGACGCCCATGGGCACATATTTCATATTCCATTCTCCTTGATGGTTTCTGTTTGTGGGCTGTTTCACAAACACAGTAAACAGTAATATTTCGTAAGACCTCCTCCTAATACTGTGAGAAATGTAAAGACCTTGAGACGCCGCTAGATGCCTCATGACTTTTCAGTGATGGTGGGTACACTTTCATGAAACCCACGGCGACACATTTCCTCTGCGACACAGTACTGCTTCCATGCCTGATTTTAATGAATCTATGAACAATCTTAAATCATAATTTTGACATGGTGAACTCCTTCATTAAACAATAATATCTAAACAGAAGCACATACTGTCCTCGTTGTGAAATACTTACATAATTAATCATGACTGCTTCAGTAGATAGTAATCTTTGCGCCTTTGGCAATGAGACATTATTGCTGAAGTCTTCATCCCATTCTTTTTTACCGTGACTACATAAATTTTGGTACTTGACTCCGGAAAACAATTTCAGTTCCTACTTGGGCATTAGGAAATAATTTCTCAATTTTCGATATTTCTGACCGATCAGAAAATCTCGGATGAAGAAAAATAAGAACCGAGAAAAGTCTTAATAGAAAATTCTGCTCATTTCCCGTCCAATATGCAATATTTTCTGATCCTTACAAAAAATTCTCCCTCCTGCTCATGCTTATACACCAATTGAAGGAAATTCAGTAGTGTTGAGATAATGCAAATGAAAATTATGTAAAATTGTTTCGTGTGTGAAAGTTCGGCCCCCCTATCCCTCGTTTCTATCCGGCCCTCTGGATTTCTTCCTACTTTAATCCTTCTAATCTCCCCTTTCACCTCACCCTGGGTGCCATGCGAGCAGATTATTTTTGCGCCGGAATTACGAAAGGGGGGTTTCACATAACAATTTATATTTTTATGTCCCTGGTTCGTTTACACATGTACAGAAAGTGAATATACAAGTTGTTAAATGGTCAGTACCGTAGTTCTTGAAATCATAACATTCTCGTAGGATATATTGGTTTATTATACGTAGTTATATATATACATATTTTACATAGTGTTTCCAGGAGTGTCTTGCATAGACCAAATTACCAAATCTCTAAATCAATATAATTGCGCACCTATGGCATAACCATCGGTACTTCCTTTACCGCAGAGTTAGCATAACTATCTCTGCGGGCCTATCCTCAGCTTAAATGATATTCCGTTCATTACTAATGCGTTTTCTTACGCCTTCACTCCTTCTTTTGGGCATCAATTATTCAATACGGAAATATCCACATATTCAAAGCTTTTTCTAAAAGGGGACTTGGGACAGCAACAGGGGCTGGCTTAACCAGATGCTACATTATTATATCCAGTTTAGCCACCAGAAGTGGACTAAACTTGAGGAGACGTTCCTCTTTCGTCGATCAATGGGGAAACACTGTTTTTTGCTAAAGCCCACTGGCCTTTTTTATAGCCGGGGTAAACGTCCGTGGACGTGGACCCCGTAGCGTTGGAAAATTCCACTGCCAACGGTCTTTTGTAAGACAGCTAGCTCCCCCAACCGGGGAGGTAAAAAGCAGGGGAATCTAACATCCAGCAAAGCACAATCCAATAAGCATATACACTTACATGCAATAATAACATAAAAGTACACTCATGGAAACATATTACTTAACCCTACACCTTGTAGCTGGCCAGCAATTAATTAACATATTACCAAAACCAGTAATGGTCAATCCGACCGTTACACGTGTTGGAGCATACTAAGTGTCATTTTTGGTGTCTACACAACAAAATACTCCCTCTGTCCCATAATTATAGTCCGGTATGCCAAAATGGTGACTTTTTATTTATGTTCTTTTGGATACTTGATCGGCAAATTTATACTGATCCTTGAGTAATAACGTTATATGGCTCATTCCCGTGTTTAATTTTCTTCAGCAGTGTTCAGCAGCAGATACTACAGGATTTTCTAAATATAATTTGTCCCCTATTTGTATATGAAATTCCAGAGAGCCATCATCTTCAGCATAGGCTGTTTCTAATGTATTGGGGTCTGTAAAATCCTCTAACTCTACACTGGTGATTTTTGGTTTGTTGTCAGCATTTGTTATTGATAAGGTGGGGTAGTGGTGTGCCTGTGGTTGTAGCCAATATTTGATCTTGATTGGTCTAAGTGTGCCCCCAACAAAAAACTGGTAATAAAATTGTGCAGGGGACAGCATATATATTTTGCCTCCTGGTGTAAATGGTGAATCATATTCTTTGTTGGGGATGCTGTACAATTCAAGAATTACTGTATGTTTAGGATTCTCGATTATGCCTGTTATTTCCTTTTCTGCTGTAAGCAATCTGCTTGTTACAGATTCAAGGTGCTTATTGATGGTCCTAACAACATCATCATGGCCTGGCTTGATTTTTATGTCCACAACAAGTTTCTTGTATTGTTGCACAATTTCTTGTAGCTGGGTGGCAAAAACAGACAGAGCATTTGCTTGATTAGATTCCATGGTCCCTAGCTGTTGCTTGATATTAGCTACAATTTGTTGTAAATTTTCAACAACTGCCAATTTTGAATTTTGAGCAGTAAGATCATGGACCTGTCTTCTGATATCCTCAAACAGGGCATGCAGTTCATTAATATGTTGATTGGTTGGTAGAGTGGCCACTGTCTGAGTGAGTTGTTTGATCTCTGTCTGGATATTCTTGATATCTTCTGATTTCAATATGCGATTCACAGCTCTCTTAATATTTTTAAGTTCCTGTGATGTAGGCAGATTTGATACAGTATTTTGCAAAGATTCAAGTGCCAATTTTACATTATTTAATTCAGAAGCATCAGCCACATTTTGCATAGCATTTTGGAGCAGGGCTATATCTGCCTGAGAGGGTGTTGATTGTTGTAAAATTTCAAGTTTTGTTTGGATATCATCGATCAAATGATGAAAATGAGATAGCTCAGATTCAGTGTTGAGGTTTTCAAGCTTTGTGATCTGTTGCTGGACACTGACAAGGGTATCTACAATACCGGGCAAGTGGGATTCTTGTACATTTGTCAAATCACTTTGCACTGCTGCTATTGTACCCTCAAGATGGGTTATGGTACTTTGAATTTTTCCAAAATCTTCATATGTTTCAAGTTGCAGCTTAATGTTGGCAACACTCCGAGTTATTGCACTCAAAGCATCAGAAGATGGCAAGTTGTTCATAAAATTTACAAGTGTCTCAATTTTTTCTTTAACCTCGGCTATGGCATTGTTCAAGGGGTCCAGATTAGGTATCTGTAATGACTGAATCTGTTCCTTTAGAGTGGAAATCACTAGATCAAAATCTTCTTGTGATTTTATGCTTTTGACAATTGTTTGGAGCTGTGTCCGGACATTATTTATCTGCTCTTCCAATTGTTGTTTCAATTGCTCAGAGTTGGTAGCCTGGGTCTTAAATTTGGCTTGAAGCGCTGCTACAGCTTCTCCTAAACTTTGAAAATTATCCAATGTGGCCAAATCAGTATATTTCTGAAGCAGCAATTTGAGTTCAGAATCAATTTTAAGAAGAGGGTCCATGCATTGTGATTGTAAATTTGTAATTTCTAATTGAAGACTGGCATTGAGTGTGGTTTGTAAAGCTTGTAAATCACTTCTTAATTTCTTGACTCTGACATCAAGCATCAAAATCTCATCACTGTGATCTTCATGTCTTGTATGGCCAAATATATCATTAGGCATTTTTGTTTTAGCGGTTATTTATTATTGAATATCTAATTCTTAATTCTATAAAAAAAGGTATAAGCTTGTCATAGGATCCTGGGACCTCAATATATAAACAGTCACCAGCAGAAACAGTATATACAGTGCCAGAAATCATGTTTGAGTGCTTTATCCTGTAAATATTTCTCCCTACTGAAATCTTGACATTACCCTCAGGAGTTGTAATAAATTGCAATTGACCACCTACAGGTAATTGGTAATGATTTAAATTATTGTTAAATATGTACAATGTTTTACCTGTTTTATCATCAACATCTGTAAGTATGCTGTTCAGATGAATAATTAACAAAGCACTTAGTTTAGATATTATATCAGAAGAGGGTTGTGGTGTTGGCAGGTCCATAATAACCTGTTTTTTGAACCCAAATAAGTTCATAGGCATGTTTATTTATTTCAAATCATGCTCTGTAATTGGGCATTGATTACCACTTTTCAAATCACAATGACCCCATGGTAGAGTATGTATGCCACATGATAAAATGCATCTCTTATCATCATGTGGGTCCAGAGCTACTTTTCTTACAATATTGCTAGTCAACAAGTGATCCACACTCTGAATTCTGGATTCTGATGTTCTGATTGTGCTACATGATTTGAGGCAATTTTTGTAATCTTCAAATTCAAGCTCTTTGTCTACAGTCACTCTGCCAATGCCCTTGGCTTTTTTTGCAATAGCACCACTACATGTTTCAAAACTGTACATCTTGGCCCTTAACCCAGCAAATGCCGCAATAACATCACCAAGTGTCTCATCTTTTAACTTGCCAGGCACCTTTTTGTTGTGGGGTTGAATTTTTGCATGTTCAGTGGTATCAAAATATTTAAACAATTCAGGCTGTGCTATATCTTGATAAACATCTTCTGTTTGAATATCAAGAACAAAACTATCTGTGTCCATGTACATCAATTTTACACAATCACCATAAAAAGGTTTCAGCACATCATAATACAATTTTAACATGTGTAATTTGGCCAATTCCAATATCACAGCCCCTACATAAATAGGCTTATCAAACTTAATTTTTGTTTTTTTCATATTAAAAAGTGCCATATTCTCATCATAAATTCTTCTGTAATTGAAGTTGGGCTTTGCTATCAATTTTTTGCTCCGGCTGGGGTCAGTAATTATTTTAACATCAGTATATTTTCTGACATTTTCAATTGTTTTGCCATACACTGAATTGACCATCAATTTAAACAAGGTCTTATCAAATTGGCTCATTGCAGATGTTCGAAGCTCTGTGTTTGTATCAATATATGGTTTCAACCATCTTGAGTGCCTGAACCTCAAAACTTTGCCAACTGTGCTCACTTGAACACCATGATGCATCAGGAACTGGAGGTTTTTGTAATATATGACATAATCCTGTTTTGGCTCCAGAGTCATCATCAATTTCTTCTGTTTAGAGCCAGGTGAGCACTCAACCTCAGGAATTGGGGGCAGATCAGAAAATTTGTTGTGTAAATTATCTGGAATTGTCAGATCAACCTCTAAGAAGAGGCCATAGTTACTGTCATCAAAATCCTTAAGATCTTCAATCTTGAAATCTTCAACCCACTCAAGCCCTGCATATGGCAATTTATCCATCATAGCATAACCATAGAGGCTGTTGGCATCTACATACAGTATATAATTTGATGGCAGTGCTGGATCATAATCAGGAATATATTTGTTATTTGCTCTGGCATATCTCTGAGAACATTGCACCATGCCCCCTCTTATACATTGCTCAATAAACAGGTACATATCTTGATCCTGGATCAGATCCAATTGCATTTTAGTGTTCAAAAACATTGCAGACCATGCTAGCCCCGGAGCACTGTAAAAATACATTGGATCCAGCTTATAATTTTTCATGGAAGATTTTCTGAATGCCTGAAGTATATCAGCTAAGAGGGTCACATCAAGTTTTAAATATGCTTTGTGATAATCACCAAATGTCTGGCATTTTAAATTGTTCCACATCAATTGGGCATGGTGATAATCTTCATCAGTGATTCCAGTTCCTCTGATTTTGCTGTAAAACTCTTGTTGCGGTGGCAGAGCACACTCATCAAATGTAGAAAAATCTGTAACATAGTCATATGGATATACACCCTTCCGCCTAATTAATTTCAGGTCCTGATTTGGAAACAAAGCACATGTGATTTTGAATTGATCATCAGATAATTGAGTGGCCAGTGTAGCCAGGCTAGCAGACAGAATTCTGTATGAATCAAGAAATCTTAAGTGAATAGGAACACCATTAACTTTAATTATTTTGCTAATAGCAATATATTTCTCATCATTTTCTGCTAAAATATTTAAATTCTCCTTGTCAAACCCCTCGTACCTGATCAAATGATGAAAATCATAATTGGATGCTCCATGGCAATATATGGGGACAAATTTTGGTCTCTGGATCTTAATATTACAGCTATTACACAGGGCTATTAAGAATTCACCATCTGTATGAGAATGGTGTTTCACCTTGATATTTATATCTGAAAATTCAGAATCACATACCGGGCATTTTTCTGCATTGTTGAAATCTTCAATCTGATCCTCTGTTAAAGGCAACATAGGTTTTGATTTTAATAAGATATTAGATGCTATGTCATGGCACTCATTTTCTATTCTATGTGCAAATTCTTTGATGGCATCTGCTCCTGTGTATAAATCTTCTTTACTAACAACCCCATCCTGTACAACCACATAACAAAAACTGGAGGGTTCATGTAATTGATATGATGTAATTGAAGATTCCTCAGGATCTGGGCTACAGAATGCAAGAGGTTTGAGTTTTGATTCAAAATCACAGACTATATATGCTGGGTGTTCCAACAAGGCTTCAAACTTTTTGAATTTTGCATTTTCACTTGGCATTGACATCACCATATGAACAGGTTTATAGTTGCCACAGTATTTTAAATGTTCAATTAATTTGTTTTTAGCAATTTCTGCATTCACTTCCCGAACCCCATTCACCATTTTTCTACCATCAAATACAGTTAAACATCTTCTGCACAACTTGTATATTCTATTAAATTTGTCTAGTTGTGTTCTGACTAAAGCTTCAAGATTATGTATCAGAGTGTAATGATATGTGTCATCCCCTTCAATTAAGAGCAGATCAATCGGAACAGCAGAATCATCATCAAATGTACTGATTCTGAGAGGTGCTATCAAGCAATTGCCACGGCCAGTAGAACAAATAAATACATTAATAGATAATTGTTTACCATTGATATTCCTGGCCTTTTTTTTTCAAATTTATCAATATTCTGAACAGACATTGGATATTCTAAACCCTCTATTGCTTCATAAAAATTATTTTCATGTTGTTTATAATAAGTTATTCTCTCAGGATGGCTTGAAACTGGATACAAAGCAGCTAAAATACACCACAAAAAGCATTTCTCATCATTATTTTTTATATTAACCACGGCTCTTTTGTTTTTAATATTGGCAGGTAATGGCAAATATGTAGATCCTTGTAATGGGCTGAATTCAGAAATATTAACATATAACTTGTGTGTATAACCGCATAGGCTCCATCCAGACTCTTTTCCAGCAAATTCAGAGTGTTTAATATTCAATTGATCTATCAAACTGCTTATTATTTTGTCTAAATTTGCATTTGAATATACAGGTACAGTTTCTGTTATGTGGGGCTGTGTAAATTTTGTGCCATTTGGTTTCTTATATTGTGTAAACAATTTGAGAGACAGCTTATAAGAGCCATTTTCTACTTTTAGAATTGCCTGCACATCAGGATTTATACTGTTCAAAAAATTCTTAATACCACATCTTGGCTCTGATACAAACGGGTAATCCCTTAATTGGCCATTAAAAGTGCTATGGATAGGTGGTGCATAGCGTGGCTGCTTTGCCGGTCCAGCATTAACAGGTGCTTCATGCTTCCTTTTCAGACCAGATGTAGATGGTTGTGAGGGCAATATTGATGACTGTACATAAGAATTACACTTATGCATTTTGTAATATGCCTTGCTTAATATTTTATGGCATCTTGGACACATTTTTGTGGCCTTTCTCCATTTCTTAGGGTTAAAAATATGGCAATGCCTAGACCAATTAGAACTAGATATATTTTTATTGCATTGATTGCAATATTTTTGATTTGGCATTTTTTGTTGTTTGTTTTTATAAAATTTCTTGGTCCAAAAAACAGAACTATGGACAATATGCCAAAACAATTATAACAGCAGTTAGTGGCTGAGCTGGTGCTTTTATACCCAGACAACAGCAGAAACTATGCTCTGGTGATCCCCAATATAAAATAATTTTCTCCTTTTATGCTGTTGTATAACACACTTTACCAGGTTTCAAACCTCAGCTGTATATCAGCTAGCAGTAAATATTCTCAAAATCTCACATGTGGGGATATTATTCTGACACATGTATTTCAATCTTACACATTTTACCAGGGTTCAAACCCAGAGCCTCTTGATTACAAAGCAATAATACCAACACTTTGCCATCAGGGGAGGCACACACACTCTACCAGGTTTCAGACCTGGGGGCCTCTTGTTTACAAAGCAACAAGACTAGCACTTCTCCATAGAGAGGTATTAAACCCAGAGGCCTTTGATTATAAAGCATATAAGCCATGGGAATATGTCCACATGCAATACACATTGAGCATCAGAACCCAGAAGTTATGAGCTTTATATCAGCTAAATACAATTCAAAGTTGGACTTTGAACTGTGCAATGAATATTCTGTAAGTCTCTCTCGGGTACATATTAACAAAAGAAGGCAAAGCCTGAATTGGATTCATGCAACATGCAAGAGGTCAATATTCTTTTTACTAAGAATTTCCCTTGGAGTTAATGACATGATGGCATGATGGATGGAATTTTCCCTGAATGGGCGCAGTGTAGATTTTATCTCATGCATGCAAGCAAATAAGACATGCATGATTTATTGCTGGCCGGGACATGAAACAAGATTAGAAAGCAGCCTGACCTTGTATTGTATTGATTTGTAAGTTGAAGAGCATGAGAATAAAAGCATTTTTGCCCTAGTTTCTAAGTGTAACAAAAACAATATCAAGAAGAGCATATTTTTGACAAGTTTACAGACAACAAACTGAGAGGTTCAGCCTTTGCACACATGGCCGAATCAATCTGAGGTGGCTCATCTTTTGTACACTAGGATTCAACATTCTTTAGATTTAAATATGTACACACATGGCCGATTGGGCTATATGCCCCCTCTTAACATAGTTTTAAGTGTGGGCAAATCGGGCTGTTAGGGTTCTTCTTTTCTACACTAGGATTCAAAATTCTTGGGGATTAAGAGCATATCACACTTGAGGAATTGGGGAATAAGAGGATCTTGCCATAGTTTTAAGTGTGGGCAAATCGGGCTGTTAGGGTTCTTCTTTTCTACACTAGGATTCAAAATTCTTGGGGATTAAGAGCATATCACACTTGAGGAATTGGGGAATAAGAGGATCTTGCCATAGTTTTAAGTGTGGGCAAATCGGGCTGTTTAATCAAATGACCTCTTCTTTTCTACACTTATAAGTGGTCCTGGTTATATCACCAATACTACTACTCAGAAATGCAAAAATAATCTCTTAAGGTGAAAATGACGTGTAGTATTCGAGATTTCAAGAGCTTAGGGAAATTTCGAACATTTCCCGTCCCGAAAATTTCCCGACTTTGTGGGAAATTTTTTCCGTCCCGAATGTCGGGATTTAAAAAATTTCTCGTCCTAACCCAAAAAATTCTCTCCCGCACACCCCTAGCTTTCTAGATTGTAGAAGAAACAAAATAGTTGTACGTACTATCAATGTAAAATGACATCATTTTTTTAAAGAAAAAGTATTACCATATGCATTTTCTGCGTTATTACTAACGAAAATCCTATCATACCATTTTGTTAAAAATTTAACTGGTGTTTAATATTGAAAGCTTACATAATAATGTGAATTTGCTATTTAGAGTTATCAAAGAAAAATGATATGTAGGTAATCAGTATCCTATGTTTCTCTGAAGTTGACTAAGAAAAATAGAAAGAAAGCCAAAGTGGGAGACCAAAGTGTCAGACACAGGGGCCACACAAAATTTCGTCTATTTCAAATACATTTTTACATAACACATGCCACAAACAATATTTTATACAGTAGTGCAACGCGTATAAAGGGTATTGTGTTCCTCCTTGATTCTAATCGTAACTACTCTTGCACTCCAAATAATAGTTCAAACAGTGGCGTAGCTGCCACCCCCGCAACCCCCACAATGAGGGGGAGCCCCGAGGTGAAGGGGCCTCGCAATGTGCTCCTGAAATTTTATATAATAGCAGAAATTTCACAGCCAGTGTTGCTTACAAAAAAAAATCTATTTGCGAAACAGAAATCTGGTTCCCAGTAACATCATGTAACGACATCTGCGAAAATAAGCAGTGGAGTATTGTCTCAGCCAGAGGAGCCCGAGTAACTTGTCATATGGATCCCCTCCGAAATGCAGAATTAACTTATTTGCTCCGCAGATCGATAGGAAAATATACCTCATCTCATACCGTTATAGCTATGCAGTTTGTCGTAAACGTAGTGTATTGTGTCAATTGTCTACGGTTACGAATCCTGTAGAAAGATTCAGTTGCTCAACCAGTTGATTCCTTATTGCTACACAATAAACATCAAAGTTGGTAATTCATGACCTTTTACCCCTAATATTAGTGTTACACGTGATATTTAAAATTTAACTTCACATTAAATATTTTCAAGGGGGCCCCATGCCTTTTCATATTGAAATAGGAGTTGAAATTAATTTCCCACATTGTCTACACTTGTTACGTTTTACGTCAAAGGGACCCAAAAACCCAGTAGGAGTTGGGGCCCAGGGGCAATTACCACCTTGCCCTGACCTGAGGGCCATTATCCCTTCCTCTGTCATTCAGGGTATATACAGCGTATGAATTAAATGTGTCCATTATTTTGTGTAATTTTGTGAAGTTCATTTTTCTTACACATCGAAATTATGTGGACATTTTTGTCGAACCAGTTTTTATTTTCCAATGTGTTACGAATTTCTGATCTGCAGTGTTCGAAGTGAAAATTCCTGTCTGCGAATTTCCTTCTTCGGAGTTTGGGGATGGGGTATAAGGGGTGCCCTTCCACGTAGTACACCCAAATGTCAACCTCACTTCCACGTTAGTACACCCAGGACTGAAGACTAACGAGGCTCTGGCGACTGGCCCCATGGCCAGTATAATTTTGTTTGTGTTGTCCTGTTGTCCTTATGTGTGCTGAGTGCCCGTTTACAGCCTCAGCTTTTAACAGAAGTCAGAACATTTTAAGATTTTTAATTATGCAACGTTAGAGTTGTTCTTTGTAATGATAAGGGGCTGCCCCCGTATAATGTGACGGGAGCAAAATAGCCTAAGTGCTGACGCTTTCACAATTTTAAAATCAAATTCAAATTCAAGTTTGGGGATAGAAGGAAGGATCCTTGCATAGATCAACTTGAAGACAATGCAGTATACAGGGTGTTTCGTAAGTTCGTTTACAACGCTTGGGAGGTGATTGTACGAGTGAAAATAAGGTGGAAAGTTAATGTAACGAAATTCCGGAAACGGCTCTTTGTTGCCGAGTTATTGACGTTTGAAAACGTGGGAAAATGACTTTCCGAAGTGAATAATGGCAAAACGGATGGAGAGAAGTCGTCGGTGTTGGGCGGTCCACTGAGAAATTGGGTACGCTCTTGTCAAAAAATCACGCGGCAATGTTGTGCAATGTCGGCGCCAGGGATTCCCCAAAGGACGCGAACGAAGATGTTGACGGGAGGGGGTGGGTGTGCGTTCTGCGTGAGCTGGTATCGACGAAAATTGGCATGTGTTGAATGGCACCAAAAAACAAAGAAAATTTCCTGAGCGAAGGGCACCATGACGTAAAAACGAAAAAAATGAACTGTCATAGGTTGCATACCCTGAAGGGCACACAGTATGCTTAATGGAGATGTGAAGGGAACCTCATCACAGACGGGTTTCAAAGTGTCCACCATGTACTTCCAAGCAGAGGCGACAACGGCTTCGATTACGCTTACTACTCCGCTACGTATGTCACTTGAAATATTTCTTTTCTTTAAAAACTGAGCGCCTAAAGTGCAGCCGAATCCAGGCCTGGCCCCTTCACCAATTTCATCATATCATCATTCATTCTCATCTTCGCGATTAGCCAAAAAGTGGCAGAAAAGCAAAGTAAACCAAATCAGTCAACCAATCAATCCAAAGAGCAGCCTTTTTTCATCTTCTTGGGATCACTCTTCACCTTTCAGGCTCTGTCCGAAAGGTACAAAGTACAGACTTCAAGTATGATCTTTGCGGAAGTGACATCACCTAGTACAGTTCGAAAGCGTCAAGAACAGAAGTACGAAAGTGCACAGCTCGCAGTGCAGATGGTTGGTGACTAGGTCACGTGGTTTCCGCACTCGTTGTTCATTTGTTTAAAATCATGGAGGTAGATAGCTAGCGACACAGGTACGAATAGATAGATATACGTTATTGGCGTAAGTTGTAATGGCGTCTGCGTGAGATGTAAACAATGTATCACTTCACATTTTTAAAAGCCGATAACTATTCAACCGAGAAGATTAACGTTTCGTATAAAACGTTATTAGGTACAAAACAATGGTGCTGCTTAAATACATACTTTACAACGTTTGCTGTACACGTATGGAAGAATATTTTAGTTGTTTCAAATGTAAACACCGTGCACTCAGCATAGATGGTGTAACTCAACGCGCCTTTCATGCTGTATACGTTATACATTGCTGGAGTAACACTCGGAAACCACAAACAAAAGCGCTCCTTTGCACACTCACAGATTATCTTCACATGGCGAAACTTTGCTCTGATTGGCTGTTCCACAGAATGCAGTCGAGGAAAGCAAGTAGCAATTAGAACATGTCCTATTCCTCCAAACTAGTCAAGCAGTCAGCCAGGCGGCCATGATTGCTACCTAGAAAGTTAGTTCAGCGCCAAGTAGGGCATTCCTACTAGAAATCCAGTTCCGTGTGATAGGGGCATAAGCCAACGGAAGCTACCAAGGGCGGTCGCAGGGAGGGGTCTGCGAGGATACTTGCCCACCTGAGATTTCTGGAAAGAGTTAGTACGTAATTCGAATGGTGAAATTGTAGCAATAGCAAAAAAATGTTGTTTTCTGTGACTTGCAGGTCGTAAGTTACAGTAACTATTATTATTATCATCATCATTATTATTATTTGAAGTATAGTTGCATTTAAGCTACAGTCTATTTTACATTGATTATCTAACTATAAAAAACAGATTTTTGTCAGTATACAATTAAGTAGTAGTAGTAGTAACAAAAATAATAACAATAAAAGCAGTAATAATATCAATAATAATAATAATTAAAAATGTTTCTATGGCCCGGCCCCCTTCCCCCTGAGAAAAATCCTGCGGGCGCCCTTGGAAGCTACCATGGACTAATGAAATCCATGACCGGTGCTCACATATGGTACTGAAACCAGGATCGCCACAAAGCAGGATTGGGTACGGTTGTTTTGAGAGGCGAGATCTGTGTCTGTTGTACCAAGTCGATGACGTTATGGGTCTCGATGGCAACGATCCAACCAGGAAAATGCTTCTATCAGAACCGAGAGGTGAATCGAAGTTTGATTCTAAAATGTAATGTACGTAAAAGCACATGGCAGTTGATATTCAAGTAACAAGGGGTTTATGCTACTTTCACTGGACAGCCAGGGTGATATTAGACGCGGGTGAGGGTGTGAATCCCCCCTGGTTAATGCTGCGTAGAACATTATAATATGCAGTGTTTATAAAGATAAACAAGTAGTCAACACTATTTTAATGTCACAATTTTCAAAATTCTTGCTTTGCAAAGAGTTTCGAACAGTCATCAAGAGTCGAAACTGAATAACAGTGCACTGACAACGATGCTCATATCTGTCAGCCTATCCGGTTCGCGTATTTCACATATGCACATTGAAATAGAGATTGAGGGGGTGGTTTGTAATGGAGAAGTTTCTGGTTGGCTGGTTTATTTATTTTTTCTTTATTGAGTACTTCTATGGCGTGCCTTACAATTGATTAGAGGCTTGAACTTGTTGAATGATTTAAACTTTACACTTATATTTTCCTTTCCCATCTATTAGCTACTTTTTATACATTGCTTTGATCTTTTCTACATTTTTCTGTTACAGTTTACTTTCACTAAATCGATACTTATCCTCCAGCGACTTATTTATATTCTTTCACCTTGTGCTGCCATCTACTTTTCTTTTTTGAAACTCATCTCTTTTCATCTGTGTTGTTTCCAGTATGTAATATCTGGTTTGTAACAACTTTTTACAAAACAAATAGTCGCGCGCTTAAGGTTTTGGCGCAACTAAAGGTTTTGACAGATTTTTAAAGTAAGAATTAAAAATGCTCCTTGTTTGCATCTGACGAAAAGCTGAAAATGACCCAATATATTAAATAATTGTATAAGAATTTTCATCCAACGCAACATTTTAAAAATTATTGCCGCTTTTATTTCCAATAAGAAAGTCTATTCGCTTTTCGAGTATTGATTACTATTCGATTGCGTTGCATTTTTCCCACTAGATGGTTCTGCTTGTAGTGTGTGGTTTACAGAAAGTGTTCGTCAATGAAATAAATGCCAGTGTCCAATCCTATATCATTGAGGCAGTGTGCTAACCAATAGGGAGCATTCATACACAAACCACGCCCCCAATCTCTATTTCAATGTGCACATGTGAAATACGCATCCGGTTCCCTAAGAATGTTTCTGTTCCCTTCGTCGTGGATAAGGATCTCTCCACACATATGCTTCAGCAGTCAAGTCATAAGAGAACTGAGATATATGACATGACTCCATGACAAAAATAAAAGGAAAGCTTCTGGAACATTCGGATCGCGAAATAAATCAAATGCACTGTCGAACTGTTTCGTTCTCAACAAATCAAAACTATAGTCTCCCAATATGATATATTCACTGAAATCATTTCGGAAACATTTGTATTTATTAGCTCAGCAAAAGTTTTCATCACTTTGTTATCTACATTTCTAAAACACAGCCCTTGTTGAACACGAAATCAGAAATATCAATAAATGGTATTTTTTTCCCTTCTTAAATTAGTTAAATTATTTCGCACTTGAGGTGCCAAAAGCCTCATTATCTCAGAGAAAACGAAAAATCCCGGGCGGGCTCGAGCCACCTGAGCCCCTTTGATACGTGCCTGCTGTGTGCTGTGCACATTCATGAATTTACGAACTGGCAACAGTGTGATTTATCCACAAGGAGATACTAGCCCTGTTCGGCGAGCCAGACAACTGCAAGATGCATCTGAGAGGAAACACGTGACTACCAACTTCCGGCTTAAGATCATCTTAGCTGAATCGCCGGACGACAAGAAAAGCCACAGGCGGTCTGTGAATGATACTAGTCAATGCAAAACTAGCATACAAGCTGCAAAGGGGAAAATTACGGAGAATAAATGTATTTAGGAAAAAATGAAAAAAGTAGCTACTATTCTCGAAAAGGGAGGTAAATATGGTATATCATCTTTGGTCATACGATTAATTGTACGAGTATTTAAGTAATTAAAATCAATTTTGAGTTCATTTTCATATTCAGCTTCATAATATTCCGAGTTAAATCAAAATATTTGTTCTGAATAGAAAAAAAATGTTACCACGTTAGGTCTCATTATGGATATATACTTAGCATTCATTAAGGTAGATTGTATTGTTCCAATCTTGTGTCGAAGTCACGCTCTTCGTTCTTTGAAGCAGACGAGATATTCAGTGAAAATGGTCTCATATAAAACAATGAACTACTCTCACTTCAAACCAATATCTCAACATTTTCAAAGTATCATTTATTTATCTTGAGTACAAAGAATGTTGTCAGACATCGCGAAGTATAACTATAGCCATCCCCGCAATAACATTATCCCAAGTGCAAGATCTTCAAGCCTACTTGAGGTTGTCTGGCCCGCCGAACAGGGCTACTTATTTGGACATCCCTGGTTCATGCCGCGCAAGACGTCTGCTAGCAGATAAATATATCTATATCATTATTAAAATGTTCATCGGATGAAATTCAAGAATGTTTGATGCTATTAATTGAATAATATTTTATGCTTTGAACTTCACGTGTTCAATGTGAAAAGTTTACATGTTAAGAGTCAAGGTTATTCATTCAAAGGTACAGTTTAGAAACGACATTATTGGGATAGCTGTAAAGTCAAGTACGGCTGTCATTCCGACCTTCACTCCCCCCCCTTTCTCTCTCTCTCTCTCTCTCTCTCTCTCTCTCTCTCTCTCTCTCTCTCTTTGCTTGTTTTCCAGCGTTCTCTGTCCAATTCCAACTCTTTTTCTTTAACTTCTCTCTATTTTTTCCTTCGTCCTTTTCTCTGATTCCTCACTTCCTAACTTCCAATCTTTCTTTTCTCTGTTGTTCTCCATTCCTTTTATTCTCTCTCTCTCTCTCTCTCTCTCTCTCTCTCTCTCTCTGTCTCTTCTATTGAATTCGTTCCCAGCTTATTCCTGTTTGACTTTTCTTTGTTATTCGACCACTCATTACTAAATTTCGGCTTGTTTCTTTATTCAATTTTCCGGTGATTATTGTCGCCAGCGGCGTATACTCTGACTAGTGTAGGTAATCGGAGATGACCCGGATTAAATACTGAAGATGAAGATAATTAAATTAAATAAAATTTAAACTAGAAATTCAAGAAATTACACCGACCTCCGTGGCGGAGTGGTTAGCACGGCTTCCTACGACGCCAGAGGTCCTGGGTTCGAATACCGGTCTGGGCATTGGCGTTCTTTGTAAATGTCCCTTCATCAAATTCATCATATCATTACTCATCGCGATTAGCCAAAAGTGACAGAAAAGCGACGTAAAATAACCTAACTCGATCAATCCAACAACATGGATTATTTCACTAGCACATTCCTTTCATATTGTATGTTACAGGTTGTTTTTTATAGGTTCATTATACTTTCTTGTTTTATTATTTGATTAACTGCAATCACAACAATTAATTGATAGGTGGCAACAATAAGGTAAAATTTTCCAGACATGTATTCATAAATTCTGTATGGATGCTGAGGAAAATTTGTAGGGAGACTTCAGGAGTGGGTGGATGAATCAAGGCCCAAGGGTTGTAACCAACATATGCTCTTAACTCTTGATTTTTTTTTTCGTTAATCGAATTCGAATGTGTTCGTATTGAACAATTCTGGTATGGAATTTTCGTTTACTGTTTCACGCGAAGACATCGTTCTCTGTTCATTTTGCGGTTGTTAACCTTAATTCGTCTATTCTTGTATTGATTATTGGTTTAACATAGGCCAGAAATTTTTGTAGAAGGGGGATCATGCCATTGATAAAACTTGATTAGTAGAAATAATAATAATAATTATTATTACCACGGTTATAATTGTTATTTTACAATAAAAACTATTATAAACTTAAAAAGTTAACCAGATTTATTATTATTATTATTATTATTAGTAGTAGTAGTAGTAGTAGTTTATGTTGTAGTGCCACTCGATACACCAGATGACAGAATATCAAGCTCCATTATTCTTTTCAATATTTCATGCAGTTAGTACTGAAATTCTTAATTACTGTATTTCGTTATTAACATGTAGACACTTCGATCAATAAATGGCTTTAGTGAGAAATTTTATTCATAAAGTTTATTTTGTGTGACATATCACATAAAACTATAATTTTTGGAATTGTACGAGTTTCTCGTAGAAATATTCTTTGCCGGGTATTCTCTACCCCTCTCAAGACAAAATTCTAGATATGCCTATGACCAATATCACAATACTCCCCTATCCTTGTTCCATTAATAGTCTTACGTAGCCACGAAACTATTGCAAATATAGCCGGCCCAAGGTGGGTGCGAGGCATGAGGGCATACGATATACGCTGGGTCTATACCAATTTTTTTTTCGGAGGTCTAAAAAAATCAATCTGACGTACAGGTATCCTATATAATTACAATATAAACATTATTACAACTAATTCACATGGTATTATTATTTAAGAATAATAAGGACGCGCTGAAGGTTGAAAACCAACAATTATGGGAGGTTGATAAAAGTTTCTAAATTATTGTTGTTTTTCATTTCATTTCCCTTCATTCGTTCATTTTACTTCGCTTTTCTGCCATTTTTGGCCAATCGCGAAGATGAAGATGAGTGATAATATGATGAAACTGATGAAAGGACACTCATAAAGAACCTCCATACCCAGGCCGGGATTCGAACCCGGTACCTCTGGCGTCGTAGCGCGGTGTTATAACAACTCCGCCACGCAGGTCGGCATTCTTTTCTGCTGTATCATTGGTAATTGTGTTTGTATAATATCAAGCTATTATTTTACCTATCATAATAACATGATTGATTTGCTTTATTTTACTTCACTTTTTGTGCCACTTTTTACTAATTTGCGAAGATGGGGATGTGTGATGATGGGATGATGTGGAGAAATTGATGAATGGACACTCAGAAACATCCATGCCCGTTCCGGGATTCGAACCCGGGACCCCTGGCGTAGTAGCGCGATGTGCTAATCACTCCGCCACAAGCGCCGATAATAACATTCTATATCATAATTGTTTCATACAAAATAATAATAACTTTCGCATCATGATTTCATTCTTAGCCGAATTAACTGTTTTTGATCACGTTAATTCTTTAGAAGGAATTCCAGCACATGAAATTTTTCAGAAATTGGAATATAATATCATTTTTCGAAATTAGAGGAATTTTTCGAAAACAACTTCCCTGGCGTCCGCTAAAGTTCCAGCTGGAGTTGTTGCGTTACAACATCCACCATTCACAACGCTTTTTCCTGCCTGAATATATATTAACTCACCAACGTTTGTATGAGTTCTAAATTATAACACCATTAAGCCTTGTTTCCATGATTATGAAAAAATATAAATATGCTGACCAAGGCAGTAATCTATTTTATTAAAAACATAAACTAAACGTAACGTTTCAACCTTCTAGCAAGGTCTTCATCAGAGAACGAGAGAATATACATTTTACGAAATGAAAAGCTGGCAGGAGAAATTTAGAGAGAAAATAAAAATAAAGTTGAAGAAGAAAGGAGAGGGACTAGGATGGAAAGAAGAAAGAGGAGAAGAGGAAGAAGAAGAGGATACCAGAAGAAGAGTTGTGGTAATAGGGAATGTAGACCTATCAAAAGAAGAGGAAGCTTTTTTAAAACTAGGAAGAGGTTTCAAAGTTAAAGAAAAAAAATTGATTATGAGGAAGTTATATATGACATTGAAGAAGCAGTGCTCCATATAAAAGAAGAACCAGAAAGAGACAAGATTAGAAGAAGAACAGCAGCCATACTGAAGAAAGAAATGGGAAAACAAGGAAAAGTAGATAATTTGAGTAAAAAAGAAAGGGAAGGGATGAAGAAAATCAAGAAAAGAAATGATGTGGTGATAGAGCAGGCAGATAAAGGAGGAGCAATTGTGGTGATGGAAAGAGAATGGTACGAGAGGAAGTTTGAAGACCTAAAAGAAAACGGATATGAGGAGATTTGTGGAACAGAAGAAGAACAAACTATAAAAGAAAGGGTCATACAAGACTGTAGGAGGAGTGGATTCAAGAAATGCATAAAGGAGACAGGAAGACTACCAAGTTTGAAGGGCTTTAAAAAAAAAACACAAAGAGGAGATAAAGTTAAGACCAGTAATGAATTGCAGAGACAATATTTTGGAACCCTTGGAAAAGAAATTAAAGAAAGTTATTGAAGTGTTAGTAACACAGCAAGAAAGCAGAGCAGTTAAGAACAGTGAGCTAGTAGTAGACCTCATAAAAGGACTTCAGTTAAATGAGATGAAGACGACAATGTTTAGCTTAGATGTAAAAAGTATGTTCCCAAGCATCAAGAGGGGACACGTTTTGGACATTATTAAAAAGAGAATGGGAAAGGAAATTATAGGAGAATGGGATAGTGAAAGGGTAGTGAAGGCGCTGGAAACCATTTGGAATAACGGTTACAGTATAATGGGAGATAAAATAATGTTAATGAGTGAAGGACTGAATATAGGTTCTAGCCTAAGCCCAGCATTGGCTGAATTGGTTATGAATGAATGGGAAAAGAAAGTGATAGAAAAAGGAGGTGACAAAATAATTCTGTTTTGCAGATATGTTGACGATTGTTTTGGCATATGGAAGGGAACAAAGAGGCAGCTCGACATTTTTGCCAAAGAAATACAAGATGAAGAAAGAGGGATATTATTGGAACTTGAAATAGAAGAAGAAGGCAAGTTAAGCTACCTTGATATATTGATGAAAAGGAAGAGAGGAGAAGAAATTGAAACCGCTTGGCATCAGAAGAAGTGTGCAGCAGGGGTATTCTGCCACAAAAGAAGTGATGTAAGTGAGGTGACAAAAAGAAATTTCATAAAGAATATGGAGGACAGAATAACGAAAATATGCACGAAGGAATGTGAAAAAGAAGGCAAAATAAATAGCCTACGGAAACAGCTGGAAAATAATGGCTATGAGAAGCAGGATAGACTGGACAAAAACAGAAGAAGGAAGAAAAGAGGAAGGGGAGAATTGGAAGAGAAAGAAAAAGAGGAAGAGAAAGAAAAAGAGAGATGGTTTAGAATAAGGAGTATGGGAAAGACCACAGAAAAGATATGCAAAGTGCTTAGGAAAGCGGGCATTAAAACTTACAGGAAGGGAGGGAGAAGCATCTTAGGAATAGCGAAGAATGCAAACAAGAAAAAGGAAAACAGAGAAGAGGAAGGGATTATCTACGAAGTAAAATGTAAAGAATGTCAGAGTGTGTACATAGGAGAAACGAAAAAGAGACTGAAAGATAGGTTGAAACAACATAGGGATGATGTACGACTTAAGAGAGAGAGAAATGCGATATTTAAACACACGAGAGAAACAGGACATGACATAGAGTGGGATGAGGCTAAGCAGATAGGAAGGGAGAAGAGAATGCTAGTGAGAAAATGGAAGGAAGCCAAGGAAATAGAGAAGAAAGGTGAAGAAGACACAATGAACTGGAATGGGGGACTGAAGTTAAACAAAGAATGGAAGAAAGTGTTAGAAAGAGTGGAAAGGACAAGAGAGAAAGAGGAGAGGAGAAGGAAGGAAATGAAGGAAAAAGAGCGTGAGATATAAAGCCCAACCCACATTCTATATGGAAGTATATATTTTTAGCCTTTTAGGTGAAAGTATAGTTCACTAGTGAAAGCCACCTGCTAGAAAGTTCCAAAACAACTTTCTAATAGTCTGGAGGGAGTAATGTTTTGTGTATATATAATGTCCTGTTTTTGGTATCTTTTTGCTTTTATACTTGATACAGAGTCTGATGAAGACCTTGCTAGAAGGTTGAAACGTTACGTTTAGTTTATGTTTTTAATAAAATAAATTACTGCCTTGGTCAGCATATTTATATTTTTTCATGAGTTGTAAAGTTTCGTTGTTTCAAACAAACTGATGGATCATACACTTATATATCTATATTCTAAGATTACACACAAGGAAACACACTCGCTTGTCACCTGTGTACACATTTACACCATCTCTTCAAGGAATATAGAAGCCATCTCTTACAAGTACGCTCTCGCTGAAGCAAAACCTATATGTAATCTGTGACATTATGTGTATACTTCTGCCATCTCTTGTACATGTTATCAATCACGCGCTCGAACTTACGTTTGCCGATAAAAGATGTCGCACTGTGCTTCAAGCAAGTTCACTACGGAACCCGTGACTTACGAGAATGGGACTTGCAGTCATTGATTTTTGTAAATGAATGGTTCTGTGAGTTCTGTCTTTTGTTAGTCAATATTTCTCTCATTCGTACCTCATTTTTAAAAGTAATATTGTACCTGCCATTTCGTTTTTCACCAAAAATGTAGAACGACGAAAACTATTAAAACAAATAGAGAACTTTCATCCTGTCGCACTTAAAAGTAAATTGAAAGCGTCCATTTGATTGAATGTGATTTTAATTGCATTTTATACAGTGTGGTATTTGCAAAATTTGCAGTCAGGGAAACTTCGGACCTGCGCGCTGTGCGAACCATTCTGCCACGGAGGTCGACAAAGTGTTGGAAGAAAAGTATATTTTATTTTATAAACTTCATATCAATTACAGAATATATTTGTGTTTTATTTATAGCTTAAGAAGATGGTGGGTACAGTGGCGTGCCCAAGAGGTTGTGGGGACATAATCCTCCACCCTTTGGCCTCATAAAAATAAGAATACCAATGGTAGGAAAAGATGACAAAATGGGGGCTGACTGCCAACACAAGTGTACGTAATCTCTTTTGAAAATCCAGGGCACGCCACTGGGTGGGTATGTATTTTAAATAAATTTGCTTCTATTTTGCAATTTGCCTGATATATAATATTTTATATAAATCATGAAATATTTTAAAATTACAATGCCCTCTCTACCTAGGTATGATGTAGTATTTTCTTGTAATATTTTATGATCAAATTCAATTCTCTAATTTTTTGATTGAATTGGATCAACTAACGAGTTGTAACAAGTAATAAATTCTCTCTTGATGGTCTCTTTACTAGAGCGACATTAGTGTCAGTTCCCCGAACTATATCAAAAGGTTGCACACACGGCTCGGCACTTGGAGTTCGACGAAGAAGCAATTGACCAGTTGTAGCACGTAAAATATCAGGTTTTGATAGCACGAACGATTATCAGCTAAGGTGAAGTGGAACAGCAGGAAACGAACAAACTCGGCTTGGAAAGTGACACACAAGAGCCACTGTTGCTGTGCAAGTATGAATACATTATACGGCTCGACTAATTGCAATAACAAAACTCCTTGTTACACTGCTGTTTCACGCTGCTGTGATAAAAAGAACACAGCTGTAGTCCCTAATGTTCGTCTTGCTAGAAGTGAAGTCAGAAAAAAAAATGAAATTATATTTTCCCAAGCAGTACCGTGCCCAAGATTTTCAAAAAGGGGTGGTTACGTATACATTTTTTAGAAGTCAGTCCTCATTTTGCCATCTTTTCCTGTATTTGACGTTCCTTTTTAAGATTATTGGGCCAAAGGTTATGATCCCCAACAACTCCTCCTTGGGTACGCCACTGTTCCCAAGTTTCCAAGCGATATTGTGCAGACGATTATATAGTATAACGATATCGAAACATTATTGAGGTTCCGCCCCGAAATTATACTATGTTTACGTCTTTACGGATCATGTTCCTGAGTTTTTATCAAATGGCCATTATCTTGCACAATCAAAAACGGTAGAACGAACTATGTCACAATCTACCCTGAAGATGAGAGTGACGTTAGCTCTCGATAGCTTGGAATCTTTCCACAACTCACCTGGTCGATAGCCCGAGAGAATCTTTTCATCACGTCACAATTGTTTGGCAGAAATATGCTGTTGAATTCAATTTAATATAAGCATCTATCCTCGATTTTACGAGTAAATAGAACATCCAATTGTACGTAAATACTTTCAGCTGAAAATGATATTATTATAGTATCGTGATTCGTGGATTGGGTCTAATATATTAGAATTTGCAATGCATTTTCCATTCGCGTTAGCTTCATGAGTTTGAATGTTTGCTTGGACAGTAGTTCTGCTTTTTTTCTTTCATCGTACGATAAAGTTGTATTCCTACACACGATAAATGAGACACATTAGATAATATCTTCTGTATCACTGTTAGTGTTCAGTCTGTTCCTGTTGTTCGTCTACAGTGGAAAAATAAATGGCACACAGGAAAAGAGAAAGAGAGAGAGAGAGTAACAGAGAATAGGAGTCAAAGAAAGGAAGAAGAAAGGACAAACATAACAATAGAGGGAGAGAAAGAGAACGACAGAAAACGCAGAAGAGAGACAGAGAAAAAGAAAGAGTGGAACATAGAAGAAGAGAAAGAAAACAGAGGGAGAAAGATAAACACATCAAACTGGAGTCGAGAAAGCAGATACTTGACAACGAAGCTACCTTTATCCTAAACGTTAATAACCGAATTCAACTACAAACATTTCAAATTAATCACACTTCAACTTTTCATTTTAAGAACTGAAGCAATATTTTCTTAATGTTCCTCTGTTTTATTTAGAAATTGAGCCATTTATCTCTCCATGATTTATTTTCGGAAATCTAGTATTGTTCCGGAAAATTCGCGAAGTTATACTTCTAAAAGCTCTAGCTCATAGGTGTGTTACCCTTGAATGATGAGGAGAGGACCAGTTGTATAATGCATCAATATATCACATATATTGTACATAATAATAGATTTTTTAAAAATTAATGAGGGGGAGGCGTCCCCTGTTCCCCTGCTAACGACATTCGTGTTATTCGCGAAGGGACAGCGGCGATAAAAAATACCGCGAAATGGAATAAACAAACAGAAATCTTGAGCCAAGTGACTTGGTGTGGCCAATTTTGGAGGGAAGTATTTTTGCATGGTGTTTCTGCTAATATTTCTTCTTCATTGTCCAGTCTACCGTATCGAAATATAAATGTCACATCATTTCCTGCGCCATAACTACCTCTATAAGATAGAGAATGTGCTCTAATTTCCGTTACAACTACCATGCCAGAACCAATCAGAAGCCAGTTTTTGTACTGCGTTCTTTCTGCAGTTGTAAGCTAATGTGTACGACTTGACGATTTTAGTTCTGAAATTCAAGCGAGAAGGCAAACACTGTACGTACAAAGAAAGGAAGTGTTGGGCATGTTCTTTAAAAAATTAGTTCGTAACAAATTGACCTTTGCACAATATAGAAACTACATTCACGCTACTCCGATTGTAAGCATAAGCTGAAGGATATCATGTCTCATGGCTTAGGAGTTTGGTACTTTCGTTCTTCATATCTCGCCGGGTTCTGGGGCGTAGTCGTTAGCACAGAGTGCTACAACGCAAGGGGTACCGGGTTCGAATCTCTGCCTGGGTATGGGTGTTCTTTATGAGCGTTCCTTCATCATATCATCCTCATCATCGCGATGAGAACTTAACAATTTAGAGAGAAAGAACAAAGAAGATAGAAGTGTGAAAAGGAAGATATACTCTGTCCCAGGAGTGTCTCACTTATCGCACACCCGATTGAGCTCCTTCGTCAACCGACGTCATGATAAATGTTCTCGTTCTTAGGTTGAGCTCTCTTAGCATAAATAATATAATTTTTGTGAAGCCTTGAAATATTGCAGGCCGTATTAATACTAAGAGAACTAAACCGAACAAACGCAAGTCTAAACTAACAAACGAAGACATTCCGCACTGACGTCGGTTGACGAAGGAGCTCAATCCGGTGTGCAAATAGCGAGACTCATCCCAGGAATTTGTGGAGCAGGCTTCACGGATAGCGTAGTGGTAACGTCGTCGCCTTGTAATCAAGGGGTCCCGGGATCGATATCCAGTGGAGGCACATGGCACAGTGGTTCGGATCCCACTTTAAACTGTAGGTCCAGTCCCGATTAGCCTTCTTGTGCATAAAGTGGACTTAAAATAACAAATCAATCAATATGTGGAGCATGCGAACAAAACGAGTCCTTTGCGCAAGTACTGACTTGATATTCTCACCGGGCCTTTTTACATGACCTATGTTTGGACACTTAGTCTGGAGACCGAAGTCCCCTTCCTAGGTGCCGGGCCCAGCTAACGGTTTTGATTCCAGGGTACGTGTGACCGGATCGGTTTTTACCCCCGACGAATAGCCGACTCGTGCATAAAGTGACATTGAATAATAATAATAATAATAATAATGACGTAGATAATAATACTAATTGATGTTAGCCCGCAGAAATGCTTTGCTGACTTAACGTTGACTAAAATATAAATACCAATAGTTATGAGGATTAGTATACTATTTGTATGAACACAAATCATAGCCAAATCATAAATAACAAAAATGTATATTATATAACACACAAAAATAGACAGATTACACAACCCCTCACTATCATTCAAGCATTCACACACTCTCTCATGCCGCAGGGGAATAATTACATTAATATAAATATATTGGCCCTTTTTCTTTAGACACCATGCAATATTTAGTTTTTCTTATGAATATTAAACTGCGCCCGAAGACGTTAATGTGCTTAGAATTAAAGATACAAAACTTTCATCTGCGCGTGCTCATTACATTCTGCCAACGGGCAAGACACGTAAACTTTTTATTCTTGCAATTTATTAAAACATTTAAACAATTATTGTTTAAATTATTACTAATGCGCCTTGGAACTTCAGTAACATTAGGCAGGGCACGCAACTCGTGCAACATATATATCAACTGCAAGGCATACATGTTTACAGAAAAAATGAAGACACTTATGTATGAATATATATTAAAAATAGCACGCAGTTAATTTACTTCCTCACTTAGCAAACTTGAGAGGTGATCTCTGCAAGAGATATACGATTTATGCCGTTTTAAACAAATATTTACCGAGTAAAGCATATAAGGTGACATAAATAAACATTATTACTCAACAGCTCGGCGCAGAGCGTGGAAAACAACAGTATGCTGTGAATATATCTTCCGAATGAGAAATTGTCGTGAAATTTAGATGATGCTGGCGAGAAATAATTATAATCAATACCTTCGCGACTTTTAATTTTAAATACTGGTATCTTTTCGTCCGACGGCCGATCTTTGGAGGCTTGGGTAGATGATCACTCACACATATAGAAAATTAACAGTAGTATACTATACCATCTCGACGTTCTAGACGTTTCAGCGACGTTTACCGTAGTCCTCTAAACGGCGGCGGGACGTCGATCCGCGGTCCTCTTTGCAACACTAACACTTCCCCACGCTACTTCTTTGTAGCGGCACTTCGCAATCTTCTTGGACACACCTTCATTTTACACTTCTACATCACGGCGATCATCTTGTCGGCCTCGTAATGGAGCTATTAATTGCTTCGCGTCGTCTCTCTCTCTCTCTGGGGGGACGGCGAAAAGGGGCGAAGTTCTTTACCGGGGGTACTCGTGGATTCTCGCTGCTAATCTCACGCGGGACGTCGGCGTCGTCTCAAGACGCAGTAGGTGTCGCTTCATTATCTCAATCTTCTCTTCTAGACGGTAGATCTAAGTGTGGGCTGGTGTCGCTTCATCTTCCAATTTCTCTCTCTCTCTCCGTAGAATTATCGTCGGGCGTCGGCGTCGGCGTCGAAGTACTCTAGGATGCTGATTCGGCTTCGGCTTTCGGCGGTATCATTTCATGGCTTCTAATCGGGCTGTGGGCGTTATTCGTGGCGATGTGGTGTTTGTGACGGCGTTTTAGTGGTGTGGCGTCGCGACGCTGAGCGATGATCTGCTGCGTTGTCGGCTTCATGCAGGCTAGGAAGACCCATGGCCCTCCTTCTCTCGTGATTAGCCCGCCATTGTGGTATTAATGTTCCTCGTCACAAAACGAATAACGCGAATCCAGTGCACAGGTCACTAATTTAACACTGCGTATTCGTACACTTAGTCACTGTCACTCACTCACGCAGGTTAAAATACACGGCGCGGTAGAAAAAAGACAAAGTCCCGAATCTTTACTCCGACTGTCGCAGGGGTGTTGTCGGTTCGAAAACTGGCGCTAAACTGTAATTGTTTGTTCGTTCTGCCACTATATAAAGACAGCTTGAAACTTCGAATACAACGGACTGACTTTTAGGCGCGGGAATCTGGAGTTACGACGTTGGTGGTCAAGCGTCCATTTTTTGCCTGGTCCAGCTTCTTCAAGCACACGTGTTGCGTTAGAATGGGGTGAAAAGAATAGTTCTACCCTCATCCGGTACGTAACATGTTCCTTCAGTAATTGGCCTCCCAAGTTGACTTTCCGTCGCCAAATGCACAAAAGTCGCTCAAAAACAGTGAAGGATTTATCACAGCATATTGTTGGTCCCGAGCTCCTACGACCGAAAGGGGGAAAAGTTGACATAAGCAGAAAAACACAAAAGGTTCAGACACGTGGTGTTTTTCTACCGAAGCTTCAAGCGGATACGAAGTTACAGAAAAATATAAAATAACGAAAACCTAGGATAAAAAAAAGTAGGTGACAAAAACTGATTGTCATATCTCGCCCCCCCCTAACTTCAAAAAAAATTGTAGGCTTGAAAATCGTTCTCGGCTGGGGAGATTTTTGAAGGTTACATATTTTTTTAAAACACTCTGTATATGAATACTTTTTCGAAACACCCTGTATATGAATCTATACATGAAAAATATTTTTTATGTAAGCACCCTATATATAAAATTTCACACAAAAATTTCTTGATGAATCACAATAATAATACACAAGTAAACAGGGCTCAATAACACATAACACAAAAATACATAATGTTGAAAAATAGCAATGATGCTAGTAATATAGAAATAAGCGACATATAAATAAAACACAAAACAAATCAATTGCGAAGTTACTGATATTAGAGCTTAACGGTATCCCGAAGGCTGTAGTCCGGAAACACCAGGTGTTGGAGAGTCACTTCTTGTTTGCACCTGATTTCCATCCCTTCGCGGTTCATTCATCCACGAAGGTCGCTCTTCTGTCCTTCGGTCCGGCTGCGGGCTCCTTGATCGACCGTGGGGTCGGTAGTAACCATCACGTACGTGACCTCGTCGAAAGGTACCGTCCCGGTTACCCTGATCTGTGCCGCGCGGCGGTCGACGCATATTTTCTCCTCCACGTCTGTCTCTCTGGTACTGCCGCCGTTCTCTCTGTGGCGAAGGTGGTAAGGGATGAAAGTTCTGATCATTGGCGCGTGGATCGTGGTGCTGTCCTCGCTGAGCCATCTGAACTCGCTGGGGTCGGTTCCGGCCGTGATGATCATCTTCTCCTCTGGGACGCTTATTCCAGCGCTCTGCCCTGTCGCGTTCTTCTTCTTCTGAGCACTGGTACAGGTTCTCCAGCGTCAGCGACATCGAGTCGGGGTCGAACATACAACTGCCATTAAGGTGACGCCGGACATCTTGCGGAAAATGATATATCAGCGCCGCGATTATTTCTGGAGCCGTCATTTGAGGCTGCAGTGCCTTGAATTCATTATATTTTTTCCAGAAATATTGCGCGTACGTAACTCCCGCGTTTCGGCTGTAACGTTCATTGCGCAGTAACATTAACATCCTTTCTACTTGGATCGGCCGCTGAAAGTGTCTCAGGAACATCTCCCGGAAAGCTTCATAAGATGTAAAATGCCTTTCATTCGTTTCAAACCAATTTTTGGCCCGATCTTCCATTAATCCCCGCAGTACAATTAACCGTTCGGCTTCCTCCATTGAAAGTTCCTCCGCGATTGTCTCGAAGTGATCTAAAAAGGAAGAAGGCAAAAGTCGGTCCGCTCCATTGAACCTTTGAAACTCCTTTTTATACTCAAGGGGCAAAAGGGCTCTTCTGGTCATAGCTGGTGCAGGGCGACGGTCTTCCCAGCTGGGTGCTTGGAGTGGGGATGTATCATTCCTTGCCCTCCTTTCGCCGTTTGTCCTAATCGGCGCTGAAGGTTCATCGTGGTTGAGCAAAGCAAAAGGAGGAGCAGGAGGGGGTGAAGTTCTCCTGGCCTCTGGCGTTTCTCGGTCGCGAGGGTGAGAAAGGTCCAAAATGTCCATTCTTCTTTCCAAAGCCTGTATCTTTTGGGAATGGTCATCAACCTCGCCTATTGTTTTCGCCACGCGCTCTCTCATACCTTCGAAGTTTTGGTGACAGCTCGCCTGAAGCTGGGCCGAGGATTTCCTCAATACTGCCAAATCCTGGTCCGTCTGGTCTGTCCGTCGCGACAGCGTTGCCAACTGCTGGTCCTGGTCATCAACACGGGAATCCAAGCGAGCGATTTCCGCGGTGAGTTTCTGCTCACTGTCTTGCAAACGCGTGGAAAAACGTTCAGTCATTTGTTCCACCGAAACACGCACCACTTCCTGGAATCGGGTCTCCAGCTGTTCGATTCGCTTTTGTGTGTCTGCGTGCTCCGCCCGGATCAGCTGTCTTATCATCTCGAACATCCTGTCGTTGGTGCCGGCGCCATTATTCAATGCATCATCTGTTTTTTCCATCGGAGCGACTTCTTCCGGGGGGGAAACGGCCAGCTGATTCAGGTCTTCAAAAGGTGGCGTGGATTCAGTATTTACGACTAAGCCCCCGTGTCCTGACATTCCTGACGAAATAACACAATTACTACAACGCGGCTGCGCTTCGTTCAACGGGTCTATTACACCTAATTGGATTTCAATCCCACAAATTACACAATTCCGTGCTTCGCTCATGTTTCCGTAAATAATTTTATCACTTCGCAATTTCATTAGATTCTTAAAAACACTCACTATGTCCTGAGGTAGTCAGAAAATAAGTCTACACTTCAAAAACATGAAACGCACTACAGAAAAAAAACAATACAAACAAATAACTATCAAAAGTGCAGAGAGGAGGGCACGACGGGTCCCCTTTCTGCTACCTACAAAGAAGCCTACGCACACACACACAAAACAAAGTCGCCACTAAATTTGCATGAACTAACTCCTAGAAAATTCGCCCTTGCCGATATTCGCCTACTTACTTGCCCTTTACGTTAATCAAATTCGCGCCAAGAATGAATAACGCAAACACAAAATACTAAATGACACCAAAAAAATAATGAAAACGCCACAAGAATGCACGTAAACACAAAATACCCAATAAAAGTTTAACCAAAGCAATGAAAAAATCCTCACGCTGTCTATCAATTAAAAAAATGAAAATGTACTTCCCTCGACGAGGGTAAAAGATAGACCGGTCCCTGATCGGGATGCCAAATTCTCACCGGGCCTTTTTACATGACCTATGTTTGGACACTTAGTCTGGAGACCGAAGTCCCCTTCCTAGGTGCCGGGCCCAGCTAACGGTTTTGATTCCAGGGTACGTGTGACCGGATCGGTTTTTACCCCCGACGAATAGCCGACTCGTGCATAAAGTGACATTGAATAATAATAATAATAATAATAATGACGTAGATAATAATACTAATTGATGTTAGCCCGCAGAAATGCTTTGCTGACTTAACGTTGACTAAAATATAAATACCAATAGTTATGAGGATTAGTATACTATTTGTATGAACACAAATCATAGCCAAATCATAAATAACAAAAATGTATATTATATAACACACAAAAATAGACAGATTACACAACCCCTCACTATCATTCAAGCATTCACACACTCTCTCATGCCGCAGGGGAATAATTACATTAATATAAATATATTGGCCCTTTTTCTTTAGACACCATGCAATATTTAGTTTTTCTTATGAATATTAAACTGCGCCCGAAGACGTTAATGTGCTTAGAATTAAAGATACAAAACTTTCATCTGCGCGTGCTCATTACATTCTGCCAACGGGCAAGACACGTAAACTTTTTATTCTTGCAATTTATTAAAACATTTAAACAATTATTGTTTAAATTATTACTAATGCGCCTTGGAACTTCAGTAACATTAGGCAGGGCACGCAACTCGTGCAACATATATATCAACTGCAAGGCATACATGTTTACAGAAAAAATGAAGACACTTATGTATGAATATATATTAAAAATAGCACGCAGTTAATTTACTTCCTCACTTAGCAAACTTGAGAGGTGATCTCTGCAAGAGATATACGATTTATGCCGTTTTAAACAAATATTTACCGAGTAAAGCATATAAGGTGACATAAATAAACATTATTACTCAACAGCTCGGCGCAGAGCGTGGAAAACAACAGTATGCTGTGAATATATCTTCCGAATGAGAAATTGTCGTGAAATTTAGATGATGCTGGCGAGAAATAATTATAATCAATACCTTCGCGACTTTTAATTTTAAATACTGGTATCTTTTCGTCCGACGGCCGATCTTTGGAGGCTTGGGTAGATGATCACTCACACATATAGAAAATTAACAGTAGTATACTATACCATCTCGACGTTCTAGACGTTTCAGCGACGTTTACCGTAGTCCTCTAAACGGCGGCGGGACGTCGATCCGCGGTCCTCTTTGCAACACTAACACTTCCCCACGCTACTTCTTTGTAGCGGCACTTCGCAATCTTCTTGGACACACCTTCATTTTACACTTCTACATCACGGCGATCATCTTGTCGGCCTCGTAATGGGGCTATTAATTGCTTCGCGTCGTCTCTCTCTCTCTCTCTGGGGGGACGGCGAAAAGGGGCGAAGTTCTTTACCGGGGGTACTCGTGGATTCTCGCTGCTAATCTCACGCGGGACGTCGGCGTCGTCTCAAGACGCAGTAGGTGTCGCTTCATTATCTCAATCTTCTCTTCTAGACGGTAGATCTAAGTGTGGGCTGGTGTCGCTTCATCTTCCAATTTCTCTCTCTCTCTCCGTAGAATTATCGTCGGGCGTCGGCGTCGGCGTCGAAGTACTCTAGGATGCTGATTCGGCTTCGGCTTTCGGCGGTATCATTTCATGGCTTCTAATCGGGCTGTGGGCGTTATTCGTGGCGATGTGGTGTTTGTGACGGCGTTTTAGTGGTGTGGCGTCGCGACGCTGAGCGATGATCTGCTGCGTTGTCGGCTTCATGCAGGCTAGGAAGACCCATGGCCCTCCTTCTCTCGTGATTAGCCCGCCATTGTGGTATTAATGTTCCTCGTCACAAAACGAATAACGCGAATCCAGTGCACAGGTCACTAATTTAACACTGCGTATTCGTACACTTAGTCACTGTCACTCACTCACGCAGGTTAAAATACACGGCGCGGTAGAAAAAAGACAAAGTCCCGAATCTTTACTCCGACTGTCGCAGGGGTGTTGTCGGTTCGAAAACTGGCGCTAAACTGTAATTGTTTGTTCGTTCTGCCACTATATAAAGACAGCTTGAAACTTCGAATACAACGGACTGACTTTTAGGCGCGGGAATCTGGAGTTACGACGTTGGTGGTCAAGCGTCCATTTTTTGCCTGGTCCAGCTTCTTCAAGCACACGTGTTGCGTTAGAATGGGGTGAAAAGAATAGTTCTACCCTCATCCGGTACGTAACATGTTCCTTCAGTAATTGGCCTCCCAAGTTGACTTTCCGTCGCCAAATGCACAAAAGTCGCTCAAAAACAGTGAAGGATTTATCACAGCATATTGTTGGTCCCGAGCTCCTACGACCGAAAGGGGGAAAAGTTGACATAAGCAGAAAAACACAAAAGGTTCAGACACGTGGTGTTTTTCTACCGAAGCTTCAAGCGGATACGAAGTTACAGAAAAATATAAAATAACGAAAACCTAGGATAAAAAAAAGTAGGTGACAAAAACTGATTGTCATAATATGACTCGACCAATGAAAAATGGTGGGGCATGAAGGGCGAAACGAGACTGCAACTACCAGTACCAGCCCTTTGCAGCATTGCTTCGCTCCGTCCACTCGCTTTCTTCCCTTCTATACCGTTTCGTGCGGCGTTGCTCCAAAGAGTCGTGGGACAGAGTATAAATATCATCCCCGGCTCGTGTGTGTCTTGTGTAATGGTGATTCCATGACCCATTGGAATTTCAACACGCATCTTCTCACGTTAAAATTACTTGCCTCCCACGACTGGAATTGAGAAAATACGTATGCTCTTTCCCCCCCCCCTCATTCTTTCCCATGCCCGCCCATATAATTGAAGTCGAGCCTCGAGGTGCAAGAACCCAGAATGTTCCTTACCTCTTGCGAGATCCACTTGAAAGAAGGACAAAGTACTCACGCCTGTTGCGAAGTGGTAAGATAGCGTTCCCTAGTTTGACTCTGGGTGCGATTCGCAAAATTACAAGGTGACATAAATTAAGCAGCTCCATGAAAAGAAACAGTGATGAAGTTGATGGTTACAGGGATGGTCGGAAAGGGGTCGCTCGAAAAACCCTGGAATATGGTCGGTTCTGTTATTTTTATCAATTTCTTTCCTTTTTGCTCTTTCTTCTTTCTAGATTTTAGTAATTTCCTACACAAGAACATGCTTCTTCTTGCTTACTCCCACCCTTGTTGGTTATATACTTTACTGCCTGCTCAAACTACCTTCTCTCCCAAATTTTCCATCTTGTTTTTCCTTTAATTTTTCTTTCTCTCTCTCTCTGTTATTTCTACTTTCTTTGATTCTCTTTCTCTCAAGCAGTTGTTCTTCTTTCCTTATCTTCTCTCTTTCTTTCACATTCTCACTACTCTTTCTGTGAATAACTTCTACCTATCTGGCTCCTCCCTCTATAGCCTTTTAATATTTCCTTCCTCTGTATTTCTCTTTCTCTCCTTCTCTCTAGCTTCTTCATCTTATCTCTCTGCAACTTCTTCTTCATCCTCTTTCTCTCTCCAACTTCTTCTTCATCCTCTTTCTCGTTACAGCATCTTCTTCTTCTTCCTCCTCTCTCTCTCTTTCTCTCTCTATTGCTTCTTCCTTCCTCTCTCTTTCTTTGCCTAGCTTCTTGCTTCTTCCTTCCTCAGTCCCTGCAGCGTCTTCTTTCCTCTCTTTCTTTCTGCAGCACTTTCTTCGTCCTCTCTCTCTCTCTCTTCTTCCTTCATCTCTCTTTCTCTGTGTAGCTTCTTCCTACCTCTCTCTATTTTCGTTCTTCTCTTTCTCCTTGCAGCTCTTTCCTTTTTCTCTGTGTTCCTTTTTTCCTTTCTTTTCATTCCACTTCACGACACAGGCTTTCAACCTGACAAAATTTTGACACTACCCCCCCCCCCCCAAAAAAAAAAAAATTCATGGCTGACGATCAGCGATCTCTGTCCATAAACAAAGATGACCCAATGCGCTGCCAATGTTGACTTAGGCATTCGGACAGTCAGGCTCGGCTACGGCACGGATTACGGTTCTTTTTCTTTTTTAATATTCAGAAAAATCACGTGACTTCGGTAATCTTCCTCATTATTTGACAGGAAACATTGCGTAAGATGATTTTTTTTCCCCTCGCACAGATTATAATGACTTTCTTCTTTCTTCGCAGAGCAGACCTGTCGCATGGTCAACGGCGAAAGAACGAAGACCCTTCAGTTTCATTACATGTTGACGAATAACAATAAACGTTCTTTCCTTCTAGTAAAAGATCCTGACTAGTACATACATGAAGTTATCTCATTTGTACATTTCCATTTCCAATATCTATCTATTTTTTTCTCTGTACATCTCCTTGTTTTGTTCTTTTCCATAGCTCCTCTTTAGTTATTGCTTCGGGCCATCCAATCTAAATATGAATCGTAAACACGTTTATGTATCTTATAACTCGAATTTCTTTTTGTGTTTCACAGTGACGTGGCCAAGATTTTCGATGGGGGGGGGGGGGTTACGTATACTTTATCTTGGCAGTCGGCCCTCATTTTGTCATATTTTCCTACCTTTGACGTTTTTTTTAAGGAATACTGGCTCAAAGGAGGGGGTATAACCCCCACCAACCCTTCCTCTTGGGCATGCCACTGATGTTTCACGTCAATAGAGTAAGATAGATTTTATAAAATCATTTACTTTACATGTGTTAATGTTTATCTGTTTATGTTTCCTCATCGATCAGAACATCTGAAAAATATCGTCATTATTCTAGCTTTCATAGAATAAAAAATTGGAGACAAGGACATTCAAAAAGTTAAAAAAGAAAAAAATACCTAAGTAGATTTTCAATGCTACTTAGGTAGATTTTTTTATCTTCTTGAATGTCCTTGTCTCCAATTTTAAATTTAGTTTCAGCCTTATTGTGAATCCTCCTGTAATTTACTCGGAATGTTTGTAAATCTATAAAAGCTAGTAGGCATACGTCAACATCAAACTCTAAGAGTTACAATCTCCTTGTCATGTCTCAAATCCAATTTCTATTTTTTCGTGCTACCCCCATAACCTAGAACAAAAACAAACAGCAATGGAGACAAAAAAAACAGCCTGACAAGACAATAATAATGTAAGTTATCGTCCATCTTTTCAGCTAACCAGTGACTAAAAAGTTGAACTTTCTGGAAAAATAATCCGTATTGAAGAAGTAAGTTATGCTTCAAGCTACTGTGGAACATTCGTATGTTATCGCACATGTTTCGAAACCTGCATGTCGTTACAAACACGTCACTGATTAAAAGAAAAATGGGGGGCATGTGACGTTGAAGATAAGAGCGGATAGGAAAGAATAGGTGAAGGAAAAACAAAAGAAATACATTTTAAGAATTATTGACATGAAGTGTCTTTTTATCTCGAAACTGGTGTCTTCAATAATACTCATTATGATAGATCGGTATTTTTCTTAGCAGTGCAACAAGGCATATGACTGGCTACTCGAATCGAAATTCTTACAGATTTGCTCTAGCTTATAATTCCAGCACTTCACCTACAAGCAACTGTTGTAGATTTAATATCAAGGTTAGGCATCTTACATATATCTCAAAGACAGGTGAAAATATTTAACACAGGTGTCAAAAAATGAAAGCTCACAACTTTATTCTGTTTAAGGAAGTATAATCTTCATCAATAAAATAATTTTAAAGATTGTGCTTATTTTTAAAATTGATTGTCGGTTTCTTTAGGGCCTCTTCGATGGGGTGATGATAAAGTCGTCGCATTGTAATCAAGAGATTTCGGGTTCGATACCCGATGGAGGCACATAGTGGTCTTGATTTCACTATAAATGTACGTCCAGTAACGTATAGACTATCTGTGCATAAAGTGGACTTTAAACAAAACTTTTTTTAAAAAAAAACTCTAGCTTATTTAATTCTTAATTTCTGAAAATTTCCATCGCTTCTTTTTTATTCTGCCTTTTTCTTAGGATGATGCCTAAACATGACGTCACTATATTATAACTTTGAGCCCCTCCCGCTCTCCCTTCCCATCAGCGTATAACTGCTGATAGTGAACAGGAAGAAACTGGCAAATGTATGTGAAGTGAAACAGCAAAAATGAAAAAGAAGTTCATGTTTGCACCGATTCTTGCTCTGTCGGTCTGCTGGGAAGAAGGGACCGATACTTTTGGCGCACCCGGTAGAATGTTCCAAGTCGAGTAGACGCTCACAACGTTCGTCAAAGGAGAAATACGCGTTAAAGTCACAAGGTGTTTGGGAGTTCTCTTAAGTAAACACTGGCAGCAAAGTGGAACGTGCTATGAATGCAAAAATGCTGCTTATTACTTGCGCTTCTAACTGTAGTTCTTCACTGAGATGACTTTGGGACCAACGCTTGCTACCACAATAGAAGGAATACCATGAAGAAACACCTGTGACAGTTGGGACTATATTTCTCCTCAAGATTGATGTGTTTATGAGGACAGCTGGACCAGCAAATCTGTGCTGGACAAATAGGATAAACAAATTGCCTTCCCCGGTCATGACGTAAGAATAAAGAGTTCGGAAAGTTACATCATAGGCCGCACAGATAGAGTGCTTCTGCCTTTTCATGTTGACTTTTGTGAGCGCACAAGCGGATTCGACGTCCGGTGGCATGGTTGTTTGTCACTTTTGGCTATATATATATATATTGTCTGTGTGTGTTTGTGCTCGCGCGTGCGCTTTTATTTCTTTTTGTTATGTCGCTTTTCTGTCACTTTTGTAGCGACGTGTTCTGAAAAACATTATCTGGTTTATCGCAACAGTAGATATCAAAATGACACTATGAGCGCATCTAAATTTAAGGGATAAAATATTAACAAAAACCATTAACTTTTATATAAAAACTATCAATTTTTGCACTAGAAACCACAAAAAATATAATATTTTCCTCAAAAATAGAGCCCCTTAATAATATTATTCTCCAGCGCAATTTGATCAAGAGCTGTGAGCGCACCTAAATTTAAGGCGGAATTTTTCGCCCAAAATCATAAAAAAACCATTAACTTTTGCATAAAAACTATCAATATTTGCACTAGTAACCACAAAAAATATAATATTTTCCTCAAAAATAGCGAGCCTTATTTATTTAAAAAATATGGGCGCAAATCGATTAGGGCGTAATTTTTCACCACAAAATCATAAAAAAACAAGAGAAAAAAAATCTAGAAAATAACAATATTTTCATGCAAAAAATATAATATTTTCCTTAAAACAGTTTTTATGTATTATTTTCCAGCGCAATTCGATTAAGGGACAACTTTTCACCCAAAAACAATAACCCACCCACCAATTTTTTTTTAATTTTCACACAGAAACATACCCCTTAATCCACCAATTTATTCCTAGCCCTACCCTGAATAAGAGCTAACAAAAAAGTAATAAAAAAACAAGAGCCCCGCTTATGGAGGTAGCACGAAGTGCTTGCATCTCCTTAAAAATATGAGTGCCTTTCGCTAACTTTTTTAAGAAAAAATAAAAAACAGTATAGCCTAAAACTAAAAAATCTTAACACTTTTCACTAAAACAATGCAAAAATCGAGCTTTTTTCAGGTATTATTTTCTAGCACACCTATAAAATTTAAAGGTTTAAGTGTTAAGCTAAAAACAACGAAAAACATACCGAGACAGTTTATTTTCCAAAATAACTATTTTAAACATTTTTAATATATTGGCAATGCTAATGCACTTCTTTAATGTGTTAAATATTAACTATTATAAAGATTTCTCCAAGGCAATAGCAAACAAGTTCAGACACTGTTCTAAGAAAGCTGAATGTACAAAAACAACTTAAAACAACAAGCCAGCTTCCAGTTCTTTTTCCAAGTCTATGTCAACACCAAAGGGTAGTGACGGAATGCGAGATTTTAGACCTAGTTTCTTGTGTTCGTTTGCACTAATAACTGGAAGCGTAGAACTGTTCAAACGATCAATAAACGCCATAGCAGCTTCTTCTTTTGATATAGCCCAGTATGGTTGTACTTTGTCGAATATCAGGAGTTCTACAGACCGCCCCATCTCTAATGGCCGATTTGCTATGACTGAATCAAAACGCACTGAATTTGGCAAATACGTATAAGGACTTGAAAAATTGAAGTCATTAAAATGCTTTCGCATCAAGAAATGACATGTCTCGTGGGTGGCGAGTGTAATTAAATCAGCATTATTAATTGTACTCCCAGAATGGCCTGCCAAATTGTTGGTACATATTAAGATACCATTCATTAGACACGCTCCTCGTAGGATGTCTAGTGGTTCAAATTTGCTCACACCAAGTATCTCCATATTTTCAATTTCTCTTGGTAGGTCTAAACTGCATGTGCTCTGGCCTAAAAAACAATTCATGGTGTCCTGCAATGCAGTCAAGATGGATGTGCTCTGCAGAGCATTTCTGATGAATTTTGTACGATCCTCAGTAAATATCCACACATGCCCTTCTTCACAGGACCAGTTTGCAGGAACAAGAAATGATGATATTTTGTAGTCAAAAAACTCATCAAGGGTAGTTAGTTTGTGTGCTTGCAAATAAGCTGAACTGACTTGGTCGTATAGAAGACGTACATCCATCTTCGAATAATGGATGAAAATTTGAAGACAAACTTTCTTGGCTTCGTTGCTGAAATCACCTTTCAAAAATTTAATAAGTTCTTTTGTGGTGCTGTGCTTCAGAATCAGGCCTTGGTTCAAAATATTTTCAAGCACAGAGTTGCGCAAAGTGTTGAGATCAAACTCCTCCATCTTGATGGGCATTTGGTTGATAGGAGTTGTTGGCGATTTCAAGAGCAAGTATTCGATTAAATTAAAGTCTTCCTCCTCGTACCGGGTAACTACGTCTTGGTACAAATTCATCTTGCCCCTTTCAAAAGTTGGATCTGAAAAGAAAATCTGAATAAAATATTCCAGCATTTTTAACTGATTTAAATGATGTTAAATTAAAGGATGTAATGGAGTTATTAAAAGAAGTAAATTCTGGAAGATAATAACTTATAAATTTTAAAATTTTAATTGAAATGTGGGCAGGGCCATTTAGATTTTTGGGCGTAGAAAGCTTTCTACGTCCTATGTTATTGTCTCGCAGACATTAGTTCGATTGTTACATCGACAAAAGAAAGCGATGAATCGATATATATGTGTTTCCATGCTTAGGGTCGATTCATGTATATCGATTCTGCAAAATAATCAATATAAAAGCACAAGAAAGTGGGAGAAATCAGCATGCGCGAAAAAAGGAACAATATGGAACGCCAAGGGTCGCTTAATTTTCATTTAAATATATTTTTTTATAATTGAAAATATATTTTTTATAAGTGAAAATACGGAAAATGTTAAATGTTAACGTTTAAATTGATCCGTAATTTTTGCTATAATATTTTGTATATAATAAAATTGAATAAGAGGTATTTTAAACAACATGATTGCGTACATTTATATAGCAGCGCTTTTGCGATAATGTGCAAAAACGCTCCCTTTCGTTTCCTACTGTGGCTTCGTCTTTTATCGCGCGGGTGATATGAAAACGTTAACACTTTCTACGCCCAAGATCGAAGACTTCGTGTCTTCCTTGTTTAAGTTATAAGCAAACTTTAACATTGCATATACAAAACTGAAATAAATTAGATTGTAAACAAATACAGGTAAGAATAATAATAAAATTACACAAAAATGAGAAATCGTAACTATATGCAATAGAATATTTAAACTAATTAAAGATTATTCAAGTCTTTTAATGATCGACATTTTTTCAGCGGCTCTTGAAATTTAACTTCTTTTTTAATAGTTTCAGTTTTTTTAACTGCACACGTTGTTTTCACCTCCCGTAGAGTTTGTAAATTTAAAGTAAATCGTCCATAATTATCTCGGGGTGGTAAATTAACAACTCTTCTTTGATTATAATAGGATATATTATTAGCTTTTAAATATTTTACTACAGTTTTAGGATTAACTTTATATTTTTCACAAAAGGAATTAATAGAATTAGATAAAAAATTATAAGATGTTAAAAGTTTAATAAATTCGTTAGGTGTAATCGGCCTTGACATTTTTTTATTTATTTAAATTATTTTTTAAAGTATTGTAAAGTAAGGTATTGAATTGTAATGTAACGTAGAGTATGGTAATGTATAGTATTGCACTGTTCGGTATTGAATCGTAAAGTATAGTAATGTACTTAATAGAGTAGCGAATTATGGTAATATTGTATGGTAATAAGGTGTGGTATTGTATCGAATGGTAAAGTATGGTAACGTAATGTAAGGCATCATTAAAAATTATATCTTATTAAATGGAAAAACAAATCAAATTATTTACCCCCAGTGAGAGTGAATTAATAGGATTAGATAATTTAATAACCAATGTACCTGAATTACAAGAATTAATCGAAGAATCGGGTTATAATATTCAAACTATCAATAATGGTGTTGAAAACCTTAAAGGTCTTCCAGATTCATATAAAGACATGATAATAAAATTTTTTAAAGCATTGAATAACACACATATTACTAAAGAAATATATAAATACTCCAATTTTAGAAATCAAGAAATAATTGATAAATTATTAGCCAGAGAACAGGAATATAAAAAAATTATAACAAAACAAGCATCTAAACACAATGATGAAAGTGGTATAGACGAAATGAACAAAATGTTTAGTACAATGATAATAGAAACAAAAGACAATAAGAAGATAAGTAGATATATGAATAAAACTTTAAAAGATATAAAATTTCAAGATGATTTTAAACCTATATTTAATAAGAAAGGTATTAACGAATATTCTAAAAAAGAACTATTAGAAATGAAAACTAGTACTAAAGGTCCAACATTTAAAGATATTGAAAAAATTAAAATAGTTAATATTCCTGAAGGGAAAAATATTATCAATGGGAAAATAAAATAGCCATCATTCCTATCAAAACGATTTAAATATAGCCGATATTGCTACCAATTATCTATGTTTATTTTATAGCCTACATAAATAATAAATCTTTTAAGTTTTTGTTATAATCATTTTTATATGTAATCCTAATTTGTATTAAATTTCTATGCTGTGCTGGAGAATGTAATTCTCTAAATTGAAAAAATATTGGGAATAAATAAATGGAGGTACAAACCAAAATTTTTTCAAGAAAGAATGAAAGCCCTATATAGAGCAGAGGACACTGCAACCAACGAGTTTGAAAGAATAATGATTAGAAATATGAATGCTCAATTTAAAGAGTATGAAAATAAAATTTTAACCTTAGCTAAACTAGGTTTATTAGGGATTACAATCCCCAAGCATAAGCATTGAGAATTAAATTCTCTAGCTAAGAGGGTTAACTCACGTAAAACATAAAGCATTGAAAATATCTTTTCCTAAATAAATGGAAGCGCACGAAGTGCTTAGTCCAAAGGACGCTCGATGTTCTAAATGTTTAGAAATTAAATCTCTAGACGATTTCTATAATTACAATAAAGATAAAAGTTGTAAAAAGTGTGAAATAGAAAGAACATGTGAAAGACTTTTATGTGACTGTGGTAGATATTATACTAAAACACATTATCATAGGCACCTAAAAACTCAATTACACTCACGTAAGTTCGCGAAACTTTGTTTAGCATAAAAGGGGGATTTGTGCAGCGCACTCTGTGCTAAGACCTCCAGTCGCTTTACAACTGGTCTGGTAAAGTTAATATTGAATATTTTTTTATATAATAAATTGGCTACGAATAATGGAAGAACGTTTAAATGAATATACATTAAAAGATTTATATAATATTGCTAAAGAACTAAAAATACAATACATTACGAGATATAAAAAAGCTGAGCTGATAAAAGAGATCATCAGGCAATATGAAAAACGTAAAAAAGAAGAAGAAAATAAATGATTTATTTCCATTTGACGCAGATATAATAGTACCTCAAAAGAAAAAAAGAATAAAACAAATAAAATGTGAAATTTGTGGTAAGTACATTAAAGAAACTAGGCTACAACTTCATAAAGCAAAACATAATCCTGAATCTGATTTTATTTTAGTTGAAGTTGCTTTTAAAGGTAGGTTATTAACTTATCAACATAATAATAGAGAAGGTAATACAGACGTAACAAGTTACATGGATTCAATTAAAGATAAAGCAAATAATCTTATTGTAAATGCTTTAAATGTGCATAAAAACATTAAGATTAATTTAGAGTTAGAATGTGAATTTAAAAATTTAGAACAAGAAATGACCCACAAGTTTCAATTACCTAATGTAATAACACTGATAAACAATGAAATACTCCTTTAAATAAAACTAAGTGATCTTTATGTATTCAGATGTGCTGATAACGAATATCGCATCCGTTTTCCTGTATCACCTAAGTTTTTTGCAGAACACCCAAATTTTATAATTTTATGGTTTCAGGTCTCCGCACCCAGCTCCGCTTCCAGCTTAACGTTTGTTTCCTAGCAAATGGATAAGAACTTTTCAGCGACCTTGTGTTTATGACTGGCACTTAATATATAGTGGAGGAAACATGTGGCAGTAGAGAAATTTCCTGTTTCTCTGTTAAAATTTGTTCTTTTGTGGGTTAGTCGAGTCTTAACTTCCTTTCCGATAACTTCGCGAGTATAAGGTGTCATATCGGAAACGCCAACAATCACGGACACATTTTTTTTTTGTTAGTAATGAGTTAACTTACTGCAATGATGTAGAAGGCCTTCCGCAAAAATTTGGAAGGAGTCACAACCCAAACGAGTGGAGACTATATTTAGATTCATCTAAGAATAGTTTAAAAGTAGTATTGTTGCATAATGGGAATATATACCCATCAGTACCCCTTGCCTGTTCTTCCACCATGAAGGAAACATATGAAAGTGTGGATACAATATTAAAAGTGATAAATTATGAAAAATATGGTTGGCAGATATGCGGAGACCTCAAAACGATTGGTGTACTGTTAGGCATGCAATCTGGGTTTACAAAATTTTGTTGCTTTCTTTGCGAATGGGACAGCCGGGTAGAAGATAAACATAACAACATTGTGGATTGGCCCATACGAAAAAACTTATGTCCTGGAGAGAAGAGTGTTAGGAATCACCCTCTACTTGAGAAAGACCAGATTTTGTTACCACCGTTGCATATAAAGTTATGGCTGATGAAAATTTTTGTTAAGGCTTTGGATAAACACGGTGAGGGTTTTGGGTACTTGAGAAAAACATTTCCTAAACTCAGTGATAGTAAGTTAAAAGGAGGTATATTTATTGGGCCGCAAATCCGTGAGATCATTCATGATGACAACTTTGTGGAATTGCTAACAGAAAAAGAGAAATGCGCATGGTTAGCTTTCAGACAAGTATGCTGTAATTTTCTTGGAAATGTGAAAGCTGACAACTACAAGGAACTTGTTAAGAACTTGTTGAAGTGTTATCAGCGCATGGGGTGCAATATGTCCTTGAAAATTCAACTTTTTACATTCGCATTTGGACTTTTTCCCCCTTAACTTGGGCGCGGTTAGTGACGAATGCGGCGAGAGATTTCACCAGGATATTTCTGTCATGGGGAAACGCTATGCAGGAAAATCGGTACAGAACATGTTAGCAGACTATAGTTCGAACCTCAAGGAACATGTTTCTGCTGGGAGTTACAAACGGCAGAGTTCAAGAAAGAAATTTTGAAAATGCGAGTAAAAATGTGTTTTTTTTCCTTTTTTTGCATGAAATTTGTTCATTGAACAGTCAAAATCGGTCCTATATATATTTTTAATTTTTTTATATTTCATAGTTATTCACTTCAATATTTAAATCTTATTTCATGAGCAAACAAACAAAAATAATTTCAAATTTCGATGTATTATTACAAAGGGAATTAAATTTTTATTAAAAACAAAAAATGAAAATCCAGGGAAAACGATACGTGATACAGCATTTCTACTTTCAGATTTGGATTCAGCGGGGTCGAATTATAAATAATCACCTATTTTCGTTCAAAGGAGCAAAAAAAAGTTTGAATTTGTTCATCAGTGTAATCAGATCGTTTGAAGAACTTAGCCTATTCTGGGATACTCAAAGAGATTTATTTATAGCCAGATGTGATGAATTAGAAGCCAAAGGATCAGGTTGGACTTTAAGCAGAATAAATAATTTAAGAATTAATATTAATAAATATAAACCATTAAGCGGGTCATCTTATAAAGATTTGCCCAAATTAATTAAGGACAAACAGGCTTGTATTAATATTAAAAATAAAGATAATAAGTGTTTTAAATATTCAGTTTCATGTGCATTAAAAACCCCGAAAAAAGATCCACAAAGATGGTCACATTATGTGCAACAGAGCTGCACGTCAGCGACTCTTGATAGGCCACAATACAAAGATTTATTAAATTTTAATGGAATTGAATTTCCAGTTAAAATTCAAGATATTCCTAAATTCGAAAAATTAAATAAACTTAACATAACGGTATTTGGGTTTGAAGATAAAGAACAAGTATTTTATCCATTATACCATAACAAGAAACAAGAATATAATAAAAATATTGATCTACTTTATTTTGAAAATCATTATTGTTGGATTAAAAGTATAAGTCGTTTATTGAATAATCAATTAGAAATTGATGGACATAAAAAATATTTCTGCTGAAGATGTTTAAATTATAGTTCTAGAAGTGAAGAAGCTGTTAAGAAACATCAAGTAATATGTAATAACAATGAAACCTGTTTACCTGTTATGCCTAAATCTAACATAGAAAATGGAATAGAAATTAAACCAACAATATCGTTTAAAAATATTCAAAGAATGTTGAGACATCCATATGTAATTTATTCCGATTTTGAATCCATTCTAAAACCAATTCAGAGCTGTGACCCAAATCCAGAAAAATCATTTACTATCAAAAAACAGCTACATATTCCTTGTAGTTATGGACTTTATATCAAGAGTATTTACGGAAACATTAAAAATCCTTTAAAAATTTATAGAGGAGAAAATGCTGATAAAAGATTTATAGAACAGATTACAGCTCAAGCCAAAACAATATACAGTTTACTCAAGGAAAATAAAACCATGACAGATGTTGATCTGAAAGAGTACATGAAAGCTAAAACATGCTATCTATGTGAAAAAGAATTTACAGAAAAAAATTCAAAGGTTCGCGATCACGATCATTATAGCTCAAAATACAGAGGAGCTGCATGTAGAAACTGCAATTTAAAATACAAACAACCACTGTTTATTCCAATACTATTCCATAATTTGAGTTCATATGATTGTCATCTGTTTGTTAAGAATCTGGGAGAGGACAGGAGTAATCTTAAGTTAATTCCAGATAATGAAGAGAAATATATTTCATTCAGTAAAGTTTTAAAAATTGGAGAAGGCATCATCGAATTAAGATTTATTGATTCATTTAGATTTTTAGCGAGTAGTTTAGATGCACTAAGTTCTAATCTAGAACCAGAACAGTTGAGAGAAACAAAGAAATATTACTCAAATGATAATTTGGGTATTTTATTCCGAAAACAGGGGACAAAAGTGATTAGAAAAGGCATCTATCCTTATGAATATATGGATTCATTTGAAAGATTTAGTGAAACTAATTTACCTTCAATTGATAAATTTTATTCTACACTAACAAAAGAAAGTATAAGTTGGTCTGCATACGATCATGCTAAAAAAGTTTGGAACAAATTGGAAATAAAAGACTTGGGTGAATGGCATGATTTATATTTAAAACTAGATGTCTTATTGTTAACAGATATTTTTGAAAATTTTAGAGATTTAGCATTGAGCTCATATGAATTAGATCCTGTTTGGTATTACACTACTCCAGGATTTGCTTGGGACTGCATGTTAAAATATACCAAGGTTCAATTAGAACAATTAATGGATTATGAAATGTATCTGTTCTTTGAAAAAGGAATTAGGGGTGGAATAAGTCAGTGCTCTAATAGGTATGCGCTAGCAAGTAGCTCGACTACGTCTAGCAAAGCAGATGAGAAGACACAAATTCATTATAATGATATGAACAATTTATATGGACACTCATTATCACAAAAATTACCTCAAAAAGATTTTGAATGGTTCACTGAAGACGAAATTCAAAATTTAGATAATATTTTAAACTCAGATGTGCTACTGGTTTTGTCTTAGAGGTTGATTTATCATTTCCAAAAGATTTAAAATTGCATAAACGGTTTAACGACCTTCCACTTGCACCAGAGAATGTAACACCACCTAACGGAAAGGTAAATAAATTACTTTGTCACTTCTGTGATAAAAAGAATTATGTTGTTCACTATAAAATATTAAAACTATATACAGACTTAGGAATGAAAATAACTAAAATTTACAGAGGAATAAAATTTACACAATCAGACTTTATAGCACCATATATTAAATTTAATACTGAACAGCGACAGAAAGCGAAGAATGAATTTGAAAAGGATTTTTGGAAATTAATGTCTAACAGTGTATTTGGTAAAAGTATGCAATCAGTTAGAAAGCAACAAAATATTAAATTATACACTGAAGACAATAAAGTCCAGAAAGCAATAAATAAGGCCAATTTTAAATCAAGAACAATATTCAGTGAGCATTTGGTAGCAGTACATAATTATAAAACATCAGTTAAATTTGATAAACCAATTTATATAGGCCAAGCAGTACTTGACTTAAGCAAGGCCCTAATGTATGATTTTTACTATAATGTTTTAAAAACAGAATTTGAAGATGATATTAAACTTTTATACGTAGACACCGACGCATACATATTTGAGCTGAAAAATCATGATTATTATGAATTTATGAAAAAGCATTCTGAGTTATTTGATACTTCTGATTATCCAAAAGATCACTACTTGTATTCAGACAAAAATAAAAAAGTAATTGGAAAAATGAAAGATGAATTAAATGGCAAACCAATGTTAGAATTTATTGGGCTAAGGAGTAAAATGTATGCATATGGAACTGACGATAAGGTAGACAAACGATTAAAGGGAATTAAAAAAGCAGTATTAAAAAAGGAAATTAATTTTGAAGATTATAAAAACTGTTTATTCAATGAAAAAGAATGCTTCCATAAACAGCATGTTATTCGGAGTCATAAACATGACATTTACACTGAAGAATTAAATAAGAAATCACTCAGTTGGAAAGATGATAAAAGATCTCTAATTCCTGGAAGTACAGACACTTATGCGCATGGACACATGCTAGTCTGAAGGTTACTTGTGTTACTTCTTAAAGGTACTTTGAAAAAAATAAAAAAAGGGTACTTCCAAAATTTATAAGTATAGTTTTAAAATTTTAAAGCCATTCATTTTTTAACACATTCAGTGAGTATGTGTCGCAGCGGTTGCTCGCCTAGTGCGTATGACACTGATGGGTGTCGCTTGTTAGTGTTAACTAAATGGACGACTGTGAACTCAGCTCCTGACTTGAGTCTCAGTCTTTAGAGACGCAGCAAAAGTGTTAAAGGTGCTTCAGCAGCAGATGTGTTACTCCACCGTCGTTAGGCCACTACTGTGGTGTGGATTGGATTTTTAATTTATTTTTTACCAGCGGCGTTGCAAAGCTGCAGTGTGAGAAATGAGTGATGCACTAACAGCATTTCACTCAAGAAGAAGTTTGAATCTAATTACAGTATCTAGTGAAATTAGTTTCAGTACCTAGTGAAACTGATTACAGTATACCTAGTGCAACGGACACATGCCAGTACCATAATTATAATATTAAAATAATAACAATGCTAATGGAGTAATGGTACATGATTATGAAGCGCTGGTGCTTAGAGCTTGTCACAATAATTAACATAATAGCTATAATGTTGGACACGAGTTCACTAAAATGTTTTTGAGAATATGATGCACTGTACCTATATTGTTGACAGTAATTTGTTCATTTTGTGTTGCTTGCTTTGTGGGGGAGAGCCAAAACAATGGCTAAGCATCAGTGTCATTTTTTTCTATATTGGCTAGGCTACTGTTTACTTAAACGCTCTTTTTGCTTGCTCAGTAACCCTCTGTAAGGTACAGTACCTTTTAATTTATTTTAATGGACTGGCAATAAAGGCAGACCCGAATATGTTGGCCTTATTGGAAGACTACACAAAAGCAGAAGTTATAGAAGAAAGGGAGGTTCTCTCTCCCTCCATATAGACCTATTTAACCTCACCATGTAAATAACAATAGCCTCAGCATTATTTTCCTACAGCAAAAGACTACATCTAGGTACTGAACGAAAGACGTGTTGAAAAAGCTGGGGTACTCGTAAGCCTACTCTAAACAACGTCAATTTTTACCCTTATAAGTTAGTATGTATTAATTATTAAGTTAATACGCAATACGCTTTATGAGTTTAATAATTTAGACCACTAAAATGTTAACAGATAGAAGAAATAAAAACAAAACTTACTATTTTACAGTACAGGGCTGACTTGTCTTATGTGCACTGGGTATGCAGCTGATCTGTGTTGCCAACACACAAAAATATTAAATCCTAATCCTACCACTCTGTCACAAAATCTAAATTTTCACCTTTTGTATATTGTATTATGTTGTTAATAAAAACCCCCCTTATTTTTAAAAACAGACGAATGTTACGGAAATAATTAAAAATTTTAAAAAGTAATAGCAACTAACATAATAATTAACGAAACGGCAACACTGGATTTTAGCATTGATGCAAGCGGCAAGCGCCATAATCTTTATAACGTTCTGAAGAAATATCGCTTTTTTCGATTTTCGTAATTTAAGTTTTACGTTATAATCGTTGTTATCGTTTTTACGTTATTTTCGTTTTACTCGATTTTCGTTAATTTTAGTTTTTTATCGTTTTGACAGTTGGCAACTATGCTTGAAGAAGATGGCTGCCTCCTTGTTTACGCTGTCAGAAATGATCGTGGTTGTTTTTTAGGTTACAAATAAATATTTAAGTAATGTGCAGAATAGAATTTTATTTCACCAAGGTAAGGGAAGGTATAAATTATACAGTTTTATTCACGGGTTAGTTACATTTTTCTTGTTTATAAAAAGATTTGCTCACAGAGGTGAGAGAGATTGAAGTTGTGTCGGCCTTATCTGCGTTTTGGCGTTTGCAAAACACTAGAGCTGGGATAAAAATTTTCTTTGTGATTCATAACACAGTTACAAATCATATCACCATCAAGCCCAAAGTTCATGTGGCATATCTGTGCCACTTTTAACGAAAGTTCTGTTTTTGTTCTGGGAAAAGAACGAATGCATTAAATATAGATGGTAGTTTCGCATGTAAATCATTAAATGATAAGCCACACTGTAACAATTTTGGATAATATTGTACATCGTGAAAAAACTTTCTCAATTTTCTTACTTGTCTCAAACTTATTCCAATGTTTCTTCATTCAAACCACTGCTTCCAGCTGTGTTTCACTTTTTGTTCGCTCTTTAGAATTTTAAAGCGATTAAAAATATTATCGAGAATATATCCTAAATTAAACGCTTGATGGGCTGAGTTGCTGTTGGCCTTAATAAATGCATTTGAGGCTCTGCGACAATTTTCTATGGCTTCATTTAACAGTAGATTATCTGGTACTATATAGGCGTTTGAAACATCACTATGGTACTGCATCAATCCTTGGATTAAATTTTCCAATAATTCTCGTACGCTGTTGCTTAGGTCGCGTTCCTTCTGGTCTTCCGTTTTAAGTTTTTTGTAAATATCTTTCACTCTTTGTTTTGATAATTTCCATGAACTTTCTTCTACAGGTATCACTTGCCCCACTCTTACACATTCAGTAATATATGCCTCAATAGTTGCATTAAATGTAAGAATCTCAGCAGCCATAATGTAAAATTGAGTGAGGTGCTGTATGGTATTTTGTTACAAATGATCTAATCAGGCTTGTGATTCATGAGGAAAAGGTGTTAGGTGTTGATAAACTGGTGAGTAAAAATGTTTACAGATTTACAACTACATTTAAGTTAGGTGTATTCAGTAAGAAAGATGCATGGAAATAGATTAAGATGCACATTCGGGGGAAATAACCCAATAAATTAATAAATCAATCTAAAGAGATGATTTTTTTATATTTGTCTAGTAAAGAAAGGTAAAATTTATTAATTGTATAGGTATCTGTTTTTTTAAAAAATTAGTCGAAAGGCACTCATATTTTTAAGGAGATGCAAGCACTTCGTGCTACCTCCATAAGCGGGACTCTTGTTTTTTTATTACTTTTTTGTTAGCTCTTATTCAGGGTAGGGCTAGGAATAAATTGGTGGATTAAGGGGTATGTTTCTGTGTGAAAATTAAAAAAAAATTGGTGGGTGGGTTATTGTTTTTGGGTGAAAAGTTGTCCCTTAATCGAATTGCGCTGGAGAATAATACATAAAAACTGTTTTAAGGAAAATATTATATTTTTTGCATGAAAATATTGTTATTTTCTAGATTTTTTTTTCTCTTGTTTTTTTATGATTTTGTGGTGAAAAATTACGCCTTAATCGATTTGCGCCCATATTTTTTAAATAAATAAGGCTCGCTATTTTTGAGGAAAATATTATATTTTTTGTGGTTACTAGTGCAAATATTGATAGTTTTTATGCAAAAGTTAATGGTTTTTTTATTATTTTGGGCGAAAAATTCCGCCTTAAATTTAGGTGCGCTCACAGCTCTTGATCAAATTGCGCTGGAGAATAATACTATTAAGGGGCTCTATTTTTGAGGAAAATATTATATTTTTTGTGGTTTCTAGTGCAAAAATTGATAGTTTTTATATAAAAGTTAATGGTTTTTGTTAATATTTTATCCCTTAAATTTAGATGCGCTCATAGTGTCATTTTGATATCTACTCGCAACAATTCTTACTTATTGTACATATTTATTATCCGAATATTAATTAGATATAATAGAAATAAAACTCAAATGTAGCTCATAATGGCTTATAAATTCGACAAATTATAGGCTCATCCAACTGTCATAAAATTCCATCTATATTAAAAATTGTATGCTTCGTCGCCGAAGCATAACTTTCATGTTTCAGTAACTCTTGAGTTGGTTTTTAAAATGAGTAACTGTAACTCAGTTACTTATGGAACCAAGTAACTGTAATTCAGTAGCCAAGTAACTGTAACTCAGTTACTTGGAACTAACTTTCCGAATACTCCTAGGAACGTCTACCTCATCAGTCCCACTTATACCTGTCTATTCTGCCTTGTGGTAAGAGTTAAAAAGCCAACAAGACAAGATATACCTAATGCTCAAAAAGATGATGAAGTAACTACGGTTAATCGTTAAAACAGAAAAGGTGTAATTGTTTAGCAATAAAGATAAGGCAAGTTTCACTTTTCAGTTCTGTTTCTAACTTATGAACTTTTTACGACCACGTATACAGCACAGAAATGTTCAAGTCATGTTCTTGGGCGATTCAAAGTCGAGTGGGCTATTTATATAATCGTCAATTGCACAAATAATGTTTATTTCGTGATGTAACATCACTTACAGAGCATTACGGTCCCTGCAACAATGACAATTTCAGGAAAATAATGAAGATAATTAAATACGGCCACGGAAGCATTAACAGACGTTCATGGCCTTGTAAAAAATTATATCTGAACATTTATACGATTCTAATTGAACTGGCTGAAACAACAAAAGTTATTGTTACGATCGTATATGCACGTATGTATTACATACATACATGCATGTGTGTGTGTGTGTGTGTGTGTGTGTGTGTGTGTACATACACACACACACACATCAGAGTGTCCCAAAAATATAACACTAACAATTATTATGGTACAGAAAGGTGTGGTAATTCAAAATAAAGTAGACAAATGTATAAGTCAGCCATTTATCGGAAGTGTTCAAATTATTGGCCGTTATGATCCAGGCACAGCTGATAACGCTCATCAATGGAATCAAGAACGTTCCTAATCATTTCAACTGGTATTTGGGCACATTCTCTTTCAATTGCTGCTTCCACTCATTGATTGTAGCTGGTTTTGTGCTGTAAACATTATGTTTGAGGTGTCCCCACAAAAAGAAGTCCATTGAGGTCAAATCCGGTGAGCGTGGAGGCACTCGGTGGTACCTCTTCGTCCTATCCATCTGTTCACCAAATTTTCGTCAAGATAAGCCCTCACGTCGCGATGGTAGTGGGGAGGTGCTCCATCCTGCTGGAAGTACCATTCTTCGTGCCTAAACATCTCTTGAATGCATGGCATGATGGATTCCTGTAGCAATTTGAGGTAATTTGCACCAGTCACGGTATGGTCAAAAAAGAAAGGTCCAATTAAACCAAATGCTGGCAAACCACACCACACTGTAACTCCTGGTACGTTCACATGGTGTTCCATTGTCACATGAGGATTGTCAGTTGCCCAGTAGCTGCAATTTAAATGTGGCCTCGTCACTCCAAACAATCTTGTATGGGAATTGATTTTCCTCTGCACATTTTACTCGGTACCATTCACAAAATTCAATTCTCCGGTCATGATCATCTTCGTTGATAGCGTGGATTAATCTAGAAATAAAACATTTCCATTGGGAACGCTGCAAAATGCGATGGACGCTCGAATTTGGAAGTCCTGTCTCACGAACCGCTTGCCGAACAGATTTTCTAGGAGATTGCTCAACGATGACTTTCTCTTGTGGGGCTGCTGGATGTCCGTGGTCTTCCCGAATGTTTCTTATGGACATTGTGAACAGTTCCTTCCACCTCAAACTTATCTCGCAAACGAGCAATTGTGAGTCGTGTTAGTGCATCTCGTTGAAACTCCCTTCTAAACTGTCCTTGCACTTCACTTATGTTCTCAGTCTTCCAGTAACACTTTTGAATACATTTCCTTTCCCCAAAGCTTAGTCTGACTTCAGCCATTATTTTAAGCGGTCATACCTGAAAAAATAACATAAAGTGTGGTAGTTTTGAGCTTTTAAAAAGTGTATACATTTCATTGGGACACCCTGTGTATATATATATACGGTCCCGGGTTCGAATCCCGACTTGGGCATGGATGTTTGTGAGTGTCCATTCATCAATTTCATGATATCATCACTCATCACCATCTTCGCAAATTAGCCAAAAGAGGACAAAAGTGAAGTAAAATGAAGCAAATCAATCAATCAATCAATCAACACATACACTTACATACCCGATCGTAACTTGAATAGCGCTTGTACTTGTATGTATGTATGTCGTATATATATATATATATATAGGGGAGACCGGGGTAATTAGAACAGGAAACAGCCTGTAGAAGTTCCACTGTAAATTACTCAGAAAGTTACTGATGGATTTTTTAAAAATTTCTACCATTTAAAAGGACATCTTTTGCATATTTTTGAAAAAAATAATGACCATACCTGCATTGCAAATACTCGTCCAAAAAAAAAATTTGTCATGACACCATAAAATTGTTACAATTACCCCATTTGGGGTTAATGGAACATAAGTTAGAAATTTCAACTGAATAGCTTTAGATTGCTGTTGGGGGTAATACGAACATCATATATAAATGTCCCATTTACCCGGCAAATTTGAACACAATAGCTCTACTTCTTCTGGAGTTATCAATGCTTGTTTAAATAAAATCCCAAGTTAACGTCTTTTTTTCAAAAACTTCAATTTCCCAGCTGTGAAGCAAATATGTGTGAATGAAAATCAGTGTTCTATGATTTATTTGAAAGGTTACAGGCCATTCTACAATGTAGTAAAGAAAAAACTTCTAATAGTTACATGTACAATCTAGTATACCCAAGCGAAATCAAGCAAATTACGCAATGTTCTAATAACCCAGTTGCAGAAATTTTTGGGGTAATAAGAACTTTGCTTATAAAAACCAGGCAAGTTGCCCATAGACAACCAAACTCACATGAAATGATGTGTGCCCTTATGTTTTATTATAGGGGTGAAGAAAATTTTGAAAGGGTTCTTTCATTCACATCCAGTATATGCAGAAGCAGAGAAACACCAAGCATGCGTCACATCATTTTTGCAGGTGTATAATAAAAGTCAAATAAAACTTACTGTTGTGTAGTTATTCCAATAACAAATTTTCTGCATGTAGGTTTAGTGTAGGTACATAGGTATGAAATGTTATTACACCAGTCTTTTCGTTTTAAATTATTCTACATTAACATGTTCCAATAACCCCATGTTCTAATTACCCCGGTCTCCCCTATATATATATATATCGTGTCCAGTGTCTCTCAAAAGTTTTAGGACAACGACATTTTAAACTAGGCAACCCAATTTACAGAAGGCGTTCGTGGGTTGCGTGTAGAGTTAGGCTGAATTTCAGGGTTGCCACATGCACAATAAATATTTATAAAATACGCGAAAGAAATAAAAACAAGTATTAGTGTATAGATGTATTAAAAATATCACTATTATATCGCAAGTGACAAAATTCTTTCTGAAAGAAAAAGAATAGGTTTTCTAGTATTTCATCGCTGATGAGTCTACAGAAAGGAAAAGAGGTGAGAGAAAACGAGAGGTGACAAAGGACAGGAGAAAGAGAAAGCGAAAGGAGAAGAAAATATCGTCTCAGCGTCAAGAATTGATGCATTGGTCAAATTATCGACATGAAACATTCAATAACATTTTGAAATGTATTGGAGAATGTATTAGATCGGTGCGAAATGCCTTTTGGCTTAGTTCAGAGCAAGGTAAAATCTTCCATGTAAGATCTTTTATTTTACCTGCGATTATACCACTAAAAACATGAATGTAATTTTAAAATTTATAAGAATTATCCAATTTTTGTCCACTTCTCGGTTAGTTGAAATGGAGATTTTGTAATTTAATATTTCCCCTCCCCCCATCGTCAATTGCAAACTGAATCATTCCGTTTCACACGGCGTGGACAATGAACACAATGGGATAGGTCTAAAACTTACGAAAATTTTCTGCCGCCGGAAGGGTTTGAACCTACGACCATCAGATTGACAGTCTTGAATGGTAAACACTACCCTACAAGCTTTCGCTCCTGAAAGTAAGTGGAAGGAGCTGACCAATGTGAAATGTAAATGCAACTCTCCTCCTACATATAATGTGCAAACAATACTTGTTTGTAACAAAGAAAACGAAGGTAGTACGACTCGGCGAAAACATTTAATGAAGAATTGCACATGATGAGAACTTTTCATTCGATATTTGCGGAGGTATCCTTGCATTGAACTCGAGTGGGAAAAGGGGTAAAATTAGTATGTCCTGAATTGCCACAAATATAAATAGTTATTTCATTAATATTTGTCAATGTCTTTGAAGCAGTACACAATTAGTGTTAGAGTATCATAATTCACGATCTTATACATGAAAACATCCTTTTGAACGTGTGTCAATTCATTTGTTTGTTTATGTTTTTATAAAATCCAATTGCAGAACAATGTAGCCACTATACACTGCTTTTACAAGTAATGTTACCATGCTCTTGTTTATAATAAAAGGAGAATTAAAAAAACAACACCTCCTAAGGACGATCGAACCTGGGACCGCGATCAATGCTTTCAAGAACTCTAACCAATACACCACGCCCTTACCTTCGATTGAAACAACAATTTTTAAGTATTCTGTCTCTCCAATATTGTAAATGACGTTGGGTATACATGCAGTTGAACTTTTACTTTAATTTTGGATTGCTTTCTTGTAGTATAGCAGATATCTTCGATAAACAATTTTCGAAGTGATGAAGAAAAACGAGAATATTGGTAGTTGTGAAAATGCGAGTTCTTTCTTCTAACTTATTGTTGTGATTAGACATTAATGAAAAATATCTAGAGGCTTGAACATTGCACGACGATGTTCTTTTCCTGTGATACTGCAACAGACGAAATGCATGTTTACTGACCCAAGTCTGGTGTTCAGAACAGTCTTATGAAATGTATTTGCTGTTGCGTAAAATAACACGAAATAATTACACCGTTTGCGAACTACCAAATCTGCGCAACGTTAGACTTAAACAGGCGGAAAATTTTATTCTTCACATTTGACAGTATTAGTCAAGAGAGACTCGTAGGACACTGTGTTAAGGTGCTGGAGTAAATCCTTCTTATTTTCCTTTCTCGAAGAACAACAATTTTCAAAGTAGAGCAACAGTCGTTCCGCTCTTTCTTATTTCTTTTAAATTCTTCCACATTCCTTTAATTGGGTTAAATATAAATAAAAATATTGCTTGCATTTCTGTCATTGACGTAGACCAGGCCCGTACGCAGGATTTCTTTGAGGGAGGGGCCAGACCCAAATGTGTGTGTGTGTGTATATATATATATGAGAAAGAGAGAGAGAGAGACAGATATTACGAAATAGTTCAAATAGTGCGAGTGCGATTGAAAAGTCATGATAATTCTATGTTTAGAAAATAATATATTTATAAATTAAATGTTGCGTACTAGGAATTATTATTACAATAAAGAACATGTCTAATTTTGAGTTAAGAAAAAAACAATAATAAAGAGACATTCTCGCATCACGATTGCAGTTCGAAAAAGTCGGGACAGGGATTGAGAGTAACGCACTGTCCTGACTAAATCGGTGAATCGGTCTGCTAGCCTTGCATTATAAAACTAAAACCATCCAATATTGCAGCCTGAAGACTTATGCGCAAGAAAGAGATTCATTTATGTAAGAACAAAATTGAAATTTTTACCCATTTTTAAAATCGACAATGTTATTTTCGTAGTTATTGATAGGTTCACATTTAAATATTTCATGGTTCGAGGGGGGGCATGGCCCCCCCGCCCACCCCTGGGTACTGGCCTGACGTAGACAGTGGGAGAGAAATTTTTGATAATCTTTGTATTAAATTTATTATTTACATCCACCTTATGCTCAGCTAGGTTTATTGACAATCGTGAACTTTTCGTTTAATAGATAATATTTGGTTTTAAACGACGGGAGAACATTGGTCTAATTTTCTTTCAAGCTATTTTGAGAGAATATATACTTCTACAATAGCAATCGCGTTCGGAAACGGTGAAAAAAAATTACTTGGTTTTCAAAGGCAGACAGACAACCTTGGTAGCGTAGATTGCTTGTGTTCAAAGAGAATCTGAAGAATGATAGATTTCATCAGAGGCGGCTAGGTGGGCACACTAGCTCAACATGAAATAGTTTAAGTGATAATTTCTGACAACCAAGAAACCTTATTGAATAAGTATTGGGATAGTAATACGTGTATCCTCTCCTTTTTTACAATGTCAGCTCGAAGACAATCTGTATTCCATTTGTTTATATTGACAACTTGGTCAACCTGAGGTTATTATAAGGAACGATTTCGTAGATGTTCATGTAACCGTTATACAATTACAAATAAAATATATTCACAACCTTAGATATACTAACAACAAAGAAATAAATTCAGAGTTAAATTTCAAATGCATGCGTATAGAGTAATTCTAGAAGTACAGAGATATATCAGAGTATTGAACTTCTTTTTGCAGGATAACGTTTACAATATTGACGCGAGAGAATAATTAAGAACTGTTGTTTCAATCGAAGGTAAGGGCGTGGTGTATTGGTTAGAGTCCCAGGTTCGATCTCCTTAGGAAGTGTTCTTTTTTAATTCTCCTTTTATTATAAACAAGAGCATGTTAACATTATTTGTTATAGCAGTGTATAGTGGCTACATTGTTCTGCAAATGGAATTTATAAAAAAATAAACAAATAAATGAATTGACACACGTTCAAAAGGATATTTTCATGTATAAGATCATGAATTATGATACTCTAACGATAATTTTGTACTGCTTCAAAGACATTGACAAATATTAATGAAATAACTATTTATATTTGTGGCAATTCAGGACATACTAATTTTACCCCTTTTCCCACTCGAGTTCAATGCAAGGATACCTCCGCAAATATCGAATGAAAAGTTCTCATCATGTGCAATTCTTCATTAAATGTTTTCGCCGAGTCGTACTACCTTCGTTTTCTTTGTTACAAACAAGTATTGTTTGCACATTATATGTAGGAGGAGAGTTGCATTTACATTTCACATTGGTCAGCTCCTTCCACTTACTTTCAGGAGCGAAAGCTTGTAGGGTAGTGTTTACCATTCAAGACTGTCAATCTGATGGTCGTAGGTTCAAACCCTTCCGGCGGCAGAAAATTTTCGTAAGTTTTAGACCTATCCCATTGTGTTCATTGTCCACGCCGTGTGAAACGGAATGATTCAGTTTGCAATTGACGATGGGGGGAGGGGAAATATTAAATTACAAAATCTCCATTTCAACTAACCGAGAAGTGGACAAAAATTGGATAATTCTTATAAATTTTAAAATTACATTCATGTTTTTAGTGGTATAATCGCAGGTAAAATAAAAGATCTTACATGGAAGATTTTACCTTGCTCTGAACTAAGCCAAAAGGCATTTCGCACCGATCTAATACATTCTCCAATACATTTCAAAATGTTATTGAATGTTTCATGTCGATAATTTGACCAATGCATCAATTCTTGACGCTGAGACGATATTTTCTGCAACTACCTCTTCTCTTCAGTCCCTTCTGTTCTTCTCTTCTCCTTCTTCTCTCCTCTCCTTCTGCTCTGCTTTTATCTCATATCGCCTTCCCTACTTTTCTCGCATCTTATCTCCATCCCACTCATCTCCAATCCTCGTATCTCCTTTCCTGTCTTAGATTTCCGACTCCACGCACTTTTCTCCTCTTCTTTTCGTTCTTCTCTTTTTCTCTCCTTTACTCTACTCTCCACTCTTCTCTCATCTCGTTTTCCTTCTCTTTTCTCTTCTTTGCTCCATTTTCCTCATCTCTCCTAGAATCTTTTTCCATTCTCCTCACTACATCTCTCCTCGTCTATCCTCTCTTTCTTCTCTCCTCTACTTTTCCTCTTCTCCTTTCGCTTTCTCTTTCTCCTGTCCTTTGTCACCTCTCGTTTTCTCTCACCTCTTTTCCTTTCTGTAGACTCATCAGCGATGAAATACTAGAAAACCTATTCTTTTTCTTTCGGAAAGAATTTTGTCACTTGCGATATAATAGTGATATTTTTAATACATTTATACACTAATACTTGTTTTTATTTCTTTCGCGTATTTTATAAATATTTATTGTGCATGTGGCAACCCTGAAATTCAGCCTAACTCTACACGCAACCCACGAACGCCTTCTGTAAATTGGGTTGCCTAGTTTAAAATGTCGTTGTCCTAAAACTTTTGAGAGACACTGTACAACGAATCCTGCCAGGGTATGGGTGTTTCATCTAATTCATCTAATCATCATTGATCGATCGTCGCGCCAAGGGTCGCGGGTTCGAATCCCGCTCGGGCTTGGTTGTTTGTGAATATCCATTCATCAATTTCCTCATTTTATCACTCATCCCCATCTTTGCAAATTAGCCAAGAGGCACGAGAAGTAAAATAAACTAAATCAATCAATCAATCGATCATCGCGATTAACCTAACCTAATAAGGTACACTCAACTGAAACATCTCGCTTGTAACGATTCTAATAAAAAACAAGGGTATCGTCACAACACAGAAATGCGTATGGTTGTACAAAATACAAGTTAAATAACCAAAATATAAAAATTCTCTTCAAGAGTGTGTGAGGGGGTGAATTACTTAATCTTCCTTTACCGTCTACTGAAAATTGTCTTTCATAGCAGGCAAGGCACGTATCCAGAGGGGGGCTTAGGGGGCTCGAGCCCCCCCCCGAAAGTTTTAGGTTTACACTAGATAAAATGAGGTTTTTGGTTTCTTGTGGTGTGAAATAAAATAATGTGACAATAATTTAAGGAGGGAAATAATTATCGAGGTAAGACGGAGAATGTTCAGTAACCCTGTTATTGTTAATAGCACGTATCCAAGGTTGGGATGAGGTGGCTCGAGCCCCCCACCCCTCAAGAAATTTCTCAATTTACACTAGATAAAATTAGATTTTTGGCGTCTTGAATAATATGAAGATAATAAATTTATAAATCTGAGAGAAATAATTATCGAGACAAGACTGAGAGTGTTCTATAACATTATTGTCAATAGCACGTATCCAAGGTGGGAATCAGGAGGCTCGAGCCCCCCTTCAGGAATTTTTTCTGCTTACATTAGATAAAATTAGGATTTTGGCTTCTTGAATAATGTGATGATAATTTGGGAGAAATAATTATCGAGACAAGGAGGAGAATGTTCTATAACCTTGTTATTGTTAATAGCACGTATCCAAGGTGGGGTTGAGGTGGCTCGAGCCCCCCCCCGCAGATTTTTTTTTTATTTTTCGCTAGATAAAAGTAGGTTTTTGGCTTTTTGAATAATGTGACGATGATTTAAGGAGATAGACAATTATCGAGGCAAGACGAAGAATGTTCTATAACCCTGTTGTTGATAATATTGCACGTAAACTTTTCTTACGCTTTCGGTGTTGTTGCAGCGCACTTGAGCACTATGTAGAGACTTGTCAGCATTTGGAAGCTGCACAACAAGGTAGCGCCACACGTAGGGCGATTCGTCGTAATTTCTAATCTCTGGAAGCCGGGAGAGGGTACGTTCTTGAATGAGAGAAGGAGTCAACTACTGGCAATATTAATGAATCATTTTATCTACGGAACGTTCTAGAATATAATGAGGATATAAATACGAAGATTCAATTTTCGGTTGATCTGTACAAAGAATCGGTTAATTAGATTTCAGAGGTAAGTGTGACAATCCATACAGTCGATTAGTGATCAGTCAGCGTCCTCTGGTTGCTTTATAAGATATAGTGATTCGAAAATGAATACATTTACGACAGCAGAACTTCCGGGGCCTCAGTGTGGTGCTAGTTCGGTTCGAGGGCCGAAGAGATCAAGGCCTCTCTCTCTCTCTGTCTCTCTCTCTAAAGTGAATATTTCAGCAGTACCGGATATTGGAGTGGTTTATTAAAACAGAAATAAGCTGCATGGATCAACTGAAAATCAAAGTTTTGAGTGATGATTTAGTTTTGCCAAAACTAAATTTCGTATATTTCGAGAATTTCATGGTATAAAAAAATAATTTTGTTTAAGCCTACTGGGTTCGAAACACATTCAAATACTTAACTACCATAAAGAGACAGCCGAAAATGTTATGAATGTCGAGAAGAGAAAGCAAGAAGATGTTGCATATGTAGACATTTTAGGCGGAAATTGCAGGCTCTACCAGGACCCAAATCAGGGCTCTACCAACTCAGCCACCTAGCCATCTTTGACTTCAACCGATTTTTCGTTGAAATGTCTACATAGTACATGTCCTGTGTATATCAAATCGTAAGGTGTTGCCTGTATAGTGAACAAGCATAGAAAATATAGGAGAGAGAAGAAAACTGAGGAGCATTCCCACCGGTTGAGGAGAATTTTTTTCTTCTGTGGTCAACAAGAGCTACTACTTCGAGGTGACAACGACAGTGGCCTAATAAGGGAGATTTCACACCGTGTCGCCTGAGGATTTCACAAGTCGAAATTAGATTTGTGCGGCCTTTTGTGTCGCTACGGTGTGAAACGTTGCTGTTGATTGGCCCATTCCAATCGACATGTATCGCGTGTCCCTTCGGTCTGAAACCTTCCTAAGTCTTGAAAATCCAAGTCACAAGGATGGAAAATTAGGTGCGAAGGCAGGCAGACGACAGCACCCTAAAGGATCATATTCAAACCTGCAGGAAGAACGCATCTTACTTCAATCTCCAATATGGAATGATAAAAACTTCTGGTTAGTTGATTTTAAAAAATGTGTCCGAGATAAAGAGGGACGTGCCCAGGATTTTCGGAAGGGAGAGGGGTTACGCAAACTATTTTTGGTGGTCAGTCCTGATTTTGACATTTCTTTCCTGTCTTTGACGGTCCTCTTTTTTTTAAAAAAAAAAAAAAAAAGAAACAGGAATACTGGGTAAAATGGGGTTATGACCTCACCAACCCTCCCTTGGGCACGTCACTGGAGATAAATGAATAAGCATTTGATCATACTGGTAGACTAAACATTAGATGTGTTGGGAACGGAAGGGTTTTCACTGTGCATTAATTGTTTCGTGATCCACCTGTATTCGAATAGACTTCCTTTGTTTCGTGCCGATATATGACAAGACAGCTGGGACAGGCATTTTTGAACACTTGTGAGTGCTAAGGTCTGAATGTGAACAATTTGGTGGGTTTCGGCTTTTATAAGAGCTGCAAACATGGGAGGACAAGACACATTAGTGGTGCTCAGGCTCGAATCAGAGAGCTGTCTGCGTCCAGTTCGCAGCCCACAGTTTGAATCTCACATTGTCGAGTGGATTATCCATCCCGTGCATGTGTAACAGCTTCGTAAAAACACTCAAAGACACCATAGATGTTTTTATGTCTGATGAGAAGAATGGACAAATACACATACTGAGATGGTTCCAGCACACAATGTTAATGCATGGAAACAGATGAGTCGAGTGGTAAAAATTGTTCCGATTTCACGTTCTGATTAAAATGACAGCCTTACAGTGGCGACGATTTAAGGGATAGTTGCTCCCCATTTTTTATTTTCTTGGCTCAACATTATGGCCTCTTAATGTTAAGCCTTGTCTACCAAGAGAAAGTAAACTTTCCTTGCAACGACCTCCGCACCCCCCCCCCCCCAAATTTTGGAACCCAATTGCCACCACTGGTCTTGAACATACAATTGTGAGGTTCTTACTATACCCCTTTTTTAAGAAAATGGTGTTGAGCTCCCCCCGAAAGGAATTCCTGGATACGTGCCTGTTTCATACGTAATAATAATTAAATCATACATTAAATTGCTCTAATTGATATTCCTATTGACAGAATAAACCAGGTATTTGTAAAACTCAACAGGCAATACTTGATGCAAGGTTGTTCTTCAGGATAGGGTGCTATGTAGTTGTTAGGAATTCCAGCGTGCTTTCTAATAAGCTCCCAACAATGCTAATTTTTTGACGGTGGAAGGAACAATGAACTATCCTCCTTTAATATTCATAAAGAGCAGTGGCGGATCCAGAAGTTACAGTTGGGAGGGGCGATGTTCAGTCGAGAATCAATTCTAACCTACATTTGCGCTGTTTTATATGAACAATATTTCATGCAGCAAACAAGAACCAAGCTGATTTCCATGTTCTAGAGTATTGTTGTCAAAATAGGTTCGATGGTTGGAATAGATGGTTATCATTGTATGCATAATTCCTCTCATGGCCACGGTAAACTGAACGATCGGTATGAGGAGTAAATGAATAAACAAAGTGATGGATTGATTGATTTAGTTTGTTTTGCTTGGAATTTCTACCACTTCTTGTCTAATCATGAATATGAGGATGAGTGATGATATGATGAAATTGATCGATTCGAACCAGGGACACCTGGCATCGTAGCACGCTGTGGAATAAACTAAGAAAACAAAAACCAATTCTCTCAACGAGTCTCGGGTTCGATTCCCTTTTGAAGCACATTGCACAGTGGTTCGGATCGAAATTTAAACTGTAGGGCTAGTTCCGATTAGCCTATCGTTAGCATCAAATGAACTTAAAACAAACTTCAAAAATATTCTCGAGCCTGTTAAGCTTCGTAATAAAAGACACAACATTTGAGTCTTCGAAAATATTGGACGTAATACTCGTAATATATCCAACAGTCTGGCAGTTGGGAGATCGCCTCTATCCCCCGCGCCTGGTTAAAAATTCTATTCCAGCATTAGCCTGGAGTAACTGGAGAAAACCACAAAATAACTTCGGTTAGGTTGTTCCTATTGTAGCAGTTCTAGTTCCGTTTCCCGCTTTCTATGTACCGTTCACGTCGAAGGACAGCATTAGCCTTCAAGTGGTGGCATTGTCCCACTTCCTTGACTGTATTACGCTGCTGGGACAAGAAACCCGGTTATGGAGCTTCGTAAACAGAAATCCATAATGCTAAGCGAATGCTTTTTGCTGGCTCGATATAAGTATCATTCAATCATTCGTTCATACTTTATTGGTTTTAGCTGTTATACCAGCTCTACAACAAGTGTCCTAAAAATAAGTCAAGCATGTAACATGATACTGTGTCATCAAATTACAAATTTTGAATATATACAGTTTTCATATATCTACATTAATTCCATGAAAAAATCTAAAAATGATAAATACAATTGTTACATATGGTGACGATATTAAAGAGGATAAAGAGGTTGGTAGAGGTATTCCTTTTTTTATTAGATTCTTGAATAAGATCACCCTTTTATTGGCATAAAGTGGTCATTGAAATATAGCATGGTGAGCATCTTCCTGGTCTAAATTGCACTTGCACATAGGTGAATTAACTAAATTAATTTTATATAAATGGTGATTTAAACTTAATCTTAGCATTAAAATTAAAAACTTTCTGAGTATATTAAATGCATAAAACCATGGAGTCTTATTGTTTAAATTTAGTACATTTTTGTATGAATGACCCATACAACAACTTAGGCGATGACGTCACCATGGCTCAAGTTGAAATTCTGACCTTACAACGATGGATTCTGAGTTCAGTTGCTCACAGAACAATAAGTACAATGTGTACTCATCGGACGATAACACCATTTACTCTTTTAAGAGGGTATTAAGAGTGACTTTTACAAAGTACTACATCTCCCCTTTACAAAGTAACTTCCCCCCCTAAAAAAAAAAAGAAACAGCCATCGTCCTCCATGGATCACTGTGTGAATTTGAAATTATATCATTCTCTAGAACTAGATGAACGTGTAGGAGTCTTACTCGTAGTAATCAGCCCTTCATGTCACTAGAGGAAAAAAATCAAATTTTTCTTGCCACCAGTGCAAAATAAGGTGGCTTTTTATAGGTTGAGTTAAGTTGTTGTAAGTCCACTTTATGCACTGATAGGTTAATCGGGATTGGGATCCAAACCACTTGATTACAAGGCGGCGACGCCCGGGAGGTTTTGGCTTTTATGGAAACGGATATGCTGATCTGAAAATGACCATTAAGATGGTCTGACAGCTATCGTTTAGGTGTTATACTCATATTTCATTATGCTACATATATATACTGAAATAGAAAAAGAACTGTACGTACAGTGGTGACATGTCTCACTGAACAGTGCCACCATTGGAAGATGAAATTGTTCAGGTGCTGTCAACAATACTCACAATATTAGTTATATATAAAAAGGAAATATATGATTTCATATGCTCTTGTACAAACTTTTGATATGTACGTATAAAATACTTCTCTTTCAATGTCGATTCAAGAAATGTTCTGATGCGACCGCTCAACCTGCTCATTACTCACATCACCTAAGTTCTGCAGGAATATGTTGAGATCGTGGATGATTTTTTTCAGGGAGGGGGGAGCAAGATATTTTGTCTAGGTGAGATCAAACGAGCATATCTTCCCCCATAATAGTGTTGCCCCTCTCAAAAAACACTCCTTCAGTTTGAAGTTATCATGTTCCTGCAACACCCTTCCAATAATTAACATAAAATTACTGTGGCTGAAATGAAATAATATGTATGTAATATACAATTTTAGGGTGACATTCACTTTCCATGGCGTAACCCCTTGCCCCTCCTTCCGGACGTCCATGGTCGAGATATGAAGGGGAGATGACATTCTAGAGCCATCAGGTAACCCATTTCACCAACACCGACACTTGAAAAAAATCATAGTTATCGTCTTTCTATTCCCGAAATACACTCATTACTGCTCTTAATGAACCGCAGGTGGCTAATTAAAAAATCTTCAGCTTCAAGTCAAAGATCATATTCTTCATCTTGCTGTTGTAGATTCCAAACTCCTTTGTTGTTACTGAACCCCCTTCCATCGCCTTTACAATGTTTCTCTACAGCCCCAGTTTGATGTGGAGAGAAGAGACAAATCTTCTCTGGCTCTCCCAGGGGCACATACATGGACGTCCGCAGGATTTTTTCCAGGGAGGGGCAACGAAGGTATTTTTTTCCAGGGGGACAAACAAGTCACATTTCCCCCCAAAAGAGTGTAGTTCCCTAAAAAAACATTGCTTAAATTTGAATTTATGGTGTTAATAACACATATTATTGTGGCTAAAATGAAATTATATGTGTGAAATACATAATTTGGTTGACTTTCATTTTCCAGGGGGAGCCCTTGCCCCCTCCCCTTCCGGACGCCCATGGGCACATATTTCATATTTCATTCTCCTTGATGGTTTCTGTTTGTGGGCTGTTTCACAAACACAGTAAACAGTAATATTTCGTAAGACCTCCTCCTAATACTGTGAGAAATGTAAAGACCTTGAGACGCCGCTAGATGCCTCATGACTTTTCAGTGATGGTGGGTACACTTTCATGAAACCCACGGCGACACATTTCCTCTGCGACACAGTACTGCTTCCATGCCTGATTTTAATGAATCTATGAACAATCTTAAATCATAATTTTGACATGGTGAACTCCTTCATTAAACAATAATATCTAAACAGAAGCACATACTGTCCTCGTTGTGAAATACTTACATAATTAATCATGACTGCTTCAGTAGATAGTAATCTTTGCGCCTTTGGCAATGAGACATTATTGCTGAAGTCTTCATCCCATTCTTTTTTACCGTGACTACATAAATTTTGGTACTTGACTCCGGAAAACAATTTCAGTTCCTACTTGGGCATTAGGAAATAATTTCTCAATTTTCGATATTTCTGACCGATCAGAAAATCTCGGATGAAGAAAAATAAGAACCGAGAAAAGTCTTAATAGAAAATTCTGCTCATTTCCCGTCCAATATGCAATATTTTCTGATCCTTACAAAAAATTCTCCCTCCTGCTCATGCTTATACACCAATTGAAGGAAATTCAGTAGTGTTGAGATAATGCAAATGAAAATTATGTAAAATTGTTTCGTGTGTGAAAGTTCGGCCCCCCTATCCCTCGTTTCTATCCGGCCCTCTGGATTTCTTCCTACTTTAATCCTTCTAATCTCCCCTTTCACCTCACCCTGGGTGCCATGCGAGCAGATTATTTTTGCGCCGGAATTACGAAAGGGGGGTTTCACATAACAATTTATATTTTTATGTCCCTGGTTCGTTTACACATGTACAGAAAGTGAATATACAAGTTGTTAAATGGTCAGTACCGTAGTTCTTGAAATCATAACATTCTCGTAGGATATATTGGTTTATTATACGTAGTTATATATATACATATTTTACATAGCGTTTCCAGGAGTGTCTTGCATAGACCAAATTACCAAATCTCTAAATCAATATAATTGCGCACCTATGGCATAACCATCGGTACTTCCTTTACCGCAGAGTTAGCATAACTATCTCCGCGGGCCTATCCTCAGCTTAAATGATATTCCGTTCATTACTAATGCGTTTTCTTACGCCTTCACTCCTTCTTTTGGGCATCAATTATTCAATACGGAAATATCCACATATTCAAAGCTTTTTCTAAAAGGGGACTTGGGACAGCAACAGGGGCTGGCTTAACCAGATGCTACATTATTATATCCAGTTTAGCCACCAGAAGTGGACTAAACTTGAGGAGACGTTCCTCTTTCGTCGATCAATGGGGAAACACTGTTTTTTGCTAAAGCCCACTGGCCTTTTTTATAGCCGGGGTAAACGTCCGTGGACGTGGACCCCGTAGCGTTGGAAAATTCCACTGCCAACGGTCTTTTGTAAGACAGCTAGCTCCCCCAACCGGGGAGGTAAAAAGCAGGGGAATCTAACATCCAGCAAAGCACAATCCAATAAGCATATACACTTACATGCAATAATAACATAAAAGTACACTCATGGAAACATATTACTTAACCCTACACCTTGTAGCTGGCCAGCAATTAATTAACATATTACCAAAACCAGTAATGGTCAATCCGACCGTTACACGTGTTGGAGCATACTAAGTGTCATTTTTGGTGTCTACACAACAAAATACTCCCTCTGTCCCATAATTATAGTCCGGTATGCCAAAATGGTGACTTTTTATTTATGTTCTTTTGGATACTTGATCGGCAAATTTATACTGATCCTTGAGTAATAACGTTATATGGCTCATTCCCGTGTTTAATTTTCTTCTTCTGTATACACCAATGTCACAGTTTGCCTATCGGACAATTATTATGGGACAACAAATAAAAGTGTACCGGACAATAATTATGGGACAGAGGGAGTAGTACATTATAAACAGTCATCATTTCTGCAGGTACGAAATTCGTGTTCTACGTAGTATATTTAAAACAAATCAGTCTGAATGAAATCGCATGTGTTAAATATGTATTTTCGATTTACATTGCAGATTCTAAGATGGGATTCAGATTTTTCATCTCTTGCACTTTTTTAAATTCTCAAAGCTATTTTCAATGATTCAGAGTTGAGTTGAGTTGGTGTTTTAAGTCTACTTTATGCACAGTAAGGGTAATTGGAACCGAACCTACAGTTTAAAGTGAGATCCGAACCACTATCTGCCTCCACCGGGTATGGAATCAATGATTCAGAGTAGGTATGAGAAATTGAATGTACTTTCCTTAACTCATAATCAGTGTTTTCATTTTAAAATACTTCTTTCCCTCCATGTCAAAATTTATTAAAATGATAGAAACAATATTGTAGGCTACCAGAATATACGGGTTCGGGAAAAGTTCTCTTGAACGATTGATAAGAGGAGTTTGTGAAAGCCGTTTCCATCTAAAATCGTTGGCAATCTAGACGCCATTCACTTGTCTGAAACTGAATGTGGTATTGAGCATTAAGTCTCGATAGACAATGAAGAAATCTTTTATTTTACTTGCTCTCAGCATTTTATGATCGAGCTGAGTTCAGAGCCGGATTAACAACTGTGAAATTCAAGGCTCTCGTCAAACAAAACAAAGAGTATTGACAGGGCGAGAGTGCAATGTGACAAGCTTTCGAATTGAGACAAATGTTCGATGTAAAATATAACGTATGTTTTATCTTATCAAGAGTAGACCTGTGATGGATTTTCGACGAATCATTTTTTTTTTTTAACGTAAAAATTTTCGCAAATTTCCCTCTTTTCGAAAAACTGCCACGATATCCTAAATTCTGTAAAATTACATCTGTTCGAATTCCTTCTAGATAGTGGCGTGGGGACAGAAACATAGTCATACGTGTCCAACACCCAACAACTTTATCTCTAAATATCTCTCAACGTGCTAAGGTGAAGAACTGAAAGAACATCTGGACTTTAACTTGACTTTTACGTAATTTATGATCATTTGTGGAATAGTACGTTATATCTTCCCACTCCTGAACAAATCAGTGCCTGGATTGACGTGATAACATTATTTACGAATAAGGATATGGACTCAGTATCTTAAGATAAGATAATCTCAATACCTGGTACATCCACCTCAGGTCTTTGTACTCGTGTGTTGAGTAATCTTAATTTACAAAAGAGTGTCCTTACTGAAAAAGCACAGCTCAAACCCATGGATCTAGAAACCTGAGACTTCAGCTATTATGACGTAATCACCCACTAAGAAGCGACTTTCCGAAACGCTCCCTAAGCGAGGAAATGGACTTAGAAACATGAAACTACTTGCAAACATAATTCCTCAACAGATGAGGCTGTGTATATTAGCCTATACATCTCGATATGGTTATGTTTTGCCTAGTTTTATATAAACATTAATGAACACGCCTAACACATAAATATAAAACATATAAATATAATAAACGCGGACGAAATCCCGGCCTGATTGCTAGTAGAGCAAAAAAAAATCTTGATGTTATAACAAATATATTGTTTCATTTGGTAAAACTGCAAATAAACAACGACGATTGTAGCCGAAGAAGTGAACGAGCTCGATTCTTTGTAGCTGAAAGTTTAATAGTTGTATGATTGTTTCTTTTATTATTATTATTATTATTATCATTAGTCAGCATACAGTTAAAACTTCCTTTCAACACAAATGTTGACTTGTCCACAAAAATATTATTTTTGCATACAACTTTAAGTAATTGTTTCATTGAGAATTATACACTTATACTTTTCTGTATAAACACATTTTCTACTAAACTATGTCAATACAACGGTTTTAATTTTTTTGAAAAATGGTGTCCTTAATTAAAGCATTGATAGTATTACCTGTTATTTGTTGTTGTTATGGCAATAAGGACACTCAGGTACAAGATAAGGTTAAGTGAGAGGAGAGAACAAATGACTATCGACTTTAGTTCGCAAGTTTGCCGCGGTTATTCTCATCTTGGTTGAACTGCACAAGTTTAACACGACATAAATTATTTCGAATTCCCCGTCCATCTGGTATCATTAACAGTCTTACATCTTAAAGTCTCTATGAGCCATTAAAAAGTCCAATCCACTCTTGGTAGCTAACTCGCCATGTATTTCAAACTCTGGGAAGTATAGCCATATAGCTCCGTGGCTCAAGGAGTTTTTCAGTCTCTAGTCTAGAATATTTCTTATTCGTTGGTTGGCAGAGTAAGAATCAAGATTAGCCAAAGTAGCAGCCAGTCAGATCTTATTTGAAATGCCTGAAGCGTTAAGATCTACTTTGTAACAGGAACACAACCAAGACCACTTGCAGAACTACTTTTTCTTTCTCATGCGTTTCCCTAGGAAAGAAAGTCTAAAGATTCCTGGTCATTTTAGCTCAAAGTGGTCGATACACAAGATCTTATACCATTCATTGTTAATATCAATTGATTGCTTACTGGTAGGTAAGGTAATAGATTGGGTAGCTTATCAGTACAAAACACGCAACACACAAATAAGACAGCGAAATGGCATATTTGATTGATTGATTGAATTAGGTTATTTTACGTTGCATTTCTTCCACTTTTGGTTAATCTCGAGGATGAGGATGAGTGATTATGTGATGAAATTAATGAAGGGACACTCACAAAGAACACCCATGCCCAGGCCGGGATTCGAACCCGATACCTCAAGGAGGTCGAAGAAATTGCATATTAGTAACCAAAATTCCAAACACTAGTCCTCAGCGAGACATATTTCTTAATTATCATTTCTTTAACAATTCTAACCAACTTTGTGATATTTCGAAATTTGAAGAACTGTAAATGTTATATGTAGTTCACAGACTCATATAGGCTAATCGGAAATGGACTTACAGGTTGAAATGGCATCCGAACCACTGTACAATGTCTCTCTATCGGGGATCGAATTCGGATCCCATCGATTACAAGCAAGGTGACATTGTTTTGGTTTTAGGGGGAGTCTTGTTATGTTGAGGATGCCTTGATAAATCACTGGTAGACAGGGACTTAGCTAGGCTGATGTGTTTGAGGGGAGGAATTTGAACACACATTCACATACGTATATGTATACGTGTATGTAAGTTAATGTGGCTTAATATTATATACTAACCACACATACAATTTCTGTGCCACATTAAGTTTTCATTAACATGAATAGTAATCATTTTCAATATATATTAAATTATGATTATTATTACATTTAACACATTTTATATCTCAGCAAGTCTACAAAGATAAAACGGATTGTGATCTAAATCGACAATTCCCCCCCCCAAAAAAAGCAGATGTCTTTTTTTAAAATTTAAATTAGAATATCCTCTAGCCTGAAATATCCTCTAGGAAGACCGAAAGAAACAGAGTAGGAAACAAAGAAAAGGAGATAGGAAGAAAGAGAGAGAGAGAGAGAGAGAGAGAGAGAGAGGAAGAAGAAAATAAAGAAAAAGAGATAAACAGAAGAAGAAAGAGGGAGGAGAGAGATAGAAAGCAAGAGAGAAAGAAGGGTGATGGAGTGTCTTCAAGGTCGTGGCCAGTGAAACGGACCACACCTGCAATTATTTCGTCCACGTTTGTATTTGATAGGCCTTTCACTTCACCAAATTACATCAAAGAGTTGGATTCGGTGTTCAGATTTGAAGGCGATAGGATCAACTTGGAAAGTGATCGTGATAGCCGTCAGGACAGTGACACGCCCGAGATAGGATTAATTATTTTCTGTTACAATTGACATATAGTTTCGTTCAGTGTTCAGTGTTTTTGTTGTGTTGGTTTGAGAAACGTTCCCTTTCCTCTTTGTGGAAACCGGCTGTAGCCGGGCCACTTCGACTGTGTGACCATGCTTGAAACAGGGAACGGTGGGCTGCAGACGGTCTAGTTGACTTGGCCAATATAGGTTCACTCTACATAATTTCAGCAGAAGATATCAACATGCTCTCAGTGGGAAAAGGTCCAGGTAAAAGGCCTATGGAGGTGAGTCAAGAAGACAATCCCTTGGATAAAATATTTCGATCATCACAATCTGACCGTACTCCTTCTACTTCGTGATATTCACCGGATATACCGGGACCGTACGTGGTCGAGTGGAAGTTTTGGCAACAAGATACGAAAAGCAGACATTCCAGTGCAATTGGTGGAACAGTGCGGGCGAAACAGAGTTAGAGTGACCTTGAAAACTGCTGAGCAGGCGAACAACTTATGCAATGCAAATTATCATAGCTAGGGGGATGCTTTATGATTTTTTTCTTAGCTGGGAGGGTGGTATTCCCCTGTTTCATTTACACTCCCCCCCCCCCACACACACTCTTCGAGCACTGATGATCTATTTACAAATTGGTTCTTGTTTCATGAAAAAGACTTAAACAATATATCAGTGGTCTATCGAAAAGAAATGGCATAGTTAAAATTATGAATAATAATATTGAGATCCACTAACCCCAGAATTAAGCACCGTGCCCGTGCGGCAAAACCCTTTTTTTGGGGGGGATGAGTCTATTCCTTCCAATCGGCAATTCATTGAGTGACAAATTTTCAGTGATCGAAGTCCCATCGCTGCTTTATTATCTATCTATCAAGACTTGAGTCTTCATCGTAGAAGATTGCAATTGACCTTATGATGTTAGGTCACCATCGACAATCTAGAGGTCCAGTTCAACCCCCATAACTGAAATGATAAGTTTGCTTGAGTAGTTTTTGGGGCTGAAGGCGCATCCACCTCGTAGTAAAAAAGAGGAGTGTTTACCATCTTTTAAACAATTTCACCAAACAGTATTTTTTTAAAAATATATGTGTACAAGTAACCTATTTTTTAAAAATGTTTATACTAAAAATAAGGATCACGAACAAAATATTTGGATGCGTGAAGCCTCCCCCTCCTCCAAAAACGAATCCTGGCTGTGCCACTGCGTTGAAGCAGCAAGAGAAAATATTTATCATTTCTTCCAGTTATTTATCATTACTGTTATTTATCAGAGGTACAGACCACCATGATTTAGTTTCGAGAAACTACTACACTGATATATAGCTTAAGTTGATGACAAAAAATGGAAAGGCATGGTATGCGGTAAAAGTTAATTTATTTTATAACAGGAGGGGGAGTAGCTAACTATTGTACATACGTCCATCCCACTGCCATCATATCGATGTTTTTTTCACGAAGGTGGCCCCCCAATATTTTACTTGCAGGGGGGGCCAGAGAACTGAGCTACGTCACTAACGCTGACCAAGGTCGACAATTCATAGTTGACAGGGTCAATTTACGGAATGGAATGGAATCATCAAAGAGTTTCTGAGACATCAGTACGCTGCCATGATATCGATGATATCTCATAAAATTAATATTGTTGTTGTTGCCGAGTTTATTCTAAAGCCTATTTGTGCACAAAAAGGTTAATAGGGACCAGACAGTTCAAAATGGGAAGCGAACCACTCGATGCCTTTAGCAGGTATCGAACCCGGGACCCCTTGATTACAAGACCTCGACGTTACCACTACGCCATCGGGAGGTTAATTATTGCTGTTGTTATCAAAGTAACAAGCTGACTAATCAATTGTACCTGCACACCTAACTGACTTCTGGTTTCACATGTGCTACAATTGGGTTATTGTTTTAAGTTCACATTTTGCACAGACAGGCTAATCGGGACTGGACCTACAGTTTAAAGTGGGATCCGAACCATTGTACAATATGGATCCACCGGAAATCAAACCCGAGACCCCTTGATTACAAGGCACATGCGCAACATGGCAAGCAGGTGCAGTACGTTAATATGATTTGTATTTTTGAGTGATTCTGCTTCAAAATCCAGTGATGAATTTGCTAAAACCAGTTTTCCTCTACCACTTATTTCATTGTCAAGCGCCCACCCAAACAAATTCAAGAAGTATTATTAAGTATTTTTTAAAAAAATCTAATGCTTCAATAAAATATATATTCTTGTCTTGACTCCTTGCATATTTTTCTTACAAATATTGTCGATACGAGAAACGCTCAGAAATGATCATCCTGCACGAAGTTTCGCTGTCTTTGGATTTACGAGTACATTAGTTTACCGAATAAGATAGCGAAAATCGTAGCAAAATATGGTAAGGAATAATGATTGATTTGTTGATTTAGTTTATTTTACTTCGCTTTTTGTGCCACTTTTGGCGGCTCATTTGCGAAGATGGGTATGATGATGACATGATGAAATTGATGAATGGACACGCACAAATACCCATGACTAGGTCGGGATTCGAACCCAGGTCCCCTAGCGTCGTAGTGCGATGTGCTGACCACTCCGCGCTACGTGGGCCGGCTGGTAAGGAATAATACCTGTTATTTATAATTAATTATATTCCATATTTAAAACTTGAAGCTTAAGACTTGTCATCGAGTTAACACTTCTGTGATTACAAGTATGTGTTACAATATCTATCTACAGTCAAAGTGCACTTTTTTCGAGGTGGGAGTACAAAATCATACAGGAAGAATATCTAGAAAACCCAAACAAATAAATAAAATCTTCTTCACATTACTTCCATATAGTATGAAAAATAACTTTGATTCATGACTAGGCTTCTTTCACATACCTTTTTGGGTAATGGGTGACTTTTTTCGCTCGTGTGGCAATTGTCAGTAACTGAAACTGTTTCTAAGAGTTTCAAAGCGTTTTGAACAAGATAAACCTAATTTGTATGAAGGTAAGGTGTGAACAGGAGAAGAATTGCCACATAACTACAATGATCAATTCCCCCCCCCCCTAACTTACTAAAACGTGTTTGTTTTCTCAATTTGTTTGTGTTTCTTTTTATTCGAGTAAATTTTAATGCAGAATGAAGAAAAAGTACTTTAAAACTTTTCTAACAGGGTTTAATTAAATACAAAGATACATACAGGCGGCTGCACGTATCAATTTGGAACACCCCTATGAGCCAAGTAAAAGGATAATTGATTAAGCTTGAACGAAGAAGCAGTGCTCTTTTCAGTTAAAAACTCATTATTAAAATTGTAGGCTATATTCAATATCATTCATTTGAATTTTGGACAAAAACCGAAAAGTATTTCTTCACTATTGTTGGAGTTTATCATACTTTCTGTCATCATCCTTGAATGTTTAATGTATGGGGCATACAACACTATCGCAAGAAGAGAAAAAACAAGTTATTTCATTTTGGAAAGTACGTCAGTAGTAGCAAATAAAGGCGGACGGTTAAAACTTGTGCAACTGTAAATGTCGAATTTTGGCATAACTTGCTTTCCGAATCTAAAACGCAAAAATTGAATTTCAAATAGTTCTGCTGCTAGGTTGCTTCACTCCACGAAGCATTAGGTCTTGTTCCCCTCCAAGGGACGGCGCTAGTTCCACGCACAACCGTCAGCGTCTCTTGCATTTGTAAAGAATGTGTTCCATATTTTTCACAATTGTCGCATGAATTAAGCAATATACTCTAATCTGCCACTACTCTGTCTCGACTATCACTGGAGCAAGCGAACGAAAACAAATCTCTGCACAACTAGTAACGCGAGACGGCTGGACCAATGAAAACGTGAGCGGCAGAAGCGTGCGGTAAGGAAAGACCGGGCAAGCGCCGCTTGCGTTGTTTTTTAAAACACTTTCGATATCTTAAGTCCGTGTTTTTCAATGCCTTTATACACCTTAGAATGGAATTTATTTACTATAAGATATTTACATTACAGAATTTTTATTTCCCCTATTTCCTGTTCTATTGGCTTGAAACATAAACCGGCTGCACCCTTGACGACGCTGGGCGATGCGACACGACTGACCGCGTTAGAGGAAGAGGACTGCTCGCCTTTCTCCCCGCTTTTCGAGTGACTTATGCAGTTCTTGCATGGTCACTGTCGATCCCCGTTCACGAAGAAAAAAGACCGAGGGCAAGCGACACCAAGCCCGCATCTGTCTTTGACAAGGGTGTTGGAAAGAATTCGTCCACACTGGCCACAAGGTTGCTAACTTCCAGAATTTTCTGTGCGTCCGTAGCACCACCTCACGCGGTACGATTTTCATGTTTGAAACTTTATAGTAATTAACAAATTACATTATGAAGTTAGCCAGTGATCACCAGTCGTATGCTATTTATAAGAAATGAAATCACAGCCGGTACTTGAACATATCCATCACGTAGTCAGTTACTCGGAAATATGGAGGGTATGTAACACTGCATGTAGGGTGAAAGGGAAGAAGCGTGGGAGCTGCGGATGCGTGTTGTTTTTTACTGTGATATTGTGTTGTGTTTTTCTGTTCTTTGTGTAGTGTTTTTGTACCTGATGTAAAAGTATGATTCTACATTGAAAATTTCCGCCATGGTTGACATACCAGACGAGCCATCGATTTGCAGTGTTGCAGGTAAGGACTTGATTATTAGGGGCCTTCTTTCAAAACCATTCAGTTCGAGAACATAACGTGAAAGGTTGAAGCTTGTGAACCATGAGCGACCGTGTCCTGAATTGTTCATAACCAAACCAACTAAGAAAGATGGGAAAGTTTTCATTAGGCAGTTTAAAACATCTCGGTACAACAATATTATGTGGTTATGTGGCAGCAATGATCTTAATAAATTATTTTGTTAGCCATGCGTTTTATTCAATACAAATTTAGGACCATGGAACTCAGTGGCGTGCCCAAGGGGGGGTTGATGTGGGTTATAACCCCCCTTTCGCCAAGTATTCCTAAAAAAAGAACGTCAAAGGTAAGAAAATATGACAAAATGAGGGGACTACCAAGAAAAAGTATAGGGGAACCTGTCCTAAAATGACATACGGTAAGGAAAAAATACTCTAGCAAGTGTATTAATTGCAAGTCTTTGTTTATTTTTTACATATTAAGAACTCAAAGCATTACCTTTTATATTGTACAGTTGAAAATAATATATGTTATGTTATATGCTCTTTACAAAGGTTTTTTGAAAAATGCAACAGTGTGTCATTTTACCTGAGGTACTAAGGTAAAATGACATACCCATTTATAACACGTAATTGAATGTTACATACACATTCATATAACACGTAATTGAAACTGTTTACTTGCATAAATCGCAAGTAAATCCTTGATGTCTTTGGTACACCAGCACACTCATTGTGCGCCCACATTGAACTTGTATGCACTTCAGCCATGTTTCCTTAGGTTTCGAATGACTGAATAAGTCATTGCAATAGATGCAAGGCGCATCGTCATCACTAGAGACCGGATGTTAGGCAAAATGCCTATTCTTTCCTGTTAGAGATATGATGAAAACGAATGTTGCGATGGCCAGAGGGGAGGGATTAGCTTCATTTAAAGGCAATTTAATTTTGCCTATTTTGCCTATTTCATATGATATTGCCTATATTATTTCATAAATGCCAGATATTGCCTATTTTAGGCATTTTCTTTAAAATTGGGACATTTATTTATTTATTTATTTATTTATTTAATTGTAGTTGTCTCCAACAGAGAAAGCTTCTCCAATTATGGGAGACTTGCATACAGTTTAAATATACATACATAATTAATAATATATAAAAACACACATACACACAAATAAAGAGATACTTCACACAAATAGATATTTACAAGACAAAACAATACAAAGCCATACCTACACTCATAGTAAATGGTAACAATATACCTCACCCATGATATATATACATGTTTAGACTGAACTCGGTGCATACAATTTCCTGTTCCCAGGATTAGTTTCCGATGCTTCCAAGAAATTTAAAAATAACAGTTAGCGAATTATTGCAGCTAATAAGGACTTGTACAAATTAAGGGTAATTCAACAAGTTCTGAAAGGTGAAAATATACAAACTGAGTTAGATCCACATGTTCTCGCGTGCTTTAAGTATGCTCCGGTAACATCTGTGGAGGTTGAAAGATCATTTTTAATTCTAAAATATGTGTTGTCCGATCGCAGACATAACTTGTCGGTTGATCACCTGAAGAAATACCTTGTTGTGATGTGCAACCGCAATTAGTGCTTCTTATTCAGACTGCCAAACCGTACAGTACAAACTTGAAATGCATTTAAACAGTTTCTTAGTTCGAACTGCTGTGTGGAATATATAGTGTAAATTTTTTAACTGAAATAACCCTGTGTGCAGTGATAAAGTGTATATTTAAATAATTTGCGTACTGGTTGGAAGTAGCCAACAATTTCTTTTATCAGACTATTGTGTGTAGCCATTATACAATGGAAAATTTTGGGCTGACGTGACTCCTGTTTGCAGTGATTTATTAAGTACAGTATTGGACTGCTGTCTCTAATGATGAACTCCTGGTTTATTTTAAGCAACTATAAAGAATGTACAGGTATGTTTCTATATTATTTAAACACCTAATTCTTTTTGTACGACTATCTTCATTATTTTGAGTTAAATTTCATTGCCTTTTTTATTGCCTATTTGTATTTTAATGCCTATTTTACTGCCTATTTTGAAAATTATAAGTGCTTATTTGCCTGCCTATTTTATATGTTTTTAGTGCCTAAACATCCGGTCTCTAGTCATCACTATCATGTAGCTCAGAATCATCATCGTCATTATCATCAAACTGAAGTTTAATCTTGACTTTGTCGAGCTGCCCGTCTTGATTCTAATAGTTTCTTCTCTGCAACTTTTGTCTTCACTTCGGTGAGGAAAGGGCTACCTGTTAAGACTTGTGGTCCCTCATGCTTCCTTTTTCTGGAGGACCTGGCCTGGGATGTAGAGGGTAGTGGTGATATGTCGATTGGTCTGAGCAGTGAGGGTAATGAAGTTGCAGTTACAGATGTGGTACCACAAGGTGATGGCATTGCAGATGGCGGAGGAAGAGATTGTGCAATTTCGGTTACAGGAGTCAAAGCTGGAAATGATGATGATTCGGCCGCAGTTTCAGGTGTATCAATTCCTGGCTGGGTCCCACCTTCCCACCGGCGGAAAAGTTGTTTGATAACGACCCAATCCTTTATCAACTCCAACCACCTGCTTGGTTTTCCCCTCCACTCTCATTCGCAGCGTAGCCTGGGGAACGCAGAATGTCTTGGATGCACGTTGCCAATCCATTTCTCCATTGTTTATTGCATTTATAGCAGTAAATAGGAATGATCGGAAAGAAGAATACAAAGCCTGTAAATTCCAGTGGGTGTTTGTTGGATGAATGCAAATGGACTCACGTGAGGGAATGCTTCGTGCGCTGCTTCTCGGCGTAGTACCCTCCCCGGTTCAGGCATTTATCCCGGCACTTCACGATGCCTGTATCTTGGAACGTGGGGTCCTGTTGTCCAAGCCCAACTGTTACTTCTTCGTGCACAAAATCATCCGAGTGAAACTGGCATCATTGCTGCGCCTACGAATAGCAATTCGGGAAAAGAGGCCCGGTTTTTCACCAGCAGCCATTCTGCTTCATGACAATACGACTCCACACACAGCTCACAATACCCGTGACATCTTGGGTTGGTCTCCAACAACAGGACCCCGAGTTCTGTGAGACAGGCATCGTGAACCACGTGTAGCACTGGGTGAATGCCTGAGCCGGGGAGGGACTATGTTGAGAGGGGGTGCGTGAAGTGTCCTTTCACGTGAGTTCGTTTTTGTTTTTCTGATGGATACCTGCTGGGATTTTCAGGCTTTGTATTCTATATTCCGATCATTCCTCGTATTTAATTACACTAATTAATATTTTGAGCATATATTGTTCCGTCAGCGCCGCGCGCCGCGCTTCTCCCGATCTCTCGGCTGAGGATCGAAATGAACGCACGGTACTTCAGACAGACAAGTGCGCACACACCCACGCAATGCATTCTCACTGATATTTCAATTGGGCACCCCCAAGATGAACTCCCGAGTTACACCTATGGCAAGAACAATACAAATACAGTTAAAAAATATTGCGCAAGTGTTCCTCATTTCTTTATAACTACCTTAAGAATTGCATGAAATTATTCCTGGTAACAATATGTTAAAATTTTGTGTTTTTTAATGTTATCTCTTGTGTTTTGTCTAACGATTGATTAAATCAAGTACTGAACATTATCGGAAAGCAATACTCGAAACGTTAAACTAAAATGTCAACATTATCACAAAAATCTATTTTCCATCTTTTCCTGCATTTGACATCCTTTTTTCTTCTGAAATGTTATGTGAAGGGAAGGGAGGGGGATTAATCTCTGGAAACATCTGTGAACAAATTGAATTAGGACAAACATTTTAAAAGGGTCCAAAATATGCACAACTTCCCCAAACTTACATCCCCCAAAAGTTTCACCCCCCCCCCCCCCCCGGGAAAACTCCTGGATAAATCCCTGTCCATGAATTGAACAAAATGAACCAGAATTAATACTGATTTTTCATAAACAATTGTTCTTTTTTATTCTTCTAATGAATAGATAAGCATGTGCATGTGTGTTCATGGAAGGGCACTTACGAAAAGTTGGCAATACTGCTTTCTTTCTTACTATTGTATGATACCTTTTAACTTTTAGAGTAAACTAATAAACTATGGGGTAATTTTCAACTATACTTAGCACAATTGTATGTACATAGCAGTGCTGCATTTTGGAATGTTACCATTCACTAGTTTTATGTGGGGGAGGTTCTTGAGTAAAATAGTCCTTTCTTTTCATTGCAATTATACCCACACTAAAATTGACTAAATAATAACAACTAGCTTTTGACAAACATCCAATACTCGTATTGCAAGGTGGTCAGACATGGCTAGGTGGTGTTGCTACAGGCTTCATGCAAGCCTTGATTGATTGAGTTATGCACAGAAAGGCTAATTGGGACTGGACCTACAGTTTACACCACTATGTGCCTCCACCGTACAATGTGTACAATCAAGTCAGTGTCGACCCCATGTTTACCGTGACCTTTTTGCTTCTACTATCATGTACTTTTCACACTTTTCATTTCCGCTATAATGACACAGTAGAAGGAATTTGCCATACAGTATTAAAAATGAAGTGTGTCTTGTGTAGTAGTTGTGCTGTCTAATGTGTTTGTGTTCGTCTTGTGTAGTAATTGTGCTGTCTAATGTGTTTGTGTTTGTCTTGTGTAGTAGTTCCTCCATTCATATTGGGGGTTAGGCGTAGAGCTGACAGCTCTGCACTGTAAAAAAATAATGTCAAGAAACAGCAATATAAGGCCATGGATGTTCCCAAGGTAAAATATTCCGGAGGTAAAATAGTCCCCCGTTCGGATCTCCGGGTGGGGACTACTTTGGGAGGTCCCTGGACTAAGAATAAGATGTACATTAGGAATAAGGATATTAAATTAGGCACCTGGAACGGAAGATAAAGATGATAATACTAAAGATGATTTTTATACAGAGTTAGAACAGGTCTTTGATAAATTTTCTCAGTATGATATGAAAATTCTGTTAGATGACTGTAATGCACAGATTGGCAAAGAAGAGACATTTAAACCCACGATTGGTAAAGAAAGTCTTCATGAATTAAGTAATGATAATGGTATAAGATTGATTACTTTCGCAACCTCAAAGAATTTAATTGTGAAAAGTACCACTTTTAAACATAAAGATATCCATAAATATACCTGGTCTTCTCCAGATGGTAAAACTCATAATCAGATAGATCATATTCTCATTGATAAGAGAAGGCATACTATAGTATAATTGACGTTCGTACACATAGAGGTGCTGACTGTACTAGTGACCATTATTTAGTAATTGATAAATTAAGATAAAGACTCTCAGTGATAAATCATAAGCAACAAAATCTAAAAGTTCTAAAATTTGATACAGGAAAGTTTACTGATGAAAGAATTAAGAAAGATTACCAAATTAAACTGTCAAATAGATTTTATGTTTTGCAGGATTTTAATGATGATGAAAATATAAATGAAACAGACGTAAATAAGAATTGGGAGCACATACGTAATGCAATAGAATGCAATAAACCGAGAAAAAGTAAGCCATGGTTTGATAATGAATGTCATAATCTAATAGAAATAAGAAATCAGGCTAGACTTAGGTGGTTAAATAACTCTGATGATACAAATCTAAACAATTATAATAGAATAAAGCGAGAAGTTAACCGCACGTTTAGAAGTAAAAAAAGAGATTACTTGAAAAGCAAAATTAACGAAATTGAAACAAACAGCAAAAATAAAAATATCAGAGATTTATATAAAGGTGTTAATGAGTTTAGAAAGGGGTGGCAACCTAAAGTAAACTTGATAAAAGATAAAGACGGTGATTTTCTAGCTGACCCAAGCGATATTCTAAATAGATGGAAGAACTACTTTAATGACCTTTTAAATGTCCATGTAGGAGATAAATCAGAAGTAAATGAAGTACACACAGCAGAACCTTTAGTTCCAGAACCTAACTTGACTGAAGTTAAAGATGCTATTAAAAGGCTAAAGAATAACAAAGCACCTGGCATTGATTTAATACCAGCTGCGTTAATTAAATATGGTGGAAATTCATTAATGTGTCAAATTCATAAATTAATTTGTTTAATATGGAATAAAGAAGAAATCCCTCAACAGTGGAAAGAATCCATAATTGTTCCTGTGTTTTAAAAAGGTGATAAAATGAACTGCAATAATTACCGTGGAATTTCTCTACTCTCAACAACATACGAAATATTGTCTAACATTCTTTTAACAAGACTAACCCCATATGCTAATGAAATTATAGGTGATTATCAATGTGGATTTAAACGTAACAGATCAACTACAGATCAAATTTTTCACATCAGACAGACACTTGAAAAAAAGTGGGAATATAATCAAAATGTCCATTAGCTATTCATTGATTTAAAAAAAGCATATGATTCGGTCAAAAGAGATAAATTATATAATATATTAGTAGAGTTTGGAATACCTAAGAAGCTTGTTAGTATGATAAAAGTATGCACCAGTGAAACAGAAAGTAAAATTCGTGTGGGTATTAATATGTCTGACAAATTTACAATTCATGATGGGTTAAAACAAGGAGATGCATTATCTCCATTGCTCTTTAATTTGCCTTAGAATATGCTGTTAGGAAGGTAAGTGAAACTAAAGAAGGACTAAAATTAAATGGTGTGACTCAGTTGTTAGCATATGCAGATGATGTACACTTACTGGGGGATGATGTGAATACAATTAAGAATAATGCTAAAATATTTTTCAACACTGCTAAAGAGATAGGTTTGGAAGTTAACAAAGGCAAAACTAAATATATGCTTACAGGCCGAAACCAAGTGTTAGGTAATAATCAAAATCTAATTATTGATAACAACTCGTTTGAACCAGTTTCCAAATTCAAATACTTAGGAGTAATATTAACAAATGAAAATTATATTAAAGAGGAAATAAAAAGTAGGCTTAATTCAGGAAATGCATGTTACTTCTCTCTTCATAAACTTTTGTCTTCTCGTTTAATATCTAAGAAACTAAAAGTTAAAATATACGCGTACAAAACAGTAATTTTGCCTGTAGTATTATATAGGTGTGAAACTTGGTCCCTTACATTGAAAGAGGAACATAAATTGAGAGTATTTGAAAATAAGATCCTTAGGAAAATCTTTGGACCTAAAAGGGATGAGGAGACAGGTGAGTGAAGAAGGTTACATAATTTAGAACTACATAATTTGTATTCATGTCCAGATATTATTAGAATAATTAAATCAAGAAGACTTCGGTGGGCAGGCCATGTGGCACGAACGGGAGAGGAAAGAGGAGTTTATAGGATTCTTGTTGGGAAACCTGATGGTAAGAGACCTGTAGGAAGGCCAAGACGAAGATGGAGGGACAACGTTGAGATGGATCTAAGGAAAATCGGTAGGGATGGAAAAGAGTATATAGATCTTGCTCAAGATAGGGACAGATGGAAGGCCTGTGTTGCTGCAGCCATGAACCTTCGGGTTTAAGAATGCTAGAGAGTTAGTTAGTTAGTTACCTATTTATAGCACGTTGCATAGTGTCCTTATGCCATGACTGTCTGTCAGTTCTTCTTACGTACTCTCCAACCATTATTTCTGTAACCTAAAATAATAATAAAATAAAACATTTTCAGTCTGCTTTCCATAATATCGACAATAATGCAGTTGCAATAGTGATTCATTTAATTAACTGTAGCCATTACTGGTATTATTTACACAATGAACAACTTTCAACACTTACATATTTTACGCCTTGGCAATATTAGAATTCCTATTAAATGTGTAGGTCCACAAAAATATTTACTCTGGTAAAATGACATACTACGAGTAGTTAAGAGTAGTATGTCATTTTACCCTCTGTCATAACCTCAAACTGGTGTGTTAATGCTCGCGTTTGAGAATACTTGCAAGATTTTAAAATGGGTTTATAATATGCACAATATAACTATTTCCTTACCTTATTTATACAAATGTTGGCCCGCTTATTGTAATTGTAGAAATCTGGCATCAAACAATGATCACCTCAAACTTTTACAACTCCGTATTTAAGGACAGGGACGTCGTTAGGGGGGGGCACGGGGGGGCACTGGCCCCCCGAAACGTTCACGTGGCCCCGGCAAACTGTTCTACATTTGCTGAAAATTTTACTTTCATGACAAATATTGCAAAATAGTTTTTCAGTATTTTTTTTCTTTCAGTTAGAAACACTGTACTTAATTTGAGTGGCATGAACCCAAAACCACATTTCTTTATAGTTTTCCTGGTTCTAGCTATAGTGGATGTCACTGTAGGAACCTAGAACTTCGTTGTTTCTCGAAATTTTGAGGGAGCTGTCTTTCCTCCCCTAGCAGTCGCAGGTCAACAACAGGCAGGGTTGGGCGTTGAGTGTTGCCGTTGCGTCCAAACAAAGTTTTGAGCTTGAGTAGATTGAAGAACGACCGCTTGTGCAGCGGTAAATCACATATATGCAAACAGTTACAACTGGTCCCGAATCAGAGCGCAATACACGCTAAATAAGTATAATGGTGGCAGGATGCCTCATATCTCCGGGTAAGTAGTATTATTCGCACCAAATAACTATTCTACTATTGAAACAGTCTTAAACACGCAACGTGTTAAAAGTAATTATCTTCACAAACTGTACGATTTCTCGAGTCGCATATTTTTCTCGATATCGTGAAGACCGATTTTGAGAAGCCTCCTTAACAAACGATGCCTCCCAGATTGCGCAGTGATAGCGTTGTTGCCTTGTAATCGAGGGGTCCCGGGTTCGATACATGAGTGGAGATACAGTGGTCCGGATCTTACTTTAAACTGTAGGTCCAGTCCCGATTAGCATTACTGTGCATAAAGTGGACTAAAAACACCAACTCAACTCAACTCCTTAACAAACTTTTCGAAGAGTCGAAAATTTAAACAAGAACAAGTAAATACATTTTTGTAATTTTGAAGTAAATTTTTATTATTATTGTTATTATTTTGGGTATTTTTGGTTCGTATGAATCTGCCTCACACAGTAAGCTTATTTTGTTGAGTCAAGTACAATAAAAACCCTTGCAATAAGTCACTGGAAAGACATGTGAGGTTGCACATATATTTAAGCATCTATAAATAAATAATAACCCGTGGTTCGACAGCCCTGGAAGGGCCTTGGTCTCTCTCCCGACTGCCAGTCCCTCCCACAATCCTACCTAAAATTTTAGAGGTGTGGAGATCTTCAACCAGTAATGGGGTGACGTGCGGTCAGCACGTCGAACCCCCAACCGTTATAGGGGATATCCATAAAGAATAATTATATTCTTGTGGTAAGGAGTCGTTGTCATTTAACAAACTTTATTGATTTATTCCATCAGCATTATATAAAATGTAGTGCCATACTGAACTTACCAACTTAACAAAGGCACATTGATTGCTAAATGAGGCATTTTCCTTGTGTTGCAGAGCAGGTTCAGTTTTTGGAGTATTGCAATGTTTTACACAGTCCGTTCGAAGAATTTTGAGAATATTGATGTTTTGTCAAAGGGACCACCCCCGAATAAATATCTGTGGATGTTTTACAGGTTTCATCGTATTAAAGAAGGTAATTTTTCCGGTGCAACTTTCCTCCGTACAACATGTCTTTTGCCACTCAAGCTGAAGAGCCGATTAATAGGTACAACGACCTTGGCAGAGAGAAACTCTGATTGGCACCATGTTGACAAAATACTCAAGAAGTCCCGCAACCGACAGAACTCCTACGGATCCTACGGTGACATACACTTTGATTGAACACAAACGGATGCATTGGTAGGAAATACAATGATTTTATGGGCCGTCCCTTTCTGGGAAGTCGGGGAACTTTTGAAAACACACTTCCCTTCATGCACACCAGGGGGCTTAAGCCAGATGCCAGGTCACCCCTTCCCACAAAATCTTCTCTTCATCTGGCTCTGGTTATCGGCAGCGCCGAAACGCACTGCAGGTAGCTAGGACTTTCTGGGTTAATTACTTTATGGTTCAGCATGGACATAGGCTTTTCAAATTGCAAGAGACAAAATTCTAGTGTTTGTACTTTTTCTGGCGGGAGATGAATGACAAAGATGTCGCGGTTCCTTCAGGTTCCCACACTCAACCCTTGTGCTCATAACCTGCAATGAAGGGAAAGGCCATAATAAGCCTTTGTAATGGACTTTATATCCTTCCTTGGTAACTTTCCACTCATTTTCAAGAAACATCTGCTTCTTTTTGCCCTACTGTGTTGATTGGTCGACAATTGATGACTGCCAGCTAGTTCAAAGAACAGTTTGATCCAAGAAGTGGTTTCATAGTTAGCTTCTGTAAACGTGAGATTCCGGTAGGATCACGGAGTGCTTGAGATCTCATTTTCATGCTTTGCGAGTGAAATTTCGATTGATTTGGTTCATTTTACTTTGCTCTTCTGCCACATTTGGCTAATTGCGAAGATGGGGATGAGTGATGATATGATTAAATTGATCAATGGACACAACAAACACCCATGCTCAGTCCGGAATTCTAACCCGGCACACCTGGCATCGTAGCACGATGTGCTAAACCACTCCGCCACGGGGGTAAGCGAAGTGAAATTTCGAGTGTGAAGCTGCCAGCTTGTTTTCGTCTCGAAAAAGTTGAAGTAGGATCGACTGATCAACCAAATGTCCAACACATTGACTTTCTAAATTGGTGTTCGACTACCACACAGGAGACCGGGTTTGACTCCCAGGACGGTTGATCTCACATGTGATGAAGAATAAGTCACATTTCAATTAAGGAAGGAAACGAGGTATGTAGTCAACTTTATATAGTAGAAATGCTCTAGAAATAATATGTTTCAAAATTCTGCTTATTTTGTGATTTTTCTTCATTTAGCCTCCACGAGGGTTGTCAAAGGTCCATCTACCCATAAGTTCTATGGGTTTTATTGAGTTCCGTTGCAGAACCGGAACCTTTCTTCTCGCACAATTTAAATTCGGTCCTAGTAGTGTATTGTTCCATTAAAAAAAGTTACTGGATCGCATTTAAATTGATCCGGAAAAAATCCTGCACCGAATTTTCATTGATCCTGTAAAAAAGGTTCTTGGACAGTGTTTAAATTCAGCCGCAAAACAAGGTTCCTAGACCGTATTTAAATTTTACCGAAAAAAAAGGGTTCCTGCATCGTAAATTCATACGGAAAAAAGGTTCCTGGACCGAATTGAGGCCTAGAACCCATTTACACTTGCAGATTTTCTCTCCTGGATGGGAAATGAATTTATTTACAATACCTGGACCATTAACAACCCTAGGATTGTTAAAGATTGGGGAACTCATACATTCTAATCGCATTATAGGAACGGAACCTTTTCTCTCGCACAATCTAAATTCGTACCAAGTTGCGAATTGTTTAATTTCAATACGGAACTTTTGACCCTATTTAAACTGATCCGGAAAAAAATGTTAGTTGACCGTATTTAAATTCTTCAGGAAATAAGGTTCCTGGACCGAAATTAAATTCATCTGGAAAGAATATTCCTGGGTCGAATTGAAAACTTTACAAATGAAAAGGTTCATTACGGTCCAGAAACCATTTACGCTTGCTGATTTTCTCTCCTGGACCGGAATTGGATTTATTTAAAATTCCTGGACTTTTAACAACCCTGCCCTCCCCCCGCAAATGCAGACGCTGTGGCTGCTGCTTAGGCGGAAAAGTTGACTAGACATACAAATAAAATTTATCCAAAGGTATATAGCGAATAATAGTTGCTTACATAATAATATCATGAAATACGGAGAGCCAAATTACTTATCAAGCATTTTCTGTTATTTGCCTATCCTAGTGGGAGCGAAAATCATTTGCCCTTGCTGGTGAACTCTGTTCCTGAAAATTCAAGACGGCATTTTCTAATTTACATTTCTATTTGGGCCGACAACTCCGTGTTGAATGTCCCGTGTTCGAATCCCGGCCTGAGAATGTGTCTTCTTTGTGATGGTCCTTTCGTCAAGTTAATCTTAAGTCATTCTCATTTTCACGATTAGCCAAAAAGTGTCAGAAAAGTGAAGTAAAATGAACCAAGTCAATCAATAATTTCTATTTCGTTATTTTACGCCGCTTTCTTCCTCTTGTGTTAAATGCGACGATGAGACTGAATGATGATCCGAAGGAATAGCGATGCGAGACATGATGCAACCACACCTGTCCAAGGTCCGAACCTTGGACCTCTGGTTTCGTAGTGCGTCATGCTCATGCTTCGGGAGTGGAATCCTTTGAATTAAAAACTATAAAAGTAGGGTGAAAGAAAACAACATTGTACTGCACAAAAAAGCCATGTTTAGGTCCTCTAAAGAAAAGTACAGTTATTCAGTACAATTAATTTTGAAGGACAAAGCCTCCGAAGTGTTTTTCCATTCGGTGACGCGTGGTCATCACATCGAGTCCCATCTAGCTTTGAGAGTGGAATTCGCTTACAAATTGATTTCAAGTAGCTTCCCAATTGTCCTCACGATGTTAGGCCATCACAGAAATTTTGGAGTTCCTACCAGGGATCGAACCTTGGAAGACTAGAGTGCAATAATTTGAGCGCGCGGGAATTTTGTTTTTTCTATTGCCATCATATATTCAGTTTTGCACGCGCTAAGAAGATTACTTTTAAGAAACTAGATGCGTGCATAAAATTTCATATATATCGTCATCATTCTCCAATGTGAACAGTACGACGCCACAAAAGACTCGTGCATGTCCCATAGAATAAAGGCCGCCGGACTCGATTCTGGTATAAGCAATATAGATGGGATGCCTATCTTGAACTCATTACAAAAACATTTCATTTTCGCACCGTTGTCATACTTGTACGTACACCTGATACCAGCACCCTTTATATCTAAACCCACGGAAAAGAGTTTTCTCTACTTCTCAATTTTCTTCGAGCAAATTTACAAATCTAAGGAGTAAGGACTAATGACATTGTTCTTGGTGTCTCAAAAATCTGACATAAGAGAAAATACATGGAATTTTAAAGACTGTCTATAAGATATCATTAAGTTAATAAGTTCATTCTGCATTTAGATTCTCGAATAATGGCCGTGGATTTCGCGAGTCTATATCCTCAAATTTTTGGGGGCTACAGGAGAAAATAATGTTCTCTTCCAACAAGATTATATATATATATATATTGTACATATACTTATGTAGGCCTATATGGTATATTAATAGTTTGTAAGTTTTTCATGGTTTGATAGAGAAAAAAATCTTAAGTTTTTGGCCCCCCCGAACTGATCAACCTAGCTACGTCCCTGTTTAAGGATTATGCTCCTGTTCCGAAATCCTTTACACAATGGCACCGCCACTCACACAGGTTCCTTGTTGTCTATTACAGTACACAATCAGAGACTGAAAAGTACTGCCCCTTGCAGCAGTAACGAGAAACTCAAGGTATGTCATTTTATCTGAGTATGTCATTTTAGGACAGGTTCCCCTACATAACCCCTCCCTTTCGAAAATTCTGAGCACGCCACTGATGGAACTATACAGGCTACGTTGAGTGACTTGAGCAATTTTTATAATGTAGTGCAAAGACATGAACGTTCGCAGAATCACATCTGCGCTTGCATCCAACTGAAGACAAGTCATGATTCATAATTCTAGCCAAGTAAGAAACCGAAACCCGTCCGTTTATTTAATATCGAAACTTTGTGCTAATAGGATGTTTCTTATTTTCAGGGTTAAAGAAGAACGTAATTTAATTTACAGTTGACCTCAAATATCAGGTAAATCATAATTTTCTTCATGGTTGGAATTTAAAAGTTATATCGAAAGGCTGTTTTCCTTCTTTAAAAACCGTGCAGCGAAGATTTGATTTTACGGCATGTATGCACTTCACAAACTCAAACCCGATACGTCACCATTATGCACATTATTGTAAGTAGGGATGTGTGGAGGCCTATATTATATTTGAAATTTTTATAATTAACCGAAACGAAAAATTCACCCATCGCTTGCCTATCACGAAAGGTCATGGCACGCCCATGGTGAGCGGGAATGGGATTGCATGGAGGGGAGCGACTGCCTTCCCAGCAGCGTGTGCTGCTTCGTTCTGCCCAATCTCTGCCGCTACGTGCGACCATGCTCCAGAGTTAGACGGGACAACGTATAAATGTCTACCTTTCTTCCACGTTACACACTGGATCGTATTTTGCAGATTAACGAGGCTCTGGCGTCTGTACTCAACTCACATCCAGTATAATCCCCTGTGGACCTTGTTTTGTGATCTGCCCATGCGTGTTTGTGACTGTCCTTTCATCTTATCACAATTCATCTTCATCTTCGCGATTAGCCAAATGTGGAAGAAAACCGAAGTCAAATAAAACAAATCAATGAAATCAATTAATCTGATATGATTCGTTCAGCTAATTAAGTATAGTCTATGTTAGATTATTTCTTAGTTGAAAGGGATAAGACAAGATATCCACTTACAGAGCGAAGTACACAGTGAGCAGTTGAAAGTCATGAGCAGGAAGATACACTGAAGGGAAGGGATACTTAAATGAGAGAAATTCACACAGGGAAAATAGGAATGATAGCAAGGCGGCATAACAACAGGTGACGACATGGAGTCACTTCCTTCTCTTGCCTAGATTGGAGTAGATAGAGGAAAAATACGTGTTTGTGAAAATCATAAATTTTATATCTGTCCACCCTAATTTATCAATATTTGGCTCCTGCCCACCTAGTCAAAATTTTCTGGCGCCGCCCCTGGTACCAAACACTACACATCGCTTGAATCAGGAGGAGGTGGGTTGTCCTGTTGTTAGCCATTTTCTTGAATGCAGGGATTTCTTTTCGTCGGATTCGAAGCACAAGAATATATAGGTACAGTGGGATGCATAAGTATTGCTCAGCAAATTGTTCACGACTATTTTCATTAACTTTTGTCTTGCACCCTGCGTGTTTTTAAGGAAAGGATTATTGTTTATATTGGTGCAGAGGTTTTCACTAGCTTTTTTCAAGTTTTGTTTCAATTCTTGGTGCACTCTTTGCATGAAAATAAAACAAAAATAATAAACATGGTGATTAAAACAATTTACTTGGTAATACTTATGCATCCCACTATACATAATATGTATTTAATATTTAAATATGCAAGTAACGTCTCTAAAGTTATGTAATCTGCGGAAATAGTAGTTGTTTCATGTGCATGCGTGATTCAAGGTGCGTGTGTGTGTGTGTTCGCATTAGCAACTGCGCTTGCCTATCATATGTCTTTGGCCCCTTTTGGAAGAAAAGTCCTATAGGCGTCCATGGTTGTCTATATTTTTAATTTTAAAAGGCAACCATGTGGCCTCTCCTAATAACTAACCTATCGTACAAAAATTGAAATGCACATTTATTTAGTAGATCACCTCTCCAAGACTCCAACAATACGGAAATACGTATATTTATAGCTTTCGGATCAATCATAAAGTGCTCTAGTCCCAGGATAATATTTCTAATGGAATCTTACCTTTGGATATGTAAGTTATGTAGCCTACAAGGCAAAAATTTAGCACAGACTTCGTAATTGAAAGAGTAAGGTCGTTCTGAATTAACATCCTCTATTTGAGTTTTCACTGGCGTAAAGATTAAAAGTGGAATTCGTTGAAATTTTTATTAAATATTAGAAAAGTAATGAAAAATAATTTATAATATTTTGCGCTATAATAACAGAAAATCGGGAAAATGTTCATACTTTTTAAAACTCTGCGTGCTAAACAATTCTATTCAGAGCCATCTAGCGACGAATATATAAGACCAGTTTCAGCCAGTAGGTGACTCACGTGACTTCACGTGACTGATCCAGTGAGAGCAGACAACATGTCGTTGAGTTTGAAGCAGGCTCGAGCTGAGCATAAATTGGCCGTTTCAAGAGATTATATTCTACAACCACGATTAAGTAAGTTCCAGCAATTATTGCTTGTAGTAATATAGTTACTATTTCGTGTCATAAAGTTTCTGTATGTGTTACAATTTTCACTATGTGGGTGGGTCAGCCGAGCAGAAGGAAAGTCAAAGCTCCCTTCACCGAGTGCACTGTTAGCTTTCTTGTAATCACATGTATTTTTTTCATAAATATGCGTGTACAATCTTATATTGTTTGTTGCTTAAAAGCTACTAAAGGGTGAAATTTTCTCTGATGTTTAGTGAATGTTACATGGTCTGTTTCAAAATTCAGCAACAGAACGGTATATTCAACCGGCCGAAAAAGAATATGTTGAATGTTTGCTGATGTCAAAACGTGCAACAGAAGAGAAATTTCAAAATACGTATGTTTTACGTAACCCCTTGCACTTTGTTGCACACTTCAAATGGACTTTGTTGTCTGTTATGTAGGCTAAATTGACTTAATTGGTTGTCGATGTTGCTTCCAGTAACTTCAATGCACTTTTATTAACGCTTATGGAATTTAAACCGCAAATTTTAAATGTCATATTGTGAATAATACTTAATGACCTCCTCCCATTTAAAGTGCCGAGTGTGAAAAACAGTTCCATTTTTGCCTTGCGTTATGTATTGGGAGTGAGGTTTCACATATTCCTCCTTTTTTAAAAATATCCTATAAAGATGAAAGTAATTTTAATTTTATGTGACTGTTTAGTACAAGTCGGAGCTGGTCCAAGTTCTATTTGAACTAGAATATTGTATAAACTACTATCTGTAGGTGATTTACATTGGGTACTACTTTACTATAAAGGTGACACCTATAAATCATTTATTTCCCAATTTTTTACATTGCTAATGTACTATTCTGCATTGCAGAACATTTCTTTAGGTGAAATAATGAATTTCTAACGAAAATAATGTCTATCTTTTACATTTAACGACTACTTACTGTTACTCGTCATTTCGATTATGTAACACATTATGGCGATAGTATACTGGTTCATCACACGTTGTGAGAGTGTTTCGTCGATTTATGCAGTGTTGCAACCTTGTTCACCGGAAAATACCTACTTTCGTGCCTGGATTTGAAATTATGTTAATACCACGCAAACCATTCACGTTAGCCCCAAAAACCATTTTCCGTAAGGTTAGGTTAGGCAAGCATAGTTAAATTTTTTTTACAAAAATACTCTACACGTCATGTTATAGTGAAAACACGGAGAGTTTGAAACACTGAGTATGGGGTTTACGTCATCTAACACACAGAACATTGTGCTCTCATGCAGAAAGCAAATGGCAGCCGCAGAAACAGCGTGTCTGAAAGAGATTTTCGCAAAAAAACAACATGCATTCGCATTAAAATGGATCAAAACTACATTCACGAACTTCCACAATGCTACAGAAAATGATTTGCGGAAGTACTTTCTCCTGTAAAAAGTAAGAAATCCGGGTATAATTTAACAATACAGGGAATTTCTCCAATTTGTTTGAAATTTCGGATACTTACTAATTTGGGTCTCGTAATCACGAATCTGCACTTAAAATTTGGCGCGCACGTATAGAAATTCCTGAATTATGGATAGCCCCACGAACAATTGGCACGTGGTTAGGTTAGGAAACATAGTTAAATTTTAGGGTCGTAGTAATATCAGGAATATATATATTTCGTTCTTGCGATAAATAATGAGCAATTGTGCATTGTCGGTTGCGATGACTGACCCTCTTATTTTGCAAGTTTGACATGTGAGCGCCAAATTTTAACTTCAGATTCGTGATTAGGAGCCCTAATTTAGTGAGTGCCGAATTTCAAACAAAATGGAGAAATTCCCGGTATTGTAAAATCGCTCCGAAATCTGTCACCCATATAGTAAAGTGTTACCGAAAAAACTGTGCTTTTGGAAACACTTGCCGGGATTACGTCATCAGATGCTCGCAACATCTGGTTCAAGTACATGGATGGAAATGCGTGCAACAGCTTTCGTGCATCGGATGGATATTATTACAGAAAAAAAAACATGATTTAGCTGCCAAATACATTGAAAAATGGGAGAAATCACTTCTGTGACCTTCCGAAATTACACAGAAACCATAAGTACTTTCTCCTGTAAATTTGAAGAAATCCATTTCCCGGATATGACATTTTTACCGTTTTTTTCAATATATTGCCCAACCTAAAGCAACCTTACCATGATGGTGCATGGGGCTATCGTGAATGGTTTTTGGGGTACTAATCTGATATTTCCCGGACAGATTTCTTCATTTTTACAGAAGAAACTACTTACGGTAATAAGTTCCTGTAGCATTGTCAAACATCTGGAAGGTTTTGTGTAATGTAACGGATATCTTCAAATTTAAAAGTTTGGGGCTCATTTGGGGGCAGGTGACTGTGGCCAATTTCTAACATGCCTTTAACAGGGACTCTATAGATGAAGCTGGGGAACCAGAGTGGAGGCGGGGCTGCGTTAGCTGTTGGGGGTGGTAGGTCAATTACCCCAGGGGCGGAGCCCAGAATCCGTGGGAAATTTTGACTCAAAAATTTCAAACAAAATTAATTTTTTAGTTTAAATTTCCCACAGATTCCAGGACGAAAAACGTGAATACACCTTAAAGAATGTTTCGTGAAGCAGATAGGTAAGTACAAATGTCAAAAATTGACAAAACGAAGAAGTTATAGGTGTCCGGGGAATATCAGATTTTTACCAGAAGTTTGAAACTCTGCTTTGCCGTTTGAAACACAACACTAGTCAAGATTTGCCCGCCATTTTGCATCTTCAGGAAGCGAGCAAAGAACGAACAATAATTACTCGATATGTCGACAATAGGTACTAATTTTGTTAAAAAAAGCGATGTCCCTTTTTAAACAATGTTTCGCAATGCACAATAGGTAAGTACAAATGTAAAAAAGTAGAGAATGATCGAGTTAGAGCGATTTCCCACATATGATAGTTTTACAAAAAAAGGAAGTTCTCGTATCTCAGGATACAGTTCTTGCATGAATTCTAATGGTTGTACATAATTCAAAACATGTATGCTGTTTCTTTTTTATACTTTCTCACTTTTTTGTGAATGTATCATGTAAATTGTCATTGTGTGAATGAACATACATAATTTGAAAATTGTAATCTTGCAATTTAAATACAGGTTCTTAACCAATGTCAGCATAGCTGTTTTACTCCATGTTTGGTTTCCATATACAAATTTACAAGACATTTTTATTTGCAGCATACAAGACAGTATCAGGTGTAAATGGCCCATTAGTTATTTTGGATGATGTCAAGTTCCCAAAGTTTGCAGAGATTGTGGAGCTGCGTTTGGCTGATGGATCAACCCGGTCTGGTCAAGTTTTGGAAGTCAGTGGATCAAAAGCTGTTGTACAGGTATGTGCATAGTATGAGGAGAAGCATAGGTTTAATAATTTTTGTCAAACTCAATGTTGTTAATATATGTGAAGTGACTACTAGCATGCATTTAAAAAGATTACCATGTCAAGCTGCATGCATCACTGGGGCATAGCAAGGATTTCTTTTCAGGAGGAGCCCAACCTTAGATAAGAACCAGTGTATTGGGGAATTTCTGGGGGAAAATTGTACTTAAAATAAAACAAAAACTTGCAATGTAGCATGACACTAATCTGTTTTGATTAGTGATTACTGTATTCGAAATATACTACTTGTCTATTTTTTTCTCAGGGGAAAATTTGAATTTTTATAGAAAAATTTCCACCGCTCCTGTCAATGTGACCTTTTTTTACTGTAAAGAATGTTTAATCTTAATCGACGTAAGCAAGGAGTTGAAAGTACTATGGTTTATGATTGGTTGCAGCCATTGACCCACTGTAAAGTACTTACCGGAGTAGATGTGATGAAAGGAAAATGTACAAGACCACAGAAATATAATTGAAGAAAATGTCAGAGTGGAGCAATCCAAATTTGGAACACCTAAATTGGTATTCCACCAACAAACACTGCTCGCTGCTGTATTTTCAACATTTCTTCGTGTCTACTACACTTGACACATTTCTTGTACCCAGTCACTAATCATCCTTCTGCAATGCACGGAAATAAATCTGTGTCCCGGCCGAAAAATTCAATAATGCTGAATATATCGGAACACTGCCCAATTTTGGTTCACAAGTACTTGCCACACTGCACACACATGTCCACTTCCAAACAAATGCCATGTGACATGAGGGTCTCTCGCATCGCATCAAACTTCTTGGTCAAGTGCTCTATTTCGCCTTCTGATATCGGGTTAAATGCTTTTTCTGTTATTCTCAATCTACTGTATTCATGCTAAGGGTTTTAAACCTAACCATGAATAAATAGGGTGATTAGTAAGAAGGTGTTTTGAGTTTGGTGCAATGAGTCATACCCATGATATGCACCGAAACATCGACTGCAGTAATTCTGGCCGTGTTTATATCTGTATGTATATATCACAGCAGCTGACACAAGCTTCAGAGCTGTTGCTTAACTTAGCCTTAACTTCCAATGACCACACTGACCATAGACAGATGCGAGATACATTTGAATATTACTGTACTACTATTTATTGTGGGAATCATACTTCTATGTACTTCTTTCTGTACCTCTTATGCTGTTTATAGCATCAGGAGTGTTCAGTCTTGTCTTGTCCATCCACTGTTTTCATTCTTGTCTGTTCCTTATCTTTTTAATCTCTTGTAATTACTCCCTAATTTCCTTCCTACTTCTTCCATTAGTTCCTCAGATCCCTTCCCTAGTCTAATTCTAAGCCTTTTTCCTAGTGGTATGCAATGTTAATTGGAGATTTTCAATTGTCTAGTGCTTCTATCTTACACTACGAACAAAAATAGAAAAAAAAATGCCTGCCAGATCTGGAAATCAAATAACTGAAAACCAGCACACACTGTGAGATGCCTGCAGTACAGAGGGAGATGCGGCTATGTCAAAGCAAAATATTAAAAATGTTGCATTTCAAATATAGGCTAGTGAGATAGTAGCATAAGTGGTGCTAATAGTGATACAGAATTCTGGGAGGTGGGGTGGTTGGTTACTGCACCAGATTTGTGGTAAAATAGCAGATCTGTCCATTACGGGGGGGGGGGGGGGGAATGTGTTCACCTAAACACACAAGAGGTGCTCTCTCGAAACATGTTAGAATAAGTATAGGTATAAGAACTTGACAATGGATGATGTTCAGTTAACATTATATGCTAATGTAGAACCATTGTTAGGGTAAAAACACAGTGAAGCACAAATCACGTTGCACATCGCCAGAAATTCATGGGGACAAGTTTCAGGTAATTCAAACCCATGGAGTTTAATGGGGGAAAACCTAGTGGAGCCCCGCTCCTGGCAAGAACACACCCCGAGGTTACATGGAACAAACACGGTTTGATCTTAGGTCCCTCCGTCCAAAGTGGCAGGCTCTGTGATTGGCCCACTCAAGGTTACTCTCCCCTCGAAGCAACTCTCTTACCTTTCCTTTTCACATGCTACTGAGACATAAATAGACTGAAAATGCTCTAATATGAGTGAAATGAAAGCTCAATTGGTGGCAGAAAATAGAGATAAAGCTGTGATATGCATTGCATTATGTTGAATACCATCTTGGCAAAGGTTGGAAGCACGTAGCCCCATACCTAGGCGAAGAAAATGTTTAAATGCCCCTCCTTTTCTTTACGAATATAAAAAGATCAATCTACTACCAACGCCAGTGGACATTTTATCTAAAAGAAAATTGCAATAATAATGGTAAAAGAATTGGCAGTCGTGTAGAAGCTGTTTGTGCAGGAGGAGCGAAGTGACTGCCTGTTCATTGTATCCCAAAAATTTTTATAGCCTGACCTGTCTCCGTGTCCTTTTGCTTCACTGTGTTCTTACCCATACCAACATTCAGAGAATTACTTCTTCTTCCTAGTGGTTTTACCTCAAGAAACTCCATTGTGGCTGCATGACCAAATCACTTCATGTGTCTCTCGATGAGTGGTTGTAAATGATTGCTTCAGCTCTTCCCTTATCCTTGTATTTCTTACAGACTGTTCTAATTTTACACTATTTTTCAATAGCATTTTATTTGTACTGCTATTTTACGTATTTTCTTTTCTTTCATTTTGTCAGCTAACTGTTACTTCCATGCATTAGTATTGATTCAGTCAATATATATACTCATAGAAGCTGGGTTAAGTCCTTCCTTTTTGTGCTATGACTAGCAGTTTGGGGATGCATGTGGGAAATTCAAACATGTCAGCAAGGTGACTACCACAATTTGTAGAATTCCTGTAAGTGTCAATGACCACTCCCTATTCATGATTTTCACCAGCATTGCACATATCTTCAACTAGAATATGTAGAATACTTTTTTATAATGTGAAAGCAGTGGGTGTGTATGCTTTAACACTGTCTAAGTGATGCACTCTTTGTGGTGAAGACAACATCGATTACAAACAGTATAGAAGTTTTGTGATTTGCTTTCATATTCTTTGTGTTGAAGGTTAATTTGGTTGTGACAAAATATTCATAGCAATTAAACTCTCTTGCCAGGTATTTGAGGGCACATCAGGCATTGATGCAAAGAACACACTATGCGAGTTCACTGGCGACATCTTAAGGACTCCCGTGTCTGAAGACATGTTGGGACGTGTCTTCAACGGTAGTGGAAAGCCAATTGATAAGGGACCTCCAATTATGGCTGAGGACTTTTTAGATATTCAAGGTAAGTAGTGATTGCACTAGTAAAACTTGATGATCCCACAGTTTTACTTTCTCAAAATGATAGTGAAGTTTCACAAGGATAAGAACTTTACTAATTTTCTTGTGTTTACTATAAAAATAGTAAGGAATTTTTATATGCAGAATGTATAAATTGTTTGAAACCACAGTGTGATGTGTATCTCTGCAAATGGCCCATGTGGCTACATTCATTTTATAATTAGTTTTTGTAAGAACTTTTGTTTCTTCACAGACTGAAATTTTGTTGAGCATATTACAGAATTTCAGCCATTGAAGAAACAAGTTATGTAATTATATGTATTGTATGCATAGTTATGTATTAAAATTATAAAGTAATTACAGCCCCTTTAATGTTCAATTTTCCTTGCTACTAATGTTTGCAGGTTCAAATCCCAGCCTGGGTGTTCTTTGTGCACTTTTTTCAATTTCATCTAATCACTCTTCTTCATTGTCACTGTTGGCCAGAAGTGACAGAAAAGTGATATAATACAAATACATTAATTAAGTCTTGGTTATTACAAATTTTCTTTCTTCCCAGTGAATCTCAAAATGATGAGATTTTATTCAGTTTATGACGTCTCCTAATAGTAAGTGAATGTGCATATAAACTAAAATTACCAACACAAAAATTACAAACTCGCTCCCCTCCCCTCTACCTTCTCCATGCCACAGTGGTACCGTGGTCACCTTATAATCAAGGGGTCCTGGGTAGGATACATTGTGCTTTTGGATCCCACTTTAATCTGTAGGTCCAGTTCCGATTAACATTACTGTATATAAAGTGGACTTGGACTTAAAACACCAACTCAAATCAATCAATCCTCCCCCCCCCCTCTCTAAAAATTGGGTGTTAGCATTTAATCAGTTACTGAGGTATGTAATTTGATTTATATGGAAATCACATAGTTATTCTGATGCTGGAAATCAAATTTAGTACATTTCAAAGCCAGGTCACAGATTTTTTCTGTCATTTGTAACAGTTGGAATATTATTGAATCTATGGCATATATTAAATAATACAGTGCATCCAAAATGTTTAATGGTGGTGGTATTTCTGTTTGGATTGCTATGCACAGTAAACCTCTCAAGCATGTGTGAAAAAGCTTCTTATACTACATGCAGGGAAAATCATTGTTCTTGCCCTTAACTAAAGAAAGACTGGCAGCACAATATATTTGAAAATAAGACACTTTGTGTCTCTTCTCAGAGATAAGTTTGGAGGTAGGAAAAAAGGCAGGACAAACAGTTGTGGGGTTCATTAGGAGTGAGTTATCTATGCCAGCCTTAATGATAATTCTGTAAGGAGGCAAGTGTGCAAAATTAAGAATAATTATATGGTTAATCTTCCGTCACTTGAATGGTTAATGTATTTTTATACTGCAGGTCAACCCATCAATCCCTGGTCTCGAATTTATCCCGAGGAAATGATCCAGACTGGCATCTCTGCTATTGATGTGATGAACTCAATCGCCCGAGGGCAGAAGATCCCAATTTTCTCAGCTGCTGGTCTACCTCACAACGAGGCAAGTTCTTAGCATATAGTTCCTTATTTTGTAAAGAACTGTGACCACTAGAAATACAGTTTGCTCCATTTGTATCGTGTGCAATGTTGTATTGAGACTGGCGGGAGGATCATCCTCCAAAAAGACGGTCCAAATTTAAATAAGCAAGATACTGGTTTAATTTTGTATACCTGATGTTATCTCTATTCTTATATTATATTTTGACGTGTTCATCCAATAATAATAATTAATAGACATTAGTCTTATTGGTCTATTAAATATAAACTTTATTGTATTATTAGTATTATATGAGAGACATTTTGTCCCCATATGTGGTTCTAGGTACATGCCTGATTGTGGTAGCCAATAGAGTCAGACATCAAATTTTCTCTAAGCTGAAACTACTTTAAATCTCATTTTAAATTCTAGGTGCTGTTCTGTTTAGGTGTAAAGTGAACTTACTAACTTGCCTGCTTTATGGATTTTCTTTTCCAGGCTCTCAATTCATTTCCAACTCATTACCATAAACTTTAACATTACTTTATTTGACTGATTATTAGGCACATTGAATAACAAAATTGTTATTTCATAAGTTCTGTATTTTTGGTATTCAAGAGCAAATATTCAAAGTTTTGGAGCATAGAACCTTCTTATACAACCCATGATGCATAAAGTTACAAGTGGAGTAGTCCTTCATAGAATGGGAGGCAAAATTCCCGTACCTGCCACCATAAAAATTTTGTTCGTTAAAGGTTTTGTGGTAGCATGTATTCAGTTTGAATGTAATATGAACAAAAACAGCATATTATGTAAATTGAAAAAGAAACAATAAATATTGGAAATGTTTGTTGAATGTGTTAATGAAACTATAATAATTTGAGTAACTTTTCTTTCAGAGAAAATAAAACATTCTGGGTATAATTGTAACTTAACATATTTTCTCTAGTCTTCATAGATGAATTTTGGTGATTTTGTTAACAATAGTTTGCAAAATATCAGCTGGCATTTTATTTACAGTATAGTAATAATGACATTATTTACAGTTTAACATGATTAGTATTTTGTATATTATTTTACAAAAAATGTTTGCTATTTTTGCCTATAAAAATTATTGAATTTTAAATCGAGAGATTTAAGTGTGTTTATTTATTACATTTCCTTTCATATGAGCTTCACACAATCAATACATATATTTTGTTTACTTTATTTTCCTTGGTTTGTTTCCATTAAATGATTACGAAATTAATGTACTTTCACCAAAATTGATTCTGATATCTACAAAATCGTACATTATTCTATAAAGTATGTATTTACAGTGATTTAAATCATTGATTTTTTAAAAATAAATCTACTGATTTAAATCGCAAATTTAAATCAATCCACCTTTTCTTTGCTCCAAAACTACTTAAATTTATCATTGAATGTTTCATCACGTTATACAGCTTAAAGATTAGAGAACATTTAAAAATATCACAATGGGCAGTTTTGACATGATATTCTTACATGAATGTTTACTTTCAGATTGCAGCTCAGATCTGTAGACAGGCTGGGTTGGTTAAGTTGCCAGGAAAGTCTGTTCTCGATGCTCATGAAGATAACTTTGCCATTGTGTTTGCTGCTATGGGTGTCAACATGGAAACTGCCAGATTTTTCAAACAGGATTTCGAAGTGAGTTGTGTACACCAGAACAAGGTGAAATATTTTCTCATGAGAATATCGTTAAATGTAGATGGTTATAAATTTGAAGGTTCTCATTGTAAGTCCCATACCTGCTCTGAAATGGTGTTTTTGAAAATAGTGTGCTTTGCCAAAACTTTATTCACTACGAATTGTGCAATTGTTTCTAAATATAACTGAAAAAGCAGTTAGCTTATTTATGACAAAAACTGCCAAACTAGAAACTAAGAAAATTTCATGCAACTGTGTGTCAAATGTTGTAAGGAAAACAAAGTTTAACCATATGTAGAATTCAACATGCACAAATATGTGTATAATTTACATTATGCTGGAAGATGTTATGAATTTTCATGTCATTTTTACACTGCCATGAATAAAATACTCCCTTATTGAACACATGATGTAGTGAAAAGTCAATTCTTTGCATCCATGAGAAAAGTACTTTCAGTGAATGTTAATGTTTGAAACTACCTTTCATACTTCAACACTTACATTACATGCAATACAGCAAATTGTCAATAAGTACCTTGTTCAATTCTTGGTTGGAACACATTTCACAAGTTTGGATCTCATTTTAGATTGTAGGGTCAGTCCCGATAAGTCTGTGTATAAAGAGCACTTAGACAATTTCTTGTGCGACAAATGTTGACAGTTTTGGAAAACTAAGTAGACTGAATCATCATTCTGTTATAGGAAAATGGCTCTATGGAGAATGTGTGCCTGTTCTTGAATTTGGCCAACGATCCAACCATTGAGAGAATCATCACCCCTCGTCTGGCGCTGACTGCTGCTGAATTCCTTGCGTACCAGTGTGAGAATCACGTGCTGGTCATCCTAACAGACATGAGCTCCTACGCTGAGGCTCTGCGAGAAGTATCAGCTGCAAGAGAAGAGGTACCTGGCCGAAGAGGTTTCCCCGGTTACATGTACACAGATTTAGCCACCATTTATGAGAGGGCTGGTCGAGTGGAGGGCAGGAATGGTTCCATCACACAGATCCCTATCTTGACTATGCCTAATGATGGTAAGTTGAATTTTCATTGGTAATATGTGCTTAGCATCAGGGACAGTTTCTCCATGTACGAAGTGAGGAACTTCCTACAGTTCATTTTTACTTGTTTCCAGTTTTCTACTTTTTAGGAGTTTAATGTGCGTTATAAAATTATGAGCGAAATCCGTACGTACAATTGCCTAGGTTAGTTACTGTCAAGAGTTGACTCGCTCCAGTAGCAGTCTAAAGACTATGGACAAGGGCTTTTCTGCCACTCGCTGAGGAATCTCTGCGGATATCCTACAGACAGATGGGTGGGGTGGGGGGGGTGCAAGGGAGTGGGGGAAGATGCCAACCCCAACAAAATATTACTAAATCAAGCTCAATTTGATCTTTGTTGGCACTAGCATATCTAGCATAATCTGCAAATGCCAATCACTGGGAGAGGGAAATCAAATTCAAAGGAATATGTTTTCAGGAAATAAAAATAAAATTATGTCCAAATCTTTTTTCTACTTCACCAGCAGACATGTTTCAAACAAAAGGGAGTATGCCGATCCAGTGGAAAGCTTTTTTACAACCATGCCATGATCCATCCATCCTCTGTCTCTTCTTCATCCTGTCCAATTTAGTTTGTCAGGAGATTTTATGGTAGGAAATCTGTAGAAAGTTGGGGGTAAACAATTTTCCCAAACCTTTTTAATTTCGATGTTGAAACCATGTAGTTTGTTGCACCATTTTAAACAATTTTTGGGGGAAATTTACACTATTACATAACTGTTAAAAATAAGTAACACAAGTTCAAAACTAGAAAAGTAGATGCACAATTACATTTATCCAGAATAAAATAATAATTAATCCTAGCACAATTTAGAAGATTAAGTAACCATTTTTATTATCGTCAATCCACACGACAACAGGGAGGGGGAAGAAAATATATATTTTTTGCAAAATCTTATACGTTCACATTTAAATATTTCGTAGTTCAAAGTGAGGAGCAAGGACCCCTTGCCACACCTTGAGCATGGGCCTGCAGCTAACATTCTAAATGCAATGGGTAGTACAAGCAAAACGTGTGAATGTAATTGAACCCATTTTTCAAACCTTCCTCAGTTTACCATAACTTCTTCCTACACTCTGAAAAAGCCACGAGTCGCCACTGCTTAGCATGTCTTGTTTCCTACAAAGATTTGATGACTAACATAACAGTGTGGAATATGAAGCTAGGACTAGCATGCTTGAGCAGTTATATGCTATCTCATTATTCTAGATTGAACTTATTTGTGGTACATATTTTGATATAGCAGAAGACAAAATGTTATTTTTGAAAAGGTGATGCAGCATTAGTAATATATGAAGTATTCACTGTGACATGTAAATAAGCCAATCTCCATGGTTGTGCATCAGAAACTTGGTTCTGGAGCATGCTTTTTTTTTGTACTTTTATTTCAATTCATCTTTCTTCAATTCATTTGTTGTAATTGTTTGTACCTACATAGGTACACTATTTGTGTAAAATGGTGTCAAGAGATGCCAATTGAAACCAGGAAAGATTAAGTGGATGTGTGTTTTTCATATACATATATAAACATAAATTTGAAGTATACGTGATAAAAAAAATTATTGGTACTGTTTCTGCATAGTGCATGCATCAGTTTCTTTTTTCTCATTTACAACCCCCATTCATAATTGGGAAAAGAGAGACACGGTAGTATATAATACGAGAAACTAGTACTCAGTTTTATCCACGAAGCTGTTTTTTCTTTTTCGATTAATTTCAGTGGCCACTGCCACCATCCTCGTTGGAACTTGCTGTACTGTTCCAACGAGGATGGTGGCAGTGGCCACTGAAATTAATCGAAAAAGAAAAAACAAATTCGTGGATAAAAGTAAGAATGAAAGCTTCTTTTACCAAGTGTAAATTAAGAGAAATATGTGTGTGTGTTATATGAAACAAAATTCCACTTTGTTTAAACCCAAAGTTGAAAATTTATTTTCTGTCAAAATTAGCTCTTGATTCTATCGCATTGTTAGGTTTATATGTTGTACATAAGACATCCCAGTTGTAGTAAGTAGGTTAGATAAATATTTTTAGTGCATGAACACTTTGAATGGTTGACTTGACAGTCTTAGTATGAAACCTCCAGGATGAAGTGCTGACCTGAATGTGATGTTTGTCAGTATTCCATCATCAGTTTCATATCTCGCTTACTGTTGTGACTAGTCAAAAGTGATACAATAGCTATTCATAATGGGTGCGTTCCGAAAGTCTTAACGAAAGGAACGCATTCAACGAAAATAACTGGGCTCGTGAATCTGGTGAAACCAGTTATTTTACAGACTTATGGGACACTCTAGGCGAAAGCGCAGGCGCAGCATTTTGTTTAGAGAAAGTTTCAGCATGGCATCAGCGGAAGGAATGTCCTTATGGCAAAAATAAAGTCTACTGTGGATACTGTTACTCATTTTAATCACATTCTAAGAACTGTCAAGGCATACTCATCTTGTGCATGTTGCTTCATATCGATCTCTGTTAAAATTATAATACATATTCCGAACTAGTGCAGTTTGAATCCATCAGCACGCCCTTTGTCTGCAAGGAGCAGACTATTCTCACGGAACAAACCAGCCTCCTGGCCCGTGCGTTTGGTGAATCTCGTTCTTACACAAAACACACGGAATGTGACTTTTGGGACAGCATAATGAAACGCACGGAAGCACTTATGGAACAGCCAGTTACCATAACTCGTTAAACGCGATTTTCGGAACGGGCCCAATGAAATACACCGTGAAAATAATTCTTCTCTGTCATGAAACATAACCAAGAAGTGTGATTTTTGTGCTCATAAAAATGTAGTTATAAAGAATGAGATGCAGAATTCTGCTATTTTACCCAATGAAATGTGTATTATGAATGAACTTCCTGCTTTCAGATATCACTCATCCCATCCCTGATTTGACTGGCTACATCACAGAGGGACAGATGTATGTAGACAGACAGCTTCACAACAGGCAGATCTATCCACCAATCAACGTGCTGCCATCTCTCAGTCGATTGATGAAGTCTGCTATTGGTGAGGGCATGACTCGCAAGGATCATGCAGACGTATCAAATCAATTGGTAAGTTTCTTTGCTACCTCATGAGGGAAATATGGTGAATCCCTGATTTTACGTTTTTTGGATTTCACGTTTTCCTACATTATAGATTGTTGATCCTGTGCTTGCTTGTAGCATTAGGCACTAGATTGAAAAACCTGGAGTTCGTTAAGAACATTCCCATTAGGGCAGAGAGCAATGAATGAGCACACCTCATGGTCAAAATAGAACATAATGTTATGAAATGAATTCCTGCATTTTAAGTTTTTCACTTTGGTCTCCAAAAATAATAATAATAATAATAAAAGTTCCACACTATTCAGTGTTTCATATTGTCATGTTAATCAGTTGTGTGCCTATAAATGTTAGTGCTAGGGCTGACCGAAGCTGATGTATTGGTAATATCCGATTTTCACCATTCACAGGGTCTTAAAAAAATAGCATACAGCACTTTAGCAGTCTAAATATCCTGAAAGTTATGTAAAATTCGTAGTTTCCATTGGTTTTGTTTCCATTGGTTTTGTGCCAATATTATGGGAAAAATTTGTATTTTGTGATTACTTAGCAGGTATTTTTTTTATTCTGGTGTACTTTTTAATATTTTAAACCAAAAATATGGTACATTGATGCCAACAATTAGAATGAAATACTTGTCCACTAATTTTGAACTACTTTTAATCATTACAATTTTCAAGCATCTGGATCAGTGGAAATCTAAGAATATTGGTATCACTTCAAAGTGGTATTTACTTACCCAAAGTGGTATTTACTTACCCTTAGTCACTACTTATGATGACCCCAGGAAGAGAGAGGTACACTGGGAGACATTGCCAGAATTTAATACCAATAGCGAAGATCGGCTGTTACACTCCACTGCATATGCAGGGTTGCTACGTGTCTGGAAAACAGGGAAATGTCAGGAAATTTTGCAGATTGTCTGGAATTTACATGCATTTTGGAGTCTGCAAGCGAAAAAGTTGCAAAATGAACAAGCAGTTCACTTCCACTTCTGGATTTGGTTCTTGTGATTCCACTCCAAAGAAAGATTGTTCAGAAACTTATTTATTAGTTCTTTTCCAAATTATGGTTCCTTCGAACTTCTGTAATAAATTTTCACTTTTATAATACTAGATATTAGAAAGAGTATCAAAGTAAAACTTGCAGTCCAGATATCTGATTGATAACTAACACTTATAAATGTTAGCAAGAAAGCAGCATTTTGTACAATATTATAAATCCGCCAGAAAATGAAAAATTTTGTTTGGTTTATGAACTTTTTCTGTTTTTATATTGTGGAGATCTGTTATGGTGAAATAATGTACCTCTGTTACCTTAGCCGTCAGGCTAGATGCACGTGATTGTAGCACTCAATACATTTGATGCCGATTGTAATTGTACATTTTACTCTTCGAATTTTCACGTGTTCTTGTGTGTGTAGAATGGAATTTGCATTAAAAAAAGTTGTGAAAGTGAATATTCATAATAATTAATGGATTATATATTTAATTTAAAAACACAAGGTTCAAATGCAAAAATTATGATAAACATGTCTGGAAAATTACATTTTTGGACTGAAAAGCCTGGAAATGTCAGGGAATTTCATTAATCAAATACTCGTAGCAATCCTGATATGATGCATAAGGATCAATCAGCTGTTGTTTGTGGTGAGCTGTATATGTGCAGAAAGGAACATTTTTCACAATTAAGTTAGAACATAACTCCATATGTTAAATTATTCCATATAACTAGATCAATTTGATTTAGGTTTGCTAATGTGCTTATAAAATTTTCTTTCTTGTACAGTATGCTTGCTATGCCATTGGTAAGGATGTGCAGGCCATGAAAGCTGTGGTGGGTGAAGAAGCCTTGTCAGCTGATGATCTGCTGTATCTGGAGTTCCTGACCAAGTTTGAGAAGAACTTCATTACACAAGGTAAGTAATTCACACTATGTTGTGAGAGTGGGTCAGGATTGTGTTAGTTCCCATAAATTGCACAGCTCATTAAAAAAAAAAAATTGTGTACCTTGTAATGTTGTTTACAAATTAATGCAAACCATTTTCTTCATTATAGTCTATGTATTTGGAATTTTCATTGTCCAATTATGACTAATTCCATGTTGAAGCTAACGTTTCTTTCAAAAGAATGTGTATATAGCATTTGATGGAATTAGAATAGTTATGAGGCGAATTTTGAAAGTGCAATCTTTGGAGGTTGGAAAAAGAATCAGGAACAACTTGAACAGTAACTAAAAGAGTCTGATTTCAACATCAGGGATATTAGGTTCGTTTGGGAGATGGAGTTATAGAATCAACTGGCTAAAGTTCAAGTAGTTAATGTTTGTAGTCTGTACCAATAAGATATTCTGTAAGGTAGTTCCCATAAATGGGTGGAAATATCTAATGTATTGTGCCTGGAATTGACATAGTATAAAGAGATCTCCGGTAAAGTAAGATGTTGGCTTATAGCTCTGTTGGTTTGGTAAAAAAAAACAGAAAAACACAGATCCATATTCAGTTTTTAATCGAGTCACAACTTAAAAGTTAAAGAATGATATGCATGTTATGAATTTTTGGATTAAGTTCCAGCTTATACCAAATCAATTTCTAGTTATGTATTTCAATTTGAAATCAGTGATTAACACAACTTGTACAGTGGATACAAAGCACATCCTTGTGTTCACTTGTCAATGTCACCTTAACAGAGGGTACTTGGAAATTTTCCTTTAAAATGTGGATATTATTTGATTTTTAACTCTGAAAAAGATGTTACACAAGATAGTCTGTTTCCATATCTCATGCTTGGTTTCCGTAGGTGTTTACATACATTTTGTTTTTAATGAACCTTCTTCATGTGTTAATATGAATTTTGAAGCTGAAACCCACAAAATAGGCCATTTGTTGGGATCACAGATATCTTGGGAATATTCACAAAGTGGAAGATCAGAGAATTTGAATCAAATATTTTCTGTTACCAATCTTATTGAGTTTGTATTCCTTCCATGATTATTTTATTTTACCTTGCAGGAAACTATGAAAATCGTTCAGTCTTTGAGTCCCTGGACATTGGATGGCAACTGCTGCGTATCTTCCCCAAGGAGATGCTGAAGCGTATTCCTGCCAGTGTGCTTGCAGAATTCTACCCAAGAGATTCCCGTCACGGTCAAAGTCAAAACAAGTAAATGGATAAAGGCATCAATAATGGCCCTAGTAGAATGTACAGTGTAGTATAAGATGGTAGCTTGTACTTCAGAAAATAAGAAAAAGAGATATTGTCTTGTAAATGAAATAAGAGTTTTGAATTTTGTACAGGAAGTATGCATAATCCATTGATTGATCTCTGTTTTGGAATAGTTTTGTTTTTGAATGTACATCGTTCAAGATGTTCCTATGTTGTAAAGAGCATATAATATACATACAAACACACAGACAGGTTTTTAAAAAGACAATACTGGCCTGTTTCTCCACTGTTTTCCTGTAACATCATAAATGTCATCTTGGGAAAGGAATTACTGTGTTGTTGATTTTTTAAATGGCTAATGTAAGAACTTTTGAGTGTTTTTGCCTGATTTCTGTACCATAATTTCAGATTTATGGATGTGATATTTGTGTATGTGGGGGCTGTGCCTTTATTCATATCAGTGGTAGTAATTTCATATATTTTTTTTTCCAGTTCTGTAAAAATCAAGTACATAATCATTCTTGTTGGTAAAATATATTTTTTTCGTATGTTTTTCCTAGGTTGTACTTAGTACAAGTACTAGACTGTGGCATTACCACAGAAGGGTGTCTGTGCACGTGTGAGTTGCATATGTATGTACAGTATGAGTGAGTGCAAGAGTACATTTAAATGCATGTATTGTTGACTGTAATTTGTCACAGATTTTCTTCGGAAAAGGTGTCCAGTATTGCTTCCCAATACTCAATGCAGAGCTGCATATGTAATTCTGATTTCAGCCCTGGATAAGTCATGTTTGCATTTGAATGAATGTTTTGAATTTTTTTTCTGCTTTGAATAACATTCCATAAAATCATAATACTTCCTATTTTCTTTATATATATCAGTGAAAGTTACATATATGCACAAGTCTGTACCCAGTGATGTATATTCTTTGAGTTCATCCTCATGCAGTGAACAAATTTTAAGTACTTGCAATAAATTTGTTGCTTGCGAACATTACACAGTATTAATGATTGTGCAATTGCATTGTTAATACTGTTGTAACTTAACAGTATTTTGCATTAGATTAGTAGTAATGTTCATGGGGAACCTTGTCCTGTTAAAAAAATGTGTAATGTATTGCGTAGAAAGAATTGTCAGTTAAGAAATAAAGATTGTTGAATTGTCTGTTACATTTGTGTTTCATTGCAAAAAGACATTCATTTATGCAGAAGAAAACAATCAATTTCATTTCTGTCAGTTTGCAGTACCAGTTTTTGAATAAAAATTTAATTCACAAAGTGAAAGATTAGTAATTAATTCATAAAGTGCTACCTATTGCAATGACCAGCCTCTTGAGTTACATTTTTTACCACCTGTGATTTAAAGATACCGCAGTGTGACCCATTTCTTAGTTTCTGCTGTAGCAATGAAAAGGGAGAGTAGAAAACTAGTCATTTTAAAATGCTGGTGTTTTTATTTACAGCCAGAAGCACAACAACGTTTGAGCAAAAATTAAAATTCATACTAACAGTCAAAATCATTTAACATTATATTTTTTCTATCATGTATGACCAAATTACAATATTACTTTTTTTGTCTTCATTTACAAACATGCTTTTTTCACTTCCCTCTTCACACATAATAGATAAAGATCATGCACCATAGGTAGTCACATAGGAAACAATCATTTTTAATGTGTTGAATGATCTCTCCCAGCTGGTAATGGAAATTGAAATGGTTACCATTTTTTGTAGCAATATGCATATTGGGTTAAACAATCCCATCTCCATACTGCATGACGAAATCTAGAAGCCCTTCAGGTCTTCAAATTTTTGCAGTGAGTTGAAAGCAAGATTCTGCAATCCAAAATTTATTCATGTAGTTGCTGAAGGTTTTGCCCTAACTTCCATAACACTCTTATGATGTGTAGACTGAACCCAAACTTTGAATCTACATCTTGCAAATACAGTGAACCTTTTTTCCATTTACATGTGATCATGGCTCTTCATTTCTTGTCTAGAGGTTCATCTGGCATCTCCAGAGCTCTTTCTTTCATCTTTGATGTCTCTCAACCTCAGAATTTTATTCTTGGCAGAGACATTTCTTCATCCAGTGAGTTGTTGTCTAAAGCTTCTCTTTCAGCATAAAAAAGTATCTCGGACCTTCCAAATCCAGGATGACATTGTGGAAGTTTATTTCAGGGTCCTGAGGTCCTTTTGGAACTCTTGTCAATTGAAATTTAGAACCTGTTACCTGTTGCTCGAAGAGCTGAGAACACACGAAGTACACAAACATGCTGTGCTAGTTGGTTGGCCTAGTGCATCTAGTCTTGTATTCACTGTGCTCCTAACAGCCATTCAGAAACAGAATCAATGTTTCTTTTCCTTATTTATTTTGACTGCATTAAAATATATATGTACCCACCAGTGTGGTATTGGAAAAAAATTGAGGTTCCCTCAGTGCCAAAAATTGGAGGGAGTACATTCCCCTTGACTCAGTGCTCTAAGCGAGGAAGGATACATGAGGATTATATCCTCGCCAGTTAGATAATTTTTCTGAGAGCTTCCTCCTAGCTGTTTCAAGTCACCATGTTAACCATAGAAACAGTGGTGGACACTCCATATTAGGGGTGTGTGGGACAATTTTTGGGGTCTGGATGGGGATTTTTTAAATCCAGACATTCGGGACAGGAAAAATTTGCAATATCCCGATGAATTTGGGCAATTTTCGGGACTGGAAATTTCCTGAAGCTCTGGAAATCTCGAATTCTACATATCTTCACTTAAACCCTTACCTGGGCAAGCTATTTTTTTGTAACGTGTCAGGCAAGCAGTGTCTATCGGACACTGCATTGTTTTAAATGGATCTTGCCCTTCTAATGCAAAATTTTTATGTTTCATCATTGTGGAATCAAGCGAGTAACATGATATTTAACCTAATCATCATTGTTATGTCCATAATTCTTGTATTCATAGTCATCATCATCGTAATTGCATGTTGTAATTTTTTCAGCATAGTATATGAAACATGTTAGGCCGGAAGGTAGTGAGAGGAAATAGTTTTATTTGCTCATATTTTTCTATTTTAGCATTAATAATATTCTTGTGTGGTCTTATTAAATACTTTATTTTTTATTAAACATTTGTTAATACATATTCAAGTAGACTTCTTTACATATCAATTGTACACTGTGTCCGACAGACACTGCTTGCCCGTTTACGTAAGTGAAATGGAAAATATTTTTTTTTACACCTGATCTTCTTTATCAAACAAAGTCAAATATTGTGAAATGAGAAAAAAGATAGAAACAAAGTCAAAAAATATCATGTTCGCAGGAAGTATCATTTGGAGTATGTGACAAAAAAATATAACCAACAGTGTCTGATAGACACTGGTTGCCCGTTTAAGGGTTAAATGATTGTTTTTTTTTTAATTTCTGGAATAAAAACTAACAATTTCCAATAAGTTCCAGAAACTTACAATGCAGAAAACGTCTAGAATTAACAACTTTCTAAAATGACCATTCGGTATTTCCCGACTGCTCGGGATCCTGAAAAGTCTGAAAGTCATTTCCTGAAGTCGGGATTGGGACGGGAATTTTTTTTTCCCGATCCTGGTCCCGACTTTTCGGGATCCTGCACACCCATACTCCACATACCTTGAGGTAGCATGCAGTATCTGTGTGTAGGTCAAGTGATAATGAATATTTTTGTGCAAAGAAAGATAGTGTTATACATACTGGTAAAACAATGAAAATATGTGAAGGAGTGGGTTGGTGTTTTGTAGCTGCTCCTACCATTCTATCGAAGGAAGAGTCAGAGTATCCCCCAGCTATTTCCAATGATCAAACAAACATTCCCCAATCTCCAATTTGAATTTCCACTTCCAAGTGCTACCTTCATCCCCTCTTCCAATAACACCCTGTATTTACCTTCTTTTACACATTTCTTGATATATTTTCAATTGAAATATTCATATCCTTAACATTCAAGTCACGGCCTCTGTGGTGGAGTGGTTAGCACACTATGATGCCAGAGTCCTGTGTTCAGATCCCGACATGGGCATTGATGTTCTTTGTGAGTGTTCCTTCATCATATATATATATATATATATATATATATATATATATATATATATATATATATATATATATATATATATATATATATATATATATATATATATATATATATATATATATATATATATATATATATATACACACACACACACATACGCACACACAGGGTGTCGCAAAACTCTTTCAACAACGCTTGGGTGCTAGTAGATATCATAAAAACAAGAAACTTTTCCCTATAAAGTTTACATCGAAAGCATTTAGTTTCTGCGCTATAAGCGCTTAAAATCTATCCTGTACGTATGCAAACGTTTGCTCTGACATAACTACCAGGGGCGCGTAGCAGGGTTGCCACTAGCGTTCCTCATTAAGAGAGACGACTTGAAAACAACAACTTGGGAGTCTTGCCTGAGCAAAATCCACAACATTAATGATATTGCGATGTTTTAAGAAGCATTCACAATATTTATAAACTGGCCAAGACAAATAATGGGCAGACTGAAATTCAAGATTACTCGTTCTAAAATATCTCCATAATTGATTGATTGAGTTGGTTTATTTTAATTCGCTTTTCTGCCACCTTTGGCTAATCGCGAAGATGAGGATGATATAATGAAATAACAAATGACACCAATGTCTATGCCAGGATTTAAACCCGTGACACCTGGCGCCATAGCGAGCTGTGCTAACCACATCACCGCGGAGTGTTCGTGTATCATGCAATATCAACAATTGCAAGGGACACGTGAGATAGGAGAAATCCACGAACGAACCAATGTAAACATGATGTGTTTGCTGCCTCGTTTCGAACACGCAGACTGTAATGTTATTACAATTTATTTATTAGAAAATTGTGAACTAGCGCTATTGCAAATCGAGTTCGTTATAAAAAGCAGGCAAACCTCTATACTGAAAAGAAACAAAAATCTCCGGCAGATGAATATTCTTGAGCCACGTCGGTGACTGAGTACGTTTAGTAATCAACACATGATCTCTCTACCGAATGTTCTGGACACGAGTTCCGACCTGGACAAAGGTGTCACTGGATCTTTCGTCTTCATATTTACTATTTGCCTCAAAGTGCAGAAAAATGACGTACAATGAGAAGAATAGAAATTCACAAGAATTATCCCAGAAATTCATCTAGATGTCAGAATCTCGCTCATCTGCTACAAAACGTTGTTTCCAGGGTGAACTAAAAGTTGACATTTCGGTGCCTTCCAAAAATGTTACTCTTACATTTCAATGTCGATATCAAGTTGCTACAATGAATGATAAATATGTACAACTTATGACGTGTACTCAATGGTTTCCTTTTTATTATTTTTCTTTCACGTTCGATGATAACAATGCGAAGCAAAGACACATAATGAGAAAACTAATTCCCATACATGAAAAGAGTGTAAATTACGAGGATTTCTCTTGATGAACCAATATCAAACGATATCGTGAAGTGCGGAACAAACTAGCACAGGCAGTAGGCACCGAACTCAATGTAATTCCTTTCAATGAAATATCAATTTCTTCCTACAACTTTTTTAATAGAGCATTCATGATGAACCAGTTTGAGTTTTTAATTGAATGAGAGTTTTTAATTCGCATGTTCCTAGTATTGCAAATAATCGTTGGAATTTTCTTGACACCCACTTTTAAAACACATTTTTTTTCTTACATGCATATCAGTTGTCGGTAAAATTTAAAGGTTTCCACTGTTTTCTAAAATAAGACAGTGGTCTTGGTTTCGAATCCCAGCTTGGGCATGGATGTTTGTGAGTGTCCATTCATCAATTTCATGCTATCATCACTCATCCCCATCTTCGCAAATTAGCCAAAAGTGGTACATAAAGCGAAGGAAAATAAAACAAATCAATCATTAAATTATAAGAGCCTTGCAATTATTTCTTTATGAGACAAACACGATTAGCAATAACGCTAGCACAAGATAGGAATAATTTTCAAATAAGTTGTAATAACATTACAGTCTGCGTGTTCGAAACGAGGCAGCAAACACATTATGTTTACATTGGTTCGTTCGTAGATTTCCTTCCTTTATCTCACGTGTCCCTTGCAATCGTTGATGTTGCATGATACACGAAACACTCTGCGGTGATGTGGTTAGCACAGCTCGCTACGGCGCCAGGTGTCTCGGGTTTAAATCTTGGCATAGACATTGGTGTCATTTGTTATTTCATCATATCATCCTCATCTTCGCGATTAGCCAAAGGTGGCAGAAAAGCGAATTAAAATAAACCAAATCAATCAATCAATTATGGAGATATTTTAGAATGACTAGCTAATCTTGAATATCAATCTGCACATCATTTGTCTTGGCCAGTTTATAAATATTGTGAATGCTTCTTAAAACATCGCAAGTATCATTAATGTTGTGGATTTTGCTCAGGCAAGACTCCCAAGTTGTTGTTTACAAGTCGTCTCTCTTAACGAGGAACGCTAGTGGCAACCCTGCTACGCGCCCCTGGTAGTTATGTGAGAGCAAACGTTTGCTGTGTTGGGTTGCATACGTACAGGATATATTTTAAGCTCTTATAGCTCAGAAACTAAGCGCTTTCGAGGTAAACTTTATAGGGAAAAGTTACTTGCTTTTATGATATCTACCAGCACTGAAGCGTTGTTGAAAGAGTTTTGCGACACCCTGTGTGTATATATATATATATAGAAAAGAGACTTAAAATAACCTACTTCAATCAATATTGGCTGGTTGTGTCCTAAAAGATTCATAGGCTTGAAATAAGCTCTTCATTGAAGTGACGTCACCTAGTGTTTGAAAGCGTCAATTAAACGAGCACTCGAGTGCGCAGGATGCAGAACACGACGATGATGTCTTCTGTACTCCATTCCATTCCTGTAATTGACCCTGTCAACCAGCGGCGTATACTCTGGGTCATCTAGGTAATCGCAGATGACCCGGCTGTATTTCTTTTTTTTAAAAAAAAAATATATATATACATTTCTTCGCAATATTCTTCCAAACGAATTTCCATGCATACATTTCCTTGCTTCCAGCGCGCGAATACTTCCAATCGTTTGCCGCCGAATGTCCGGGAACCTTTCTCCAGCCGGTGGAATGACTTCAGGGAATCTCACCCTGACGTCATTCCTCCCGCTTTTCTTCCTGACGTCATTCCTCCCGCTTTCCTTACAACCCTTGGCGAGTAGAAAGGAAAGAGGGGGAGGAAACACTGCTTCTCAGGCGCGGTGATTCCGTGCCCAGGGTAAGCTCCTTCTTGTGAGAGTCCATCGGTCGCACTCTCAACCTTCAGAGCCTTTCCGTTCCCTCCGCTGAACTAGGAAAAACATACCCGGTAGAGTACGAAGAACAGGAAAACAGAATAACATGGGCAAACAATTCTACGCTAATTTTCACTTTACATTTGCTTCTGTCTTGCTGATTTCTGTTACTTGAACATAAATTTATCAAAAGGGAAAAGCTTAAATATTGAAGATGAAGCAAACTGAATTAAAATTCAAAGCTTAAGCAATTAAAGCACCTATTTGCTGACTCCCCCCATCCTTGTATTTACAAAAATAGTGATTGTTTCTCTTCTCTAAACTTCAAAAGCAGCGAGAATACTTCTTTCACGGAACTGAATATTTTTTAAAGGGAAAGATATCATAAATAAATTATATATATATATATTAGTTAATTTAATTTGCTATATTCCGCCTGTTTAGATTAATAGTGATGAAGATGAACGAATTAAACATAAAACGAAAAAAACACATCAGGCAAGTAACCAGGTGGAGTACTCGGGGGGGCTGAAACCCCCCTCCCCGAAATCCTACAAATATCTAATTTAAAAAGTGTATAGTGGTAATTAATTTTACTTCATTAGCAGGATTAAACACTTTGCATAATACGTTGTAATAATCTGAGATTCATCTTCAGGACTTCTAACCCCACTGTTTGAACTTTATGTGGCGGCTGCTAATAAGGGATGATCCCCATCCCGAAATAAAATTCAGGCTCTGAAAAGTCACATAACTTCCTTTGTTAAGCTGCAATCTTTCGCACAGACACGTATTGACGTGAACTGGACAAACAGCGTGCTTTGGATGTGGTACGGCACAAGTAATCGGTTCCTGGAGTAAGTTGAATTTTGCACTTAAATTAATATTGCGGGTTTTTATTTCACTAGTGCACGTCTTTCATTTTATATTTCACAGGCTGTTTTTTTATAGCTTTATAATACTGTCTTGTTTTATTATTTGAAATTCTACACGTATGGTAAACTGCAATAACGAGAATTAATTGATTGTGATCGTAGCAATAAGACAAACATTCCGACACAGTATTCCTAAATCCAATATGGAGCTTGACATAAATTGCACGGAAACTTTTGGAGTTTGAGGATCAAAAGGTCGGAGATTACCCACTCGTTAGAACCAGCATACGCCACTGCTGTCAACAATTGACTGTCGACTTTGGTCAGCGTTCCTGTTCCTTGTACGAGGTAAATCTCTTCAAGTTGAATCCAAACACACACGAATCACTCACTACACACAACGGAATTTTATGAATAAAATAAGCACTGGAGTTTACTGTATTTCACAGAGAGTATCGTTTATATGATGAGTGGACATTTCCGCGCATAACCATACAACATCCATATGAGAGGCAATGATAAATTGGTTAACAGGTAATGAAGTGAAATAGGCAATGGAATCTTTCTGCGAAGAATACTGTTATACAATATATTCTGTTGCAATCTGAACTCGGAACATTCTAAAAAGAGATGTTGGCCATTCTGTGCATAAATGGCCGACGTGTTCACATCGTTGACCGTGAAAGTACCGAGTAAGAGAAAAATTCGTAGAGAACGTGGATTGATAAGTATATTTTTTCGATCTAAAACACATATAGATAATAGTATAACATATCCACAATATTGGGGATAATATCCCATACGTATTAACAATGACATCTAACCCGAATAATGACATACTGAAACAAGCAATACTAAGCATTATCCCAGATGAAGACAACAGCATGGACACACACAGTAGTACCACCAGAGTTACACAAAAACGAGGACGTAGCCCTACCAATAATAGTGAAAACAATACTAAGAGAAACCAAGTACGTCCAACTAACTTATTTTATAACTCGCATCCAGGACCATACATAGTCATGGTGGAACCTGTGCCAACATTCCAAGGAAACTTCACAGGCTTAAAATTAGGCAAAATATTAAAACCATTTCATGACAACATAAATACAACAATCCAAGTAGGTAATAATAGATACAAAATTTTCTTCAAGAATAGGGATACAGGCAATCAATTCACCCAGGATCACCTTTTCTTAACTAAAAGTAACATTACAGCACATATCCCTTATGGCATCACACAAAGGGAAGGGATTGTGTACGGAATAGATTTAGAATTCTCTGAAGACGAGATTAACGAATCAATAGAAACAACAATACCTATACTCAAAATAGAGAGAATGAACAGACGACTATACAATACAGAAACGGGACAAACAAAGTATGAACCTATCCGAATGATTAAAATTACTTTCCAAGGACAGACCCTACCGAAACACCTATACATCCTCAAACATAGGGTGCAAGTAACACCTAGCGTCCCAAATGTAAAACAATGCACTCAATGTTACCTATTTGGACATCTAAAAAAGCAGTGCAAGAGCAAGCCAAAATGCCCCAGATGTGGTAATCTGGAACACAATGAATCATTATCGTGCAACCAGAAATGCATCCACTGCGGGGGGGTACACTCCGCCAATGATAAAATATGCAACATGTGGGAAATCGAACGAGAAATAGCAAGATTAATGGCGTACGAAAATCTATCATACCAACAAGCAAAAAGAAGATATTACAATCCAAATTTTCAAAACGCAACCCCACCAACCAATAACTCCACATGTTTTCCCCCATTGAGCAAGGATAGTAGAACAGTCCCATTACAACGAAAAGAAATTACTCCTCCAGAACCCATAGAACCTGACAATAGAGCGAGAAGACAAGATACATACGTTACGTGTTGGAAAGCCATACCACCCGTAACAGATCGCTCATATGCTTCAAGCATAAAAAAATGGGGACCCAACTTCAGACTTCAACACCCGCCAACACCCATAGATCAAACCACCCAACAGAAAGATTGTATATCACAACAGATTCAATCAGAAGAACAACCCACAACCTCACATAGTAGAGAAGAGGAAAAAAACATCAATCCAACACCAACCACACTACAGATAAAACAAGTACACACAGACACTACACAATCTCTACGACCCACTATACAACCAAATACTCTGCATGACACCCTAACCCAATTAAACAACCTCATAGGAACCATGTTACAAAATCAGCAACTACTAACCATTCCAGAAATGAAACAACTCTTACAACAACTAATGCAGCTAGTTATATCTTTACTTACTAATGGCTAAACCACATAATACAACACTACATTCCAAAGCCTCTCCCACTGACATATTTATTTTGTCCTGGAATATTCAATCGACATCCGCAAAATGGGAAGAACTACTAATATTAGTTTCCAAATACCAGCCCAAAGTTATCTGTTTACAAGAAGCTTGGGGGAAAAAGGACAGAAAATATACAATTAAGGGTTACATAACATACTCCCCTCAGTGGCAAGCCTCGGACAGAGGAATAATTATAATGATACATCATACGGTTCAAGCTCAACAAGTTCCCATCATGCAACCACAAATCACACATCAGAACTTCCCCATGGAACTAATGGGAATTACATGTATTATGGGAAACAAACAAATTACAATAATAAATATATATATACATTCTCACCCCAATAATCAAAAAATTCCTTTGAAATTATACAGACATACACCAACAAGTAAATAACCCCGTCATATATGTGGGGGACTTCAATGCTCATCACCCCCTGTGGGGCCACCCAACAGCAGATAATCTAGGCCAAACAATCACTGAATGGGCTACAGAATGCGATCTCACTTGTATAAACAATGGAAAACACACTTACCTAAGCCATTCCGGCCTTCATAGCTCAGCAATAGATTTGACATTTACTACTACTCAACTAGCAACTAAACTATCTTGGGATATTACCTCCGAGCCACATGGCAGCGACCATTTCCCGTGTCTCATACAAACAATCGAGGGACCAACATTACAAGCCAACTTAACGCATCCAGATATATATCACTGGAAAACCTCACAGATTAACTGGAAAGAATTCAATACCATCTTGGAATCCAAAATTATAATTCACGAACACAACACACGAAGAGACATCACGTACAGTACACTACAACAGTTGATATTCCAAACACTAAACATCTTGCAAGCACACAAACTACCACGTTCAACAATAATATATCCATCCATCTATTGGTGGACAAGAGAATGTACGAGGGCCAAGAGAATCCGTGTAGCAGCATTTCATACATTTAAATATAATTCCACACCACAAAATTGGATAAAAGTACAACAAACCAAAGCGCAGGCAAGAAAAACATTTAAGGCAGCCAAACGCATAGCATGGAAAGATTTTTGCTCAAGCCTTTCCAAAGACACATCAATATCAGAAGTTTGGAACAGAATTAAAAGCATAACTAAAGCAAAACAAAACACACAATTACCTATTAATAATGAATGGCAAGAAGAATTTATAACGAAATTCACTCCTCCAACAGTTCCTTTCGAAACGATGAAAAAAGATCTACAAAGGAACATACAAACAGAACAAAAAGAAATTGATGAATTAGAATTACAAGAAACCTTAAACAGACCAAAAAACACCGCCCCTGGTTGGGATGGCATTGATTATAATAGCCTCAGAGAAATGTCACCGATCATGAAACACCATCTGCGCACAATTTTTACGAGTATACTGAACACAGGAAATATTCCGGAAGAATGGAGAAAACATATCATACTTCCCATACTAAAACCAAACAAAAACCCAAACGAAGTAGGATCATATCGGCCAATTTCATTAATTTCTTGTATCACTAAACAATTCGAACACATCTTACACAATCGAATTGCATGGCAACTAGAAAAACAAAAATTCTTTCATAACCACCAGTTAGGCTTCCGTAAGGGATATAGCTGCATAGATGCATTAACAATATTAATACAATACATTAGAAATACACTTTTACAAAATCAACATGCAATCGTTTTTTTCCTAGATATACAAGGAGCATATGACAATGTACAATTGAATGTGCTGGAAAAAAAAATACAAGACACACCCATCTCATCTAGTTATAAACAGACTTTAATAAACTTACTAACACAGAGAAACATATATTTCAAATTTACCACAGGATACAAAGGTCCATACACGATAAGACAAGGATTGCCTCAAGGTAGTAAACTGAGTCCATTATGTTTTAATATCTACACCAGAGATCTACACAAACTTCAATCGGATTATACAACAATCATACAATATGCAGATGATTTCAGTTGCCTAATCATAGGGAAAACAGCAGAAGAATGCGAACGCAGAGCAGTAAGTTTTTACAATAACATATCAACATGGATGAGGGAAAATGGAATGGAGATATCATCATCCAAATCAGCATATCTCTATTTTACTAGGAAGAAAATACACCAAAATTTCCTAAACCTCAGACAAGTAACGGGTATCCCTCCAGAAACTATAGTTAAAATTTTGGGACTGAGACTAGATACCAAATTGCAATGGAAAGAACATATTAAAGAAATACATGAAAAAGGTGAAAAGATCATACAACAATTTAAAGCAGTGAGCAAATTAGAATGGGGAGCTGACCCTGACACCCTATTATTATTTTATAAAAATTATTACAGAGCTAAACTTGATTATGGAGCTATACTTTATGGTAGTACAGCACCCACTCACCTCAACAGATTAGAAACACAACAACGACAGATATTCCGTATATGCACACGTATGATGAAAACAACTCCTAGACAAATAATACATGCAGCTACAGGAGAGCCACCATATTACCTACGAATAAAATGGCTAGCAACAAAATATCTATTCAAAACTCACGGGAAACAATACAATCCATTTACAAACATACTTAGCAAACAAACACAAATGTATAACACTGGAATCCGCACAGTCAAACACTCACGATCACCACTTTTGCAAGCATGGATAAAACATAGAGCAGAGATAACACAAATAATTCAAACAACCTCACCCCCAATTTTCTTATTTGACATACCATACAATTACCATCCACACATAAATTTAACCAGGTATAACCACAGTCAAGAAATTTTGGAGCAGTATCCGGGATATAAATGTATCTACACTGATGGATCCAAAACACCAGAATATGTTGGCAGTGCATATTATGATGAAGCAACCACCAACAGCCAGAATTTTAGCTTACCAACACAGTTCACAATATTTGATGCAGAAGTTTATGGGATTCTTCAAGCTATGATATACATATGTCACACAGACTACACCACCGTCGTGATACTAACTGACTCCCAGTCAGCCCTACAAGCTTTACAAAGCCCTATAAGTATGTCCCTTAACTATTATTGTTGCCAAATAATAAGAATATTAACACAATTACAGAGGGCAGGTAGAATAGTCAGGTTACAATGGATACCAGGTCATCACCCATGGTTTCCAGGAAACGAATATGCAGATAAATTAGCCAAAGCTACCAATGGAAAAAATTGTAAAACACTACCTCTACCATATACGACGCTATTACCAAGAGCCAAACAAAAAATTAAGGAAGAATGGCAAAACCAATACGACCTTTTATCCCAAACAACAGGTAAGAAACACCACCAATTTTATCCAACCATAAAGAACCAACCTTGGTGGAATGAACTGAACCTACCCCGAACGACAAAAATTCTCATTACCAGATTACGGACTCAACATATCCGAACACCTGAATTTTTACATCGAATAGGACAATGGCCCACAAATCTATGTCAGTGTGGAGAGGCAATTGGATCCATAGAACACTTGATGTTTGAATGCATCTTTCATCAACACGAAAGAGACATACTCATTGATAGATTAACTCAACTGAAAATTCCAACACCCACTGAACTAAATACACTTATTTTTACACAAAACCCACACATCCTAAACAGTATTAGTAAGTTTATAAAGAAATCCCAAATCACCATATGAAAAAAAAAATACACCAACACGGACATTTAATGTAATACAATGTAACCCTGTGTATATAATTTGTCTACATTTTGTTTGTTTTCATCCCCACCAGGGCACAAGATACCCAGTAAGAAGACTCCTCGGTGTGCCTCGAAGGAGTGAAGAATAGTAAATGTGTAACTGTATACTAACATTCTAAACTGTGTGATCGTCTAGAATCAACTAACAGAACTACCCAACACACAATTTAGATCGAAAAAAAACAACAAAAAAAAAACGTAAGAAGTAAAAGTGAGAGTCTCAACTTGGCTAAAAGTCACCAAAACAGGTGAAGGCCATTAACGAAACCAAGCAAGCAAGCAAGAGATGTTGGGCATCCGGATTATCGTAGCTGCAGGAACTTGAGAATGACTCCTATTTTTGCGAGATGAGCAGGTGTTCTTACATGGCCAGTACGTAATCTGGTGATAAATACTATTATCGAATGAGAAAGTGAAAATGCCTTAAACCATGGGTGTATAGACTGGTGATCTGCAATCCAACGATATGTACAACCTTGGTGACAATGAAGTTCGACCAGAAAGGAATACGTGATTAAATGCACAGAGGCATAGGCGGTGGATTGGGTGGCCCGCAGAAGTGACGCATGTGTGTAAGAGGAGGCGTGTGAGCAGGAAAGAATCGTGATCCCAGCATGTTGCACCCAAGGTCACGTAAAGAACGAAAACGGGGAACAATACGCGTGACATTGAACTTCGACCAGGCACCAGACCCATACGGAAAATTACAGATAGTGGCGCATTCGACGGAAGCATGACGTCACGGACACGATAAGGGAGTCCGCCGTATATAAGCGCGTGCTGTGTACCGAGGAACAGCAGTGCATCATCACCATGGCCAGGGGCAAACCTATCAACAACACCGTGAGGAGAAGAGTGGTGGAGTTGCAACGGGATGGACTCAGTGAACGGGAAATAGGGCGCCAACTGAACTTACCCAAGTCAACCGTCCACTGCATCCTCAAACACCACCAAAATACGGGTACTACAGAGCCAGGTAAGGCCCCCGGTCGAAAACGCCTGCTGAGCGTGCGTGACCTACGGATATTTAGGCGCTATATCCAGACCAACAATCATGTTTCTGTTGCCGAATTACGACTGTGGACTCGAGAACGCTTTCACATTGAAGTGTCAACCAGAACCATTCGCCGTTACCTACAGCGATGCGGTTACCGAGTGTACAAGGCGAAACGTAAACCCTTCCTTTCCATGTTGAACAAAGGCAATCGACTACGGTGGGCACGAATGTACCGGGGATGGACATTTCGGCAGTGGAACAGGGTTTTGTGGACGGACGAATCCATTTTCAATGTTGTGTACGGGAAAATACGGAAAACAGTCATTTGTCGGAAGGAGGAACAGAATGAAGCAAAATGTTATGCACGTCGGGTACAGAAACCTGCGTCAGTGATGGTATGGGGATGCATGACGGCTTCTGGGGTTGGCCCACTACACGTCTGTGACGGCATTGTGAATGCACACGCCCAGGGGTTTATCCAGGATTTTTCCCTTTGGGGGGTGCTGGAAAATTTTGGGGGGGTGTAAGTTTGGGGAAATTAAGTGCATATTTTGGACCGTTTTAAAAATATTCGCCCTCATTCAATTTCTTCAAGGATGTTTCTAGAGATTAACCCCCCCCCTTCCCTTCACGTAACATTTCAGAAGAAAAAAGATGTCAAATACAGGAAAAGATGGAAAATAGATTAATGTTAACATTTCAGTTTAACGTTTCGACTATTGCTTTCTTTCCGATAATGTTTAGTACTTCATTTAATCAATCGTTGGACAAAAAACAAGGGATGACATTAAAAACACAAAATTTTAAAATGTTATTACCAGGAATCATTTCATGCAATTCTTAAGCTAGTTATAAAGAAATTAGGAACACTTGCGCAATATTTTAACTGTATTTGTATCGTTCTTGCCGTAGGTGTAACTCGGAGTTCAACTTGGGGGTGCCCAATTGAAATATCAGTGAGAATGCATTGCATGGGTGTGGGCACACTTGCCTGTCTGAAGTAGTAGTAATAAATACAGATATAACATGACTTAAATAAATTATGACACTGCCAGCGAAGCGAGCAAGAAAATTTTTAGAACTATTTCTTTGCAAACTGATTAGGCTATGCATATTATTAGTTAAACATAGCGACAGTATCCCATGATGTTTACTCTTTACAATCTGGCCGTGGTGGCTCAGTCGGTAACGCGTCTGACTACCATGCTAAAGGTCCCGGGTTCGATCCCCGGCCGGTTCAAATCCGGGAACTTTTCTAACGATGGAAGCGGCCCCGGCGCCCACCCAGCATCAAATAACATGGGTACCTGGGGGAAACCCTGGGGGGTAAAGGCGGTCAGGGGCGTGATGCTGATCACATCACGACCGGATCAAGAAAGTGTGGGGCGTTACCCCCACACCCCTATACGCCTTCATGGCGTGGTGTTATGCACAGGGGAGCACTTTACCTTTTTTTACAATCTTGCCTTGCTCGTTCGTTGAAGACTTCAATATGAAATTCCTTGACCGATTTTGTTCAAAAGCAATATCAGGTATCCATCAAACGTGCATCCCAACTTCCCACTATATTTTAACGTCTTCATGGCCATCCTCTAAATATATCGAGTTTCATTACTTTATTTCAGTTTGTGAATCATCGTTTAAACAGAGATTTGAAACACCAGCAGAATTTGGAACTCACTCGCTACATAGAACTATTAAAATTATACATGCATATTTTCTGTTAGAACAGGAGGGGGCAGGGCGCATGTGGTGAGGTAAAGAGGATGCCGAACGAGCAAAGCAAGATTGTAAAGAGTAAACATCTTACTGTCACTATGTTTAATTAATAATATGCATATGCATTATACCCTTACAAAACTTTGGAAAATACGCTTGGCGCTTTTGAGAGTTTATCTTTCAAATACTAAATGAGAGACTCTAGGGAATTAGGAGTCACGTGCCTCTCTGCCTTAAAAGAGAACGAAATAACATGTACAAATAAACGCATGGCATGTTAACTGCAAAAGGAAGGCAAGGAATTTTCACTTCTAAATTGAGGCAATGCTTAATTTTATTTTCAATAATTTAAAAATTGAATAGCATTTCTTTCACTATCCAACACAAAGAGCACAATGAACCAAACAAATTTTCTCTCTCCACGTTTTCCAGCAGGCAGTGGCAACTGGCAAGTGTCGTCGTGCCCTCACTGGTGCGCCTATGGTCAGATATAAATTTGGGACTTAATGTAAATTAAATTTATTTTATGTTTAATTCCTTACACTCAGGCCCGTAGCCATGAATTCTTTGTAGGGAGGGGGGCAAAGTCAATCCTAGAGGGGGCAAATTTTTAATATGTTGTGTCGCATTGGCAGATAGCTATAGCAGGGTACACAGAGACACTTGACACCTCCCCCAAAAGAGATAAGTAACAGAAAAGGGATGATATCTTGAAACTGCAACGGACAAAAAAAAAACTTCGAGCAACATCAAATGGCTTTTTTTCGATAATGACCTTTCCAGATTTGCAAAGAATATAAAGTTTGACATAAATAGGCTAATAGGGACTGTAACTACTTCATATTTACAAGTTGATAATGTTAATAGGAATAGACGATTAATGGGCCTCTCTGAAGAACAGATTAAGGGAGCCCTTTATAAATCATGCTTTATAATGATTCCCTCTAGTTTCCAGGCAAGATTTTTCCGCACAAAGGAATCTAACGAGAATCCAACAACACCATTCTGTTCTGTTATGCAAGATAAATCGAATTAATTAAATAATAATGGTACATATTATCTACACTTTGATGAACTATGTAAAAATTTGTAACACATTTTTTTTGTACTTGCTAAAATATGGGTGTCCACCACGGACTCTATTTCCTTCAAAGGAGAGACTCTTGCAACACTACAGACAATGTTTGCCTACTGGTTACGTTAACCATTTTGCACAATATTGTGTGAATTGTATTATATTATAGTTGAAATACATGTTTTGACACCTGACAAACAAATGGGAATCCCTTGATTGATCAATGACTTCTTGGATTACAGTGTCATCATTAATATTTCATATTAAGTTTCATAGAAAGAAATTGTTTTAATAGGGCGCTAATAATTTTACGGGGCACCATGGCATTCTCTTTGACATTTTTTTCATATAGATCGTTTGGCTCCCAGGGCCGACTCCCACCGCCCCATATAGCTATGGCTGTGAACTTGGACTATAAGAATAGAAGGCATTGCGAGCGAAGCGAGCAAGAAAATTTTACAAAATGTATTTTTATTTGTATAAAATTTGAAATCTATAGGGGGTAATTGCCCCTTGCAAGTGCCCTTGGCCGTCTCGAAGAAAAATGCAAGGATCTCGTAAAAACTAATTCCATCATGAGTATCCAATTGTCCTGCTATTCTTAGATTCTCCTAGTCTTGTTTTTCTTTCACTTCAATGTTTGCTTCCCCTAGAATGGACTTCCTTCGAAGGTCAGGAGGGTGGAGGGGGGGGGAATGCGATTAGCTATAAGTGGCAGAAAAGCAACGCTAAGTAAGAAAAATCAAATATCCACTCCCTCTCTCTACCACATGAATCACTATTACCAAAAAGAAATTTTTTCCCTCCCAATCCTGATACGACATTATACTGAATCCCCCACACGTTCAATAATTACAAAATCAATAAGTGTCTTTGTTATGTTGCTAGAGTAATTGTAAAGATTAGTGAGAATTCTAGGCGTTCTGTATTTTTCACAGCGGGGGCAAAGCAGGCTCTCAGGCGGGCAGTTGTCCCCTGCCCCCTCTAGCTACGGGCCTGCTTACACTTCCTTTGCTTCCTCTGAAAAGTTGAATAAACTTAAACATGTCATTCTGTCAGGGACCGACTAGATACAAAGAGAAAGACAATTTTTACTAAAGCTATATCTTTGCAAACTGACAATAACTTTAACTTAATAGGGTGCCAGTAATTTCACAGGGCACCACGACGTTAACGTTTCTCTATCTTCTTCGACAGTTTTGCAGTAAAGTTTCAGACATTGTTATACACTAAACAGAGCGACAACACACGAACGGAGATTCTACACTGAGACTGACCTAAGGCATTTGACTGTTCTTTTCTCTACCACTCCAAAATCATTCTTCTCGCAAAGTTACAGAAAATAGTATTGCTAACCATAGTAACAGAATTCACTACAAGGAGTCAAACCTGTATCTTTGAATTTCTTCCCTTACTTTTATCGTACATTTTTCACATGGAAGAATCGAAAGGAAAATGCAACAAGATGTAAATCTCATTGACTCAGGGGTTGAATAATTGAATTTACGAATCTGTAACGTATTTAAGAAATATAAAGGTATTCAAACGATGAACTGTCAACACTGTGTGCGGAATGTGCTCCCTGGAAGGAGGGCGAGAGGTCAGTTTGACATTTTCCAGATGGCAGTGTCCCTTCCCTAGAGCTGACCGAAGCCTTGTCAAGGGAGCTGCTGTTTCCAAGAAATGACCATGCTGCACATTCCACCCTCCTTCCTTGACACTTTGGTTTTAGTTGATCGAAAAGTCCATTGGACTACGCTTCTTCAGCTACAAATGATTTCTTTCTGTTAATGTTGAAGTATTGTCATTGTATTGTTGATATAAACATCCATATTTACACCCCCCCCTGTAGGGGGGTGTTCCACTTTTCTGCTTGGGGGGGTGTTCACCAAAATTTGGGAGGGTGTTGGGGGGGTGTTAGGGGTGTGTGGATAAATCACTGCACACGCCTATACACGCATACTGGAACGGTATCTTCCCACAGTGCGAAGGCACCTGTTCCACAGGCGGCGTCTCATCTTTCAACACGACAATGCCAGGCCTCATACAGCGCGGGTGACAAGAGAATGGTTGACTCGCCATCACGTGCGAGCTCTGCCATGGCCACCATCGAGTCCCGACCTCTCGCCCATTGAGAATGTGTGGCGCGTTCTTAAGCGACGTGTGCAACAGAGGCAGGGACGGCGCCAGAAATTTTCGACCGGGTGGGCAGAAGCTCCTTATTGATAGATTAGGGTGGGCAGTATAAATGTAAGACCATGTATGTGTACGTATGTATCCCCCTCTCTCTTACACTTCCGATTTTCCTCTTACTTCTTTTTCCTTTCCTTGTGTTCCTCTTTATTCTTTTCTAATCTATTCTCGCATCTTGTCCATTTCCTTTCGTTTTGTCTCTGATGGACACAAGGAAGTGTTTACACATGCGCAGCCATACCCCAGCCATACATTCTAATGTAGGCATGTTAATACAGTGAAATAAATTTGAATTGGATTTAAGCTTGTGTTGCAAATACAAGGCACATACTTGATTTTATGTATTCGGCGACAATGATAGAAAGTGCGATGGTAGACAATCGTGCAGTTTCTCGTAATTTAAATGCATGTTCCTGAGCATAGTATTTTCATCGTATAAGTTTTTGACTGAAAGAGTTTTCTTGCTCCTTGGGGGTTACTTTTCTTAGCTTACAAGGTTTGTACAACTGACAAATCTATCTGAATGTTTGTAGTAGCAGCGATTGGGTGCCAACATTTGAGGGGCAAGGACAATATACTCTTTCTTGGTAGAAAAGGCTTAGCATAAAAAGGCCATAGTGCAGGGGCAAAAAGTGGCAAAATTTGGCGAGGGAACCGCATCCCTCACTTCCCGGTTCTCCTAATCGCCGCCACTGAATGTTTGGATTAAAATGAACGTCTTATTAGGAATGATTTAAACCACACACGGAAATCAAATTCTTTGTTCATTGTCCATGAAGTATTCCTAGGCTAATGATAGGCTATTTTGACAGAATATCACTCACAAACAAGTAAGATCGAAAAATCTGTTCAGAATTGAAGAGATTATTAGCTAAGTTGTTATTCATTTTCTGAACTGTCATGTTACTAATGCGGGAGAAGCAATACACGTATGGTTGGTTACATTAACATATTTTTTGAGGTAACAAAATGATTTAGGACACAATGAATTCATCGAAGTTGATCACCGTGCCAGTAATAATTCATCTATTTTTCATAATGACTTGGGTTGCATGGCGTGACCATTTCGAACACACTAGAATGTCAACCTCTATCCTGTGCAGCACACCCTGGAAACTTGATTTTTCAGGCAACGAGTCCCTGGTGCTTGGAACCACTGTCAAAGTAATAATTTATGAGGGTTTGTATTTTGAGTGTCAGCTTGTGTTTGTTTTCGCCCCTTCGTAACTTTAATCTAATCACCATTGAACCTTATCATCGTCATTATCAAAATTAGCAGAAAAATGGCTTAACCTTTAAACAGCCAATGGGTCATATATGACCCATGGTGCGGATTACAACATTCACGTGCTTTTAGGACCTTCATACTTGTATGTGAGGTTGTAAACGCTGACAGATGTTGAGACAAGACATTGAAATGTCATGAGGAAGAAAACCCACCCCCCTCCCCCTTTCTCTAATATGCAAATTAGCTATTTTTAGCCAAAATGCAAATTGTACATATTGCTTCATATTTCAGCTTGTATGAGAACTAGAACTTGAAACAAGTTTCGCTTTGTTGAAAAAGGTCTACTCTTTGAAAACAATGCAAATGTTTGCACCCTTTTTCCAAAATAACGGGAGAAGAGGGTGCGAACGCCAGATTTTTTTTCATTGAAATTTTGGGAATTGGCCCCTCCCAACCCAGTTTTTCTCACTTGGGCTTTCTGAATTGTACACGGTCGCGTGCTCTGATGTTTTTTGCTTTCAAACAAAAGTTATCCGAAGTAGTTTGCTCAAATAGTATCCGAGATATAACGTTTTTCTGAAATAAGTGTAAAAATTTAAAAATCGCGTGCAAAGGCCGCGGCGAGAGAGGGGTTACTTTCGAAAACCGGCTCGGCTGTTTAAAAGTTAAATATAACAAATCAACCACAACTTACTGTTCCAAAAATGGAGTTGCATTAGTTCATACCTCTTAGAAAGTTGAGATGGTAGTTTCAATTGCACAGTGTTTCATTAGTGGATCAATTCAAGGCAGCTAATTCCGTGAACAATTATGTTGTTTTCCCAAAGTCTCAAATATTTGCCTCAGGCAATCACCCTCCTAAAATGGACGCACCTTCTGTGGTGATAAAATGCCACGTTTGGTGCGAGTTCTTTCTGTATATTTTTCCCCAAAGGTTAACGCTGTCGCATTATAATGAAGACGTCCTGTGTTCGACTCCCCCCTCCTCTGGTGGAAGCACAATGCACACTGGTTCCACGTTAAACTGTAGGTTTAGTCCCGATCAGCCTATCTGAGCATAAAAGTGGATTTAAAAACAAACTAATAAAATCGTCTTCTGGATACTTCGTGACATAACTTTTTTCTTTACTTCAGCTGCATCTACAGATTCTGTTGCCATTTTCGGCTGATTCATGTGGCAAAATTTATGTATTGAACGAAGATTTCTAAATAGGATAAGCCACTCATTAGCAATTGAATAATTCTGTAGCTTTTTCCATACATAACTGGTTTATTAAAATTTATTCACTGATTATTGTGATTCCTTCTTATTAGTAAAATGAATATAAAGTTGATATTTCGCATACCATATTGATATTTGAAGATAAGAAGTATATAAAAATTGTAATGAAATAAAAAAGGGACACTTCTGGAATTTTAATGCAGAGCTAATTAAAACTATATTATACTCTCTAGGTTTATGGCTTCAGCAACAGAAGCCTTCCATCTGTCCCTATTCGGGGCAAGATCAATCCAATCTTTTCGATCCTTGCCGATTTCTTTTATGTCCATCTCAAAGTTATCCCTCCATCCTCGTCTTGGCCTTCCTACTGGTCTCTTACCATCAGGTTTCTCAACAAGAATCCTGTAAACTATTTTTTCCCTCTGCCATTCGTGTCACATGGCCTGGCCATCTAAGTCTTCTTGATTAAATTATTCTAATAATAATATTTAAAAAGTCAATATAACGTATTGTGTTGCCGGTGGAAGTAACGCTGATGATTTTTATTTGTTTATTTAGAGATTATTTTAACCATACCCAGGCCGGGATTTATATACGTATGTGGAGGCCCGGAGCTGCAGTCCTCAAGTTCGACCTAAATTCTGATATAATCTTGATCATACCCTGCATAATTTTGAGCCTCCTAAGCCTACTAACTGCTTTTAATCATGGAAGTATTCATTTGATCACAGTTTTTGTTTCAATAGCTCTAGTATTTACTTTCACTTTCTAATGACAAAATTGGCTTTTTATGGGTTGATAATATGTGAATATTTCAAGCATAGATAATATTCACAAGTAAAATATATATGTTATGAACACCAGAATACACTTATTTATCGAATTATTAATATATATCCAAGTATATGTACTTATTGAATTTGTTTGGGTGGGCAATCGGGTGGGCACAGGAATTTTTGGGTGGGCGCTTGCCCACCCGTGCCCACCCCTGGCGCCGTCCCTGAACAGAGGGGACCCACGACAGTGGCTGCTGTTATCGCCTGCCTGCAGGAGGAATGGCACCGCATCGATGTGGAATACCTTGAACGACTCGTCCGCAGCATGCCCCGACGCATTGCCACAGTTATTCGCCGACGGGGCGGCGTCACACCGTGGTAAACAGGATCCCCTCTAACAGTGGTCGAACTTCAATGTCACGTGTAGATGGACGAAAATGTTTTATTTTGTGTGGACACCATACATTGCTGCGTTGCAGCGGAAATTTATGTTTTCCTTTGTTCCATGTAGCCTGCTGAATAAAATATGTTCAGCATATGCATGTGTTCTCCTTCTTTCACAACGCACTCCTATATTTGTGACTGGTCGAACTTCATTGTCACTAAGGTTGTATGTCCTACAATTGTCAATTGATCTTTACACCAATCTGACCAATCTTCCTGTATTTTATTTTTGATACGAGATAATCTGTGTAGGGTTATATTGTGAAATGAATATGTTCCAAATTTCTGGCCTGTTTTGCATACCTATCAACAATAGTATTTCCTTGGTTGATGTGATGTGCCTTTACATATGTGAGATGTATAATACTTGAAGATTATTAGATCATGCCTGCTGGAGAAGTTGTAAAATCAAAATGATGAAAATGGATTGTCTGCATAAGTGGGGATAGGTTATTTTGAGAGATTGTAGCATAGAATGATTGTAGTACACTGAGTGCGTCAGTAAGTACCAAAATGTTATTGTGATTATGTGACATAGAATAACTTAAGGCACGATAAATTGCAAATCATTCGGCAGAGAAAATAGATGTATCAGGAGGTAAGCAAATAAGTGCCTGATATTTTAGTTCAGGTATATAAAGTGCACAACCAACAGAGTCAGATGTTTTGAAACCATCAGTATAAATAAAAATGGAATTAGGCCAAAGTTCTTGGTAATTGACATAACGCCCATGATCCATCAAGTTAATGGAATGGTGAGAAGTAAGAGGAAGATGTAATGGGAGGTGATTGAAAAGTAAAAGACTGTTGATATGCATCAATATCTAAATGATAGCAATGCATAAAATAAAATTTGGGGTTGATAGGATCAATGACATTTGCAGCTACCCACTGTTTTTGAATTGCAAGTATTATATTGAGAGGGTGCAGATGATTCTCCCAAGTGTGAAGTAGAAATTTATATGTTAAGGCGAAGGGGGACAATTAGAGACTCTCAGAGGTTTGTGGGAACACTGACCAAGGGAACGGATCAGGAGGCGTGGCTCAGCGAGAGCAGGCCATGTCCACAGCTGCCTCCCTCGTCCACTTAGCGCCCAATATAATTTATGACTGTTGATGGGAGCGAGGGACACCCAAACAAGTCCGCGGTCAACTTTCTTGCAATCTGAGAAGGAAGCCACCAGATGGGGCCAGAGAGAGAACTTGCCCTGAGATAACTGGAACAAGTTCATGAAATTTAAATTTTGAGTTTGTGCTGACATTTCTAGACTTTCGTTTTCGGTATCCAGAAAGTGCAGAAATCATTTACGGAAGTCTGAAACTGACTTTGACAATACACGCGACGGTATTTTCAATTATTTTTTTTTTTATACAGATCTTTCGACGCGTAATATCATGCATCAGAGATACCATGAAGGAGAGCAGAGAAAGTGATCTCCGTATGTTTTTCTTTTATAATAATAATGGACTCAAATATGAACTTTTCAACAATAAAGTATTATGAATTCAATTACAATTTTATGATTTGTAAAATAATAATATTAATATACGTAATACATATTTTCTTAACGACTGAAAGTCAAGACATGGAATTACTCTGCCACTCCTCCCTCCGCAGAAAAATCCTTCGGGTGCCCTAGGTCGTCTGAGGAATGAAATGAACTAACTTTACTCCTATTTTTATGTGATAAATCAAATAATAATGTATTTATGGTTTTGGGTATTGTTCAAACCCCATAGCCTACATTACAGTTTACCAAAGTCTCCAACGGGGAGACATTATCGAACAGTAAGTCTCCGTCTCATCTCGATTTTACAAAGTTTGTCTTGTTCTCGGTCCTGTCTCTATTTTCAAGAGTTTTCTCATTGGAATTTTGAATATTAAGATGTAACAAACTTGTACCAATCCCTTCGAGTTCTGAGATTTCGTGCGACTTTGGTTTAGGTTAATTTTTCAAAGGTCACACATTCTGATTAACCAACTATCCAACGAGACGAGAGTGTCGAACAGTAAGTCTCAGTGTTTACAGTCTTTAGAGAAGCACGTCTCAACTTTGGTCTCGTCTTGGAAGTCAAGGAAAAGTTCCCCGTGCATGTAGCACCGTGCCGAGGAGGTACATTTAGTGGATGTGGAGGATAGGGCCCCACATATTCTCGATCTCGGCAGCTTTGGAGGTGATGTTATCAGCATCACGCTGCGACCGCCTTTACCTCCCACGGTTTCCTCCAGGTAACCACTGATTTGAGGCTGGGTGAAAACCGGATCCGTTTTTAAGTGAGGACAAGGCCGGAAAAATTCCGACCTTAATCGAACCCGTGTATCCCGCGTGGCAGTCAGATACCATACCGACTAGTCTTGAAAGTCAGGTATCGAATATCAAACAGCCATCTCAGTCTCGATCGACTAGTCGCCAAAACCTGCCCTTCAGTCAACCGGTAAACTATCGTTTTCTACCGAATTATAAGTTTCCTGTCCTTCTCCAACAGTGCTGATTTGAAAATCGCAATCTAAAAATGTGAGCTATAAAGAGCGTCCGAAAAGTAAAAAACAGCCAAATGCGAAGAATACACACACACACACACACACACAGAGAGAGAGAGAGATGTGTGTGCGTGTGTACAACCATTATATATATATGCATAAATATTATATATACAGACATACACACCCACACACGCAGGGTGGACCAAAAGTCGCAATACATAGGAAAATAACATTTTGTTTTTAAGTTTTTCTATTTATTTATTTTTTAAAGTGTTCTTTCTAATGCGTGTTCATCAAGAGTGGAAGAAACGTATTGCAAACCAATGGTAACCACGTAGAGGTTATTATATGAATACATTGTTTCTTATCACAACATATTTATTTGTCCTATGTATTGCGACTTTTGGCCCACCCTGTATATATATATCAGCCACGTATCTAGAAATATGTTTCGGGGGGGGGTCCGAACGAAGTTTTTCAGGAATAATAATATTTAATAACAGTAATGTTTAAATTATTATATAAAATTAAATTAATACTAATTACAATATATAAATTAATATTATATTATTATTACACGATTAGGTAAAATGACTATAAGAATAGAGATATAACAGCGCATATTCATTACGTAGCTTATCTGTAGTTAAAATCGAAATAATTTACATAAAAGCAAGTGACCTGGCAATGAAATTATGTCAAATAGATAAATAATTGAATATTTACCGAATAACAAAAATGATGTTACATGCAGTTGGAGAAAAGTGAGTTTCTGATATATATTTTTTGCATAAATTATTTTGAGTAGTAGTGCACATAAATCCTCTTTGTAGTGTCATTCAAAGCCATATGATCCCAATATAATCCTTGCCTTCCAAAAAGTTCAGAGGAAATTAATAACCATCGACAAATGCTAATATTTTCATTACTTCATTTTAGTACTTGGTAAGGCTCTCAGGGCGTCCAGACCCCCCCCCCCCCTTAAATACGTTCTTCCTGTTCTTCCAAGCCATATGATCCCAATATAATCCTTGTCTTCCAATAAGTTCAGAGACAATTAGAAGCCCAATATTCACGAAGAAATTTTACAGTTAATTGTTGGATTGGAGATGGTGTGGCAGATTGGATTTTAACGAAGTCGAAGTTCCTGTCCACTGTGCGTTTGGTCCTGAAGTGGCAGCCGCTCACCCCCATCACCATGAAATATTTTGATGCAAACCTACAAAAATAACATGGATAATTTTTTTTAAGATTTTGCAATAATTTAGATTTTCTTCTTGTATAAATGAATAGGTTGTCTCTAAAGAGATGCAGAAGTCTGCAGTCTACTATATTTAGTAATTTTAGTTTCTTAGTAATTTTAGTTTTATAACAATTTCTGCGAAGCTAGTAAATGTTCCAATTTGGTCGGGACAGTTCACCATATTTGCTCCCTCTTTTGACTTTTTTCGAACTGCAGTCTTCAGAAAATGCTCTCTTTTTGTGGTTAATTCACATTCAGACATGTTCTTCATTATTAGGATAATTCCATAGTTTTGGTGGATACATTCAAGGTACGAATACATACAAAGAAGGAATGACAAAGAATGATGTCAGCCTGTGTGTGAATGTTGCATACATCTCTTGCTCTCTCTCCCTCTTTTTTTAGGGCTGGTAACAGCATTAGGTAAAAAAGTACTTCTACAGTCATTGATAAGACTTTAAAATTATATCAAATTGGACTAGTAAGAAATGGAGCTGTAGCTGCGAAGGTTGTTGTCATTGTCACCCTAGGCCCCTGGATCATAGAAATTAGACCGACCTGTTATTTCTCGTACATTTCTCACCTCCCTTCGCCGGGAATAAAACATAGCATTACAGGTTAATTTAATAGGAAACTAATATCTTTAAAGTTTCTCATTTTTTGTACATCCACCTAGTTATTTTTAATTTGCAATCGATGTTGCAGATGTGAACAATAACACACACTGCTTTAATGAAGACTGTTCGTCTATTAGTCACATTTCTTGAATGCTATGTTCTCTTTTCATCGAATTCAACGGAAAAGAGTAGGTGCATAAAATTTCTACAATGTCTAAGTATGCCAGCTACGTCTAGGTAGGGGAGGGTGCAAATTTGGTGCAGGGATGCGAAAATCATCTCGTCCTGGACACTGAAATCTCTAGCTACAACTCTGATAAGGAAATATTTCCTTTCGAGAGACCATTAATAGATTTACACCATTATAGAAGCATAACACAATAAATGTATGAAAATTTAATTATCATTTTAATAAAAAGCAATACAAAATTACTTTGGTACATTTATAAAGTAGCAAATTAATTCCTTTGACTGGTTCAAAATGTCAAGAAATTAGAAGATAGGTGAAATGTTTTTAATAAGTGAAACATTTCACCTATCTTCTAATTTCTTGACATTTTGAACCAGTCGTTAAAGGAATTAATTTGCTAGTTTATAAATGTACCAAAGTAATTTTGTTTATATATGTTTATAAATATAAATATATATAAATAAATGAATTAATTAATGATATTAATTATTTAATAATTGACATATATTTCATGACAGTCCTCCTCCGTAGTCGAGCGGGTTAAGGCGTTCACTCGTCTTGAGATCGTTCGAATCCGGCTCTGGTCGGAATTTATTCGGCCTACGTATAGGGCCGGTGGCAACCCACCATCGTGAGGAAATTGGGAAGCTCCGAGTGAGTCAGCGTAACCCGGTCGAGAAGACCTACAACAACGGCTGGGGGTTCGTCGGGCTGATCACCCGTCACCCCAATACTGGTCTGAGACCTCCACGCTATAAACAGGTGACGGAGGAACAGTGTGGGAGGGAGACCAGCAGTCGGTAGGTAAGCCAAGGCCCTTCAAGGTGCTGTAGAGCTGTGGGTTATGTTATATTTCATGACAATTTATATATATATATAACCAAGCTTTCGGACTTGGCCCGCCTCAAAAACATCCTGGTACTGGCCTGATCGCACTCCCTAAATTTCTTTACGCACCCCCTCAACACCCCTAGATGATAAATCCAGGCGCCGCCGCTGCCTTTGGCTCCTAGTTTTGGCACCCAATCGCCTCTTCTGTATATAACCATATACCCAGAACATTTTGAACGGCACATATTCTTGTTCTAGAAATCAAGATTTGTGCATATTGCATGATCTAGGGCTCACGAATATTAAACCACGAAGGTCTCCACAATAATATTTCCTTCGGAAAAAAGATCAAAATGTTATATTATTTACTATTATTAACTACTATTTGTCACAACACAATTTACTGGGGCAAGGGAGGGGTCTATCGTTAGATGGTTGTAGGGAATCTGAGAAAATGCTCATGGGAGTATTATTTTTATTATACTCTTGGGAATATCAAACTTCCAATGGCGCAGAGATGCATAATATAATAAATCAACTATCCTTTCACAATGTGAGTTGATTGAGTTCATTTCACTTCGCTGTTTTTCCACTTTTGGCTAATCGCGAAGATGTGAAGATACACTCACAAAGAACACCCATGCCCTCACCGGGATTCGAACCCGGGATGAACCCTGCACGACGTGCTAACCACTCCGCCACGGAGGCCGGCATATGAACTGATCACATTGAATATTTCCGTCATGTGATGTAAAGTGAAGTTGTTGCGTTTTTTTCTCCATAAGGAATGAAGGGGATTCTATAAACATTTATTCATCATGATTTTCAAACATAGTGTATTGCTAATGAACTAGAAATCGCTTACACTTGCAACATGGGGAGAAATTCACACTATATCATGTGGTATGGTTATATTTTATTAGCAGTACCCATTCCGACGATGTAGAAATAAATGTACACCTGGTACGAAACTGCCAAGTCTTCTAATATATGAAATTAATATGAACATCAAACCCAAATATGCACCAAGTGTTTTAAATCGAGTCAAATGAATTAATTCGTTGACAGCATGTGGATTTTCCTAAAGGAAAAAAATATGCAAAAATCCGCCGGCGAATCATCATCACTCATCTTCATCGTCGACATTAGTAAAAAGTGGCAAAAAAACCCAAAGGTAAATAGCAAAACTTTAAAAACCAAGCGGGACTACAACCAAGTATAAAAAATTGAAGTACTGGCCTGGGTTTGTAAATAAAGATACAGAAGGTTCGAAACATGTAGGGGAATTCGTACCTGTAAGTCCCATGACGTTACTAACATCTTATACTAGTACGACGCCCTCTCTTTTTACTCTTGGAAACAAATGATTTTCAAATTACTGTATAAATGTTGACATTCCTACAGTAGCAACCAATGTCCCGGATGTTAGTTCCCCAACAAACTTTCACCCCGCTTACTTCTTGCCTTTGTCCTTGAAAATGTATCAGAAAGAGGTAACTTTTGTTACAGTGACAACAGTTAGAAAATAAAGTATCAGTGAATATATATATTCAGTGTTCGAAAAATCTTCTTCAGAGCTAGGCGCCAGCTTTGAAAAGCAGGCGCCAAGAAACCACCTACTAGCAATTGTGCATACTACAAGAAGCTGAGCCGGCCCCCGTGGCGGAGTGGTTAGCACATCGCGATACGAAGCAAGGGGTTACGGGTTCAAATTTCGGCCTAGGTGTGGATGTTTGTGTGTGTTCATTCATCAATTTCATCATATCACTTATCCCCATCTTCGCAAATTAGCTAAAAGTGGCACAAAAGGCGAAGTAAAATAAAGGAAGTCAATCAAAAATCGATCAATCTATAAGAAGCTGAACATCACCGTATTCAAAACATCGCTAAATCGTGTGAGAAAGCTGGAAATGGGGGGGGGGGGGGTTGGAGGACAAAGAGTAAGAAATTGTTACTGATTCTATGGAATGTTCACAACGTTGATAAAATAATCATTTGCTAAATACGTTGATAAAAAATTGCTAACTTACGCTGTACTGCAATTTGAACTTGGAATCTTTAAAATTTCGTACATGCAAACTTAAAGAAAACGACAATACTACAGCAAAATATCACAGTCGCCAGGCTGAATTTTTTAGTCGCCATGGCGACCTGGCGACAGGGATTTTTCGAGCCCTGTATATATATATAAAATAACCCATGGCTTAACAGCCCTCGAAGGGCCTTGGCCCTCTCTCCCATACGTATATACTATATACAGTATATTAATAATTACTTACAGATTAGGGGTTAATTAAGTAATAACATAAGAAAATTGGGTTTAATTTTGTAAACGCATTGGAAATTGAAACTGATTATCTTTTGTTACAGTCACAGAAGTTAGGAAACAAAAATACTGATATGTATCATCTATCAGTGTAAACGTTAGATTCTGGAGAATGCCTGGATAATTTGCCCATTCTTCGCAAATGAGGAGTTTATGAATAAATGATGCAAGGAAACCGGATATTTTTCAGAAAAGGATTGATACACACACATACATACATACATACATACATACATAGAGAATGAACTTCGATGGAAAACATACCACTTACAAGTTTTCTGAAGTGCAATTTAGATCCACTTTATGCTCAGGTAGGCAAATCGGGACTAGACCTACAGCTTGAAATAGGATCGAAACCACTGTGTCATGTGCCTCCAGCAGGAATCGAACCTGGAGCCAGGTCACTGGCACTGTCACGCTTAGCCAGTCGATTGTTCCTCAAGGACTCATCGGTTATGACGAACAAGCGGCTACAATCAGTACTCCTTGAAAAGCATAATGTATGAAAAATACACGAAAAAATCTGACAAAATTTGTCTATTTGTGGATCACTGTATGAATCTGTTTGAAATAGTTCCCTTGTACGAAGAAAAAGTAAACATAGTATTCGATGGAATTCTGATCATTTCCAAAGCATTTCCATGATGGCAAAATACAGAGCATTCCCTGACATTCGCTATGAGACTCGGCGGAAAGCGGCCCGGCATCGGCGCTTGTCTTTCCCGGTGAATGGATCCGCGACAGTCGCTTATATTAAACCTCGTAAAAAAGTTTAGAGTAACAGGGTTAGTTCTGAATAAAAGTGGAAAGAAAAATGGGAAAATAAAGTATACAAAGACAATCCGCACACCATCCGTGAGTTAAAAGATAGTATTGTACAAAAAATCGGGAGAATGACAGTAGACGAACTTGCACGTGTAAATGTCAATTTCCTTCGGAGATGCCAGGAATGTGTTGCAGCAGAGGGACATCATTTTCAACACCTTCTGTAGTCAAGGTTAGTACATAATATGAAAACTGTAACTTTAATAGCCGATTCTAGCGACTGTCGCTGACCCGTTCACCGGGAAAGACAAGCGCTGATGCCGGGCAGCTTTGCGCCGAGTCTCGTAGCGAATGTCAGGGAATGCTCTGTAGTAGTATGCTTGAAAGTAGGAAATGTAAAGTATATATTTTTTTTCGTTTTAAACATACGTTCAGTGTGAAATTCACATTCAGTAAAAGCAAAATAAACATTCAATACACAAAAACCTGTCTATTTATCGTCCGAAGTCACAGAGCATCCCAAAATTATCCGGACAATTTGTTCATGGAAATTAAAAAAAAAGCCCTGTGAACAAAATAACACAGTTTTATTTCCCACCCCAGCACTAATAAATCATCGTTCTTGAAGCAGAGATGTCCCATAGTTTAATATATATTGTGCGGAAACGAAAAATTGCAATGAGGAGAGGTACAAGTTACAGTAAAACAATAGTTAAACAATGGTAAACCAAATAAATATGGATATAATGTAAATATGTACTGTATTTGTTCGGTTACATATACATTGAGACAAATCCATGAAGAATTACATAATTATTATAATAACTCCATGCCTCTCCTGCATTCTGCCCGTAATTTTCCAGGCTTGTTCAAGTACGTTACTGCATATTACAAGAAACTGTATAATATGTTTCCTGATTTTCTACCTGAAATCTATTCCCTGTTGTCTGCTTTGTTTTTCTACCGTCTCTACTTTTCAGAGCTTCCAGGGCCTTCTTGCCTGTCGCGAATCCCACCCTGCAAGCTTGTTTACTCTGGAGGACCCTTCAGAAATATTTTTCCTCTAAAACGAACATGTGTTTCTCGTTCGGTGACCAGTAGACAGACCTCTTCTCGCCCCTCCCCCTCTGCCCTCCGCGACGAGCCTCGAGGGGTGAAGCGTGTGCCGGGGGTAGCTAGAAGACAGGCAGAAATTTAACATTACGCATATGGGAGAATTACTTTACTGGTACTCTTGGGAATATCAAACTTCCGATGGCGGAAAAAAACATATGATGGGGTAGAGGATCCATTGAAGATTATATTTTCAGAAGGAAAATACAAAACTCCCATTGGTTTAGCCGTAACTTGAATTTAAAGTTGCTCCTCCATAAGGAATACATGGGATTCTGTAAATACTAATTCATCATATTTTTCAAAGACCGCATAAGGCGTAATAATCAACTTAAGAAACCGCTTCCACTTGCCAAATGGGGAGAAATTCATACTCTTCATTTCTGGCGGAGATCTTTTTACTAGTATTGCTCATTCCGACGATATTGGAATAAATGCATGCCTGGTGCGTTATTGTCCCTCTTCGCCTTAAGTGTTGTGTACGATGGGTTAAATTGACATCTCCATTTTCCATGTAGACACTGGCATTGGGGCTGGAGTGCATTAAACCCGAACTAACTCTTAATGTTTTAGGTTGCAGGACGTTAATTTTATTAAGTAATTTGGAGGAAGCTCCTCCATAACTAAAGGAAGCGTAATCAAACAGTGATCTAAAACAATTCCTATAAAAAAGTAACATCGTTTTGGGATGACCTCCCCACCGAGTGGTAGCCAAGCCACGAAGAATGTTTAATAAAGCTTTACCCTTATTAAGTAGGTAATTTATATGACTTGTCAATTTAGTTTTGCGATCAAAATGAATGCCCAAATATTTACATGTTTGTACAACCGGTATATTAGATGTACGAGTATGATCTATATTCTTAGGAAAAGCATTGGAGTTTCTTGAATTAAATATCATGATGTTTGATTTCATTGGGTTGAACATAAGTTCAACAGAAGACTTCTGTACTCCACTAGTGAGTGAGTAGTAGTGACCAAGGTTATTAGAAGGATAGGTTGGGCCAATCCGTTGTTTACTCTGTGGTTTACTCGTTATGACGAAACGACGGTAAGAGGTGAATCTATCCATGAAATGAGTTCCAAATCTATTCTCTAGTGTTGCACTATGCAGATAGGAAACCATGCCAGAAACTGAACACATTAAAACGAGTACACAAATGAGCATTTTCACCCATTTACATTTTGTGGCTTCAGACAAATTGAAAATAAATATCGATAGGTATGCGGGACAGAATATTATTGATCGGAACGGGATTTTTTTTTAAATCCCGACATTCGGGACGGGAAATATTCGCGATTTTTCGACTAGTCGGGAAATTTTCGGAAATCTCAAATTCTACACGTCATTTTCACCTTAAGTGATTGTCTTTGCATTTCTGGAATGAAAACTAACAATTTCCGATAAGTTCCAGACACTTGCAATGTAGAAAACGTCAAGAATTAATACCGTTTTAAAATGACCATTCGATATTTCCCGTCTGCTCAGGATCCAGAAAAGTAGGGAAGTCATTTGCTGAAGTCGGGATCGGGACGGAATTTTTCTTTCCGATCCCGGTCCCGACTTTTCGAGATACCGCACACCACTTGTTATTATTATTTATTTTAGTTCAGCACAAGATAAATCTTCCAAGTACGTTGAACATAATAAAGTTTTGTTCAAAGCAAAGTTGCGTTACTGCGAAGTCGTAATTAGAGCTGTAAGAGTTTAGCTTAACGGTTTAATTTTTGCTTTGTAACTTGGCCATAAGGTAGAATTCAGTTGCAGAAGTATTGTATTTTTTAATATCGCTTATACGTTATAATGTCCATTAATGGAAAATGTGACCAAATAATCTTCTATAAAACAAATATTACATTAGCAAGCTCTTAACTGTGGTTCTAAATTTAGATGTATTTTTATTCTTGTTGGGTATTAATGTGTCTGACAAATTTACAATTTATGATGGGTTAATCAAGGAGATGCATTATCTCCATTGCTCTTTAATTTTGCCTCAGAATATGCTGTGAGAAAAGTAAAATAAACTAGCGAAGGACTAAAATTAAATGGTGTAACTCAGTTGTTAGCATATGCAGATGATGTAGACTTATTAGGAGATGTAATAAATACAATTAAGAGTAATAAATACAATTAAGAATAATGCTAAAATATTTTTCAAAACTGCTAAAGAGATAGGTTTGGAAGTTAACAAAGAGAAAACTAAATATATGCTTACAGGCCGAAACCAAGTGTTAGGTAATAATCAAAATCTAATTATTGATAACAACTCGTTTGAGCCAGTTTCCAAATTCAAATACTTAGGAGTAATATTAACAAGTGAAAATTATATTAAAGAGGAAATAAAAAGTAGGCTTAATTCAGGAAATGCATGTTACTTCTCTCTTCATAAACTTTTGTCTTCTCGTTTAATATCTAAGAAACTAAAAGTTAAAATATACAAAACAGTAATTTTGGCTGTAGTATTATATGGGTGTGAAACTTGGTCCCTTACATTGAAAGAGGAACATAAATTGATAGTATTTGAAAATAAGATCCTTAGGAAAATCTTTGGACCTAAAAGGGATGAGGAGACAGGTGAGTGGAGAAGGTTACATAATTTAGAACTACATAATTTGTATTCATGTCCAGATATTATTAGAATAATTAAATCAAGGAGATTTGGTTGGGCAGGCCATTTAGCACGAATGGGAGAGGAAAGAGGAGTTTACAGGATTCTTGTTGGGAAACCTGATGGTAAGAGACCTGTAGGAAGGCCAAGACGAAGATGGAGGGACAACGTTGAGATAGACCTAAGGAAATCGATAGGGATGGAAAAGAGTATATAGATCTTGCTCAAGATAGGGACAGATGTAAGGCCTGTGTTGCTGCAGCCATGAACCTGCGGGTTTAAGAAGGCTAGAGAGTTAGTTAGTTAGTTATTTTTATTCTTGAATAGCTAGATAATAGTAGGCAAATTGTCCATTGCTATTTTCATATTTTTTTTGTTCTACATCCTGTGTTGTTTTAAATAATGGAAAACAGATGTTGTCCTCTGCTTATTTCAATTCGTGATCACGAGATTGAAGAAAACAGACTAGAGGAAAATGATGATGGGCAATTCGCCTACCATTTCTTTTGCCATTGGTGTACAATTCTCTCTCGCTTTCCCCTACATATTCACATAAAGCAATAAAAATACAAACTGCTATTTTTTCATTCTATTTTGGTTATTTATTAAACGGTACGTGGTTGTATTTATATTTGATAAATTTACTTTGCTCTTTCGGCCATTTAAGTCAATTGAGATGATGAAGAAGTGATAAAATAGATGAATGACCAATCACAGTTCCCCTTACTTATAAGAGCGACCACAATAAAAAGAACCTTCGTCGAAAAGTCCCCGCGCACCTTCCTCCGCTTCCGTTCAACTTGGGCTGTAAGTCCCCCCTCCCCTCCACACTGGAGTACGGTGCACAGGAGTCGCGAGTCTGCGCAGGTTTCTTTGCTTGTGGTTCCACTATAATAGTAAAAATTGTACACTCCCCTCACTTAGTTTTCCGGCAGTTTGTTTCTTTATACTTCATATTTGGAAAAGATACAATTCAATCTATAGGTGTACACCAGCGGCGGCTCAAGGGGTAGAGCCGCCGTGCCATGGCACTACCATCAGAAGAAACACATACCTCGCCAAGTACGTATTGTTAAATGAATACATTGAAAGTTTACAGACAAGGAGATTCGAATCTTGCAATCGGTCAAGCTGACGTGACGAGCGCCCCAACCTCCTCACTGCATCGCCAGCTGTTTCGTTCGCACCCTCGCGAGACAACAGTCCGTGCCGCTCAAGAGCTGGCCTAACACATGTACCTAACCAAGTTGACACACGTGCAGAGGGTTGAAGAAGTCTACGCGAGGAACATGAGCCGAGAACAAAGTGACAGGGGGCGGAGTTAGCCCATAAGAAACCGTGCCCGTCTTCGCCTGACACGGTGAGGGAACTTTCGCAGTGTTGACACAGTTGCCACCTTTAGAGAAAAGTCGCTAAATACGACTGATTTGTAAGACGGGAAGTAATTTCTGTCTACTTTTGGAGAAACGAACCTAGTATTTCTCCAAAGTTAAATGAACATTTTTGATAATAGATAGATGCACCAAGAGGACCATCCAGACTTTTTTTAAAATATAAAAGTAAAAAATCCTATGATGATGCGAGTTTCCTTTGGCATTTCGACAATTTCTTTTCATAACAAAGATATTTTCGACATGCAGGTAGAATATGTGTGCATGGGGGAGGAGAAGGTGATAGGAGTTGTTTTTCCTTTCCTCTTGTAATTGTTATATTTTTAGAGAAGTGTCCTGCAGTGTATAAAGATAGGTTAGTGAGTGAAGATGAATCGGATTAGTACGTTATTACTTAAACACACGTTGTATTCCACCTTACCAAACGAGGATAAACATCTTGGCCAGTGGCGCAACCGCAAGGGGAGTGGGTGGCATTACGGAGGTTTTTTTTTTCCATTTCTTGATCACGTTGGCACTACCCATCCTAGTTGCCGCCGGCCGCCACTGGTGTACACTGTATATAACACACCTAATTACTGACTTCCTTGACTCTGGATGTACAGGGTCAAGGAAAACAAAGAACTGAGAATAATTTTCTCTTCGGAGAAGATGTTGAACCTAAACCAAAAAGAACACAAATAATGAACTCGACAATTGATGAGATTTAGTAAATCATTTGATGAAGTGAACTAATTCTGAGTGGACTAATCGCAAAGGATATAATCATTACTTCTTCATGGTATGTGACGTAAAGTTCCCGCCCAATCGTTTGACGGCGTTAGTGGCTATCGCATTTCCTTTTCCACAGCCTGTAGTACACATCCTGATCTAGACATTGTTCTTGTTCTCGTGTTTAATATCTGCATACTGCAACACTGTCGTTCTGTCATTTCACGTGACTTCACATTGAAGTGCTGCATTCACTTAGCCGGTTACACGTCATCGCACGCAAAAACTTCAACCGTTACCATGGATATGGGCCAGGCCAGGGATGGTAGTGACTACCGATCGTCGTGCTTGCTCCTTGGTGCTTGCTATTCACTTGTTTGAAAACCTGGAAGTCGAAAGTCCCACAGTTGTTGGTTGTAGCATGGTTGTAGCATAGAATAGTTAGGTAATAGAAGTGGAAGCTACATTTAAACCTCGCTGCGCTTTGAAATTGCATTTCCATCGGTGGCCAGTAGATGGCGCGGCCGTCTTCTTTTGCTGTTTCCAGCACAAATTGGGGGGAGAGCTCTTTCGGTGACAGTCACGTGGTTTTCAAACGTCCTTATTGGTCAGATCTCTTGTATCCCAGCAAGGCTGTTACCAATGGCAAGGGCTTTCTTTTTCGCTGGTTCCCTTCCAAGCACCGCTGTTAGGGGTGGGGTGAAGAGATGGGATGGGTGATGCGTTTACGCCACCGCAAAGTTCTTCGGAATCTTTTACTCGAAAGTAAGGTTGCCTTTCCTATGCAATTAACAGGTTCTTTGAGTGTTTATTTGAAGGCGCCTGAATTTTTATATTCAGTTCTCAAAAAAACTTTTTTTAAAAAATATTTCAACTTCGCTTGTGGCAATTTCCATTACCACTTTTGAAATAACGAGTACAGTGTGTGGGCCTCCCCGATGGCGTGTCGACCTCCGTGGCGAAGTGGTTAGCAGAGCGCGCTACAACGCCAGGGGTTCTGGGTTCTAGTCCCGGGTAAGGCATGGGTATTTGTGTTCGTCCAGTTGATAAGAAACAAAGAAAATGTAAGAATCGAAAAGTGTAAAAGTGAGAAAAAGAGTGAATGGTGGGGGATACCTCCGTGTAGGGGGTATTTCCTTTAAAAATAAAAAAAAATGGCGCAGTGGTAGCGTCGTCGCCTTGTAATCAAGGGGTTCCGGGTTCGATACCCGGTGGAACTACAAGTGGTTCGGATCCCACTTTAAACTGTAGGTCTAGTCCCGATTGGCCTGAGCAAAAATAAAAAAATAATAACTCATAACTGAAGTACAAACTGGGGGCGGCGAATTCCATGCACCGGCGCAACAATCATTTCTTGACTGCAACAATCTTTACTCGACCTCGCCGCACAAGAAATGAAAATGAACTGAATAACGTGAAGTTCAAATAATTTTTGTTTCACTTTGCTCGAAATAAAATCGTTCCTTTAAGATAGGGTGACCATTCGTCTCGTGTTGACCGGGAGAGTCCCGTTTCATAGGCGTGTCCCAGTTGTCCAGTCGATATTATACAAGAAACACTATTTGTCCCGTTTTTTAAAATTCTAGGAATTAGCTTGAAAACCAAGTCTAAATTTGAGAGATTCTTAAAAAGAATGACTTTCTGTGTCTTGGCGGAAATTCAAATGTCAAATCCAGCGTTTAGTGTTAGATATTAATATGTGATGCAACTTTTTCGGGGAGCTTTATTAAAGTTGTTCTCAAGAAGATTGGTCCTTCTGCAAAATACTTCTGGCATAGTAGTCATACCGAGATTATAAAAATTAATAGCTCTTGACAACGAGAGATCATATTTTACATAGACATTGTTCATGATGTATCATTTATGTGATCCATACTATAATAAATAATAAAAAAGGTAAAGTGCTCCCCTGTGCTTTGCACCACGCCATGAAGGCGTATCTCGACCGAAGCTTGGAGTGATGTGATCAGCACCACGCCCCTGGCCGCATTTACCTCCCAGAGTTTCCTCCAGGTATCCACTTTATACAACACTGGGCGAGCGCCGGAGCCGCATAAACAGGTGGAAAAAGTCCCGGTTCTCTCAGCCGGGGATCGAACCCGGGCCCCTCGCATGGTAGTCAGACGCCATACCGACTTTTTTATATATAAAATAAAGAAATACCCCTATTCGGTGGTATCCCCCGTCATTCACACACATTTTCTCAACATTCGTACATATCAGTTTTTCTCTATATTCTCGGTTTTCTAAATTTACGGACAACACAAACATCCAAGTCCTAGCCGGGATTCGAACCCGGGACCACTATGCTAACCACTCCTCCACGGAGGCCGACCACCGACTGAGCTACAGCGGTTACTATAAATAATAATAATAATACGTTAATGACAATAATTTTATAGCTAATTAGGCCTAACCAATTTTTCAGGAGGGAGTAAAGTGACCTTTGGGTCAAAATATTATGGTCACCCTACTTTAAGAGCAACATCAAATCGTACTTGACCATGTTTTATGTTTAAATTTTTGCAGCTTTTAAAAATTAAGGTATACTATTGATGAAATCTTACGAGCAATATTTGTATTTTCCTCAACCACTACAAATTTTTAATTCACCATGCTCCAAAAAACTTGTAAAATTATTGCTTTTTTATTTTATGTTATTTTATTTTATTTTTTTGAAGAGTGACAATTGTCAATTCAACCTGTATGTGGAGTGAGTTGACGATATGTTCGGGGTCAGTTGACAATACTTGTAATTCTACCTTTGAAATGGTTTGGAATATTTTATTTCAAACAATATACTGCCTTAAAATTACAGATTACAAAAATGTGATTTAATGAACAGCATAATATGTAACATAAATGTTCCAAACTAGGGTGCGGAATCCCGGGAGGACGGGGGGAATTCCTCCCACCAACGATCTTGTCTTGAAATTCCCCCCCTCCCCCCACAAAATTCTTCCAAGGGGGGAAGAGTTTTTGTTTTAACAACAAATATAAACAATTAGTTTGAGATTCGAATATACATGACTGGAAAAATATCGAGAACATACAAAAAGAACGGACAACAAAGAGCCTCACCTCTAAGGACACTAAACCCAGCAATCCCCAGAACACAGAAATTAGACCGACTTGTTACTTCTTCTCCATTTCTCATCATCTTTCGTTAGCAACCACGAAGTACATAGATATCTTAATAAAACACGTAATGGCATTTATATGTGAATTTTATACATGAAACTATTATCATCTTAATATATCTTATTTTTTATCCCTCCTCCCTTATGCACATCATTGTTCATCTATTTGCAATTATACATTTTGAATGAAAGACAGTCGATATAATATATTGTATATTTTATAAAATAATTTGAGACATTTAATGACATTATATATATTATATATATATGGGTCGGGTCATTCATTTCATGTCAAATCAGACAGGAGTTGACCCTCATAGTCACGATGTTGATGATATTTCGGATACAGCTTTGCTTTGCTCCAAAACCTGTGAAAGGATTTTGCTGAAATATGATTATTACGAATTATATGAGGGTTGTTCAAAATGTCATTTTTGAGCAACATGCTCTTTTCAATTAAGTATATCTCGGGAACGAACGAAGATACAGAAGCGTTCTTGAGCTCGTTGTAAAGGGGGAAAAACGGTTGCATATTATGAGATGATAAAATGTTGAAACTTTGTAAAATTTGAACACACTGTTCAAATGTTCAAATTTCAAGTTTGAACAGCTCAAAACATCCCCCCATCGATTTTTCTCATTTTTGAATATTTTTAACTACCATCCTTCCTCTTCATACTAATAAAGTTTTATCGAGGTTTTTTCTTTATGTAAGAGAGAAAAATGAATTTGAAATTTGTCCTGCATCAGCAATGAACTGAGCTATAATGAGACTTTTCATTTGTGTCGCGCTAGAGGATATACATACGTACTGTTCAGGGACAGATGATATTCCTCTTGATAATTGCCTTTATTTTGTGATGTTATTGCTAATTTATACGTTACTGTTTTCATATTTTTAGCCGCGTTCATGGGGACGAGATGTGGGAGTGTTGTGAAAACTTCTGTGTTAGCCAAAAAAAAAAAGTTGAAAACGACGAATGTTGGGAATGATTCCGTAAAAGATGGATTTTGGTCAGTTGTTAGACCTCTACTAGAAGAGAAAAATCTCAAAAGTTCACGCCCTTCTCCCCTGTGCTTCCCCTCAAGCATCGGATTCACAGACTCTTAGTTACTGGCTTATATCTAAGCAGTTATTTTTCTATTAAACTTTTGATCCTCATTAGATAGACTGAAGAAAAGGTAATGTTTCGTTGTTCAATAATGCGTAACGATCTGTAGGATTTTATGTTTTGGTAATGAACGACGCCCCTATAAGATTGGATCACGTATAAAGACGAATTCAAAGGAATTATTTTCCGGAGAGGGGCATCGTAACGATCTGTGGAATATTTTAAATGTAACGTACAACAAACTCTAAAATCCCAGACATTTAGCCATCACCTTTCCAATCAGGAAATTGCTAGAACCATCTAAGGAATGAATGTCTTGTCAGACATTGCCGAGCTTCCTTGATCGCCATCGTTTGCAAACAGGTGTAAACGATCGCAATCAAGGAAGAGGTTACAGATAACTGAGTCGGCATTACTGAGTAAATTCGATTGGAATAAATGTCTGGAAGGAGAGAGGTCAGTGGTCAGTTCTAAGTCAGTCAATCGAGGAGCGAGTACGAGGATTACGAAGAGAGATAAGAGGACGCCTTGGGGAGACCGTGTCGAGACGAGTCGCAAGTCAGACTCTTTGTATAGTCTCGAGCGTAACCTCTCATCGCATATCTTCAGCTGTAGTGCAGAGACAAGTATACCCTTTCCAATAAGCCATGTTCATCCAGTCTTTGGGGGTTTAAAACTCAAGTGGTGTGTCTTGCCACACGTAGGGTTACCAGTCATGTTTCCCGGTCATGTCCTACATTTTAGCCTTATGTCCGGCGTCCGGGAGGAATTTGAAAAATATCATAAAAGTCCTACATTTTGAGCGTCACAAAATATTAATTAGGAAAATAGGTAACAGAAAGAAATCATGCAAGTTACAAGTCTATGGACTACGCTTCCAAACTCAATAGTGAAATTTATTTTGCTTCAGACATTGATGTCCGTGTGCACGAACGAAGATCAAATTTTAAACTCGGATCGGGAAAGGATCACTGGAAAATTCCATTGCACGAAGACGGTTCAACACTTTTCATCTTCTGATCGGCCATTCGCGACCGTTTTGGTGTGTGATCCTGGTTCACGATACTGACGCTTCGACTGCAGGCAGTTGTTTTTTTAATATAAAAAGAGCGGAAAGTGATATCGAGGGCGTGCAAACGCTAGAGATGTTGGATGTACAATGCTGATAATTCGAGAACTATGTAAACTAAAAACTGCTAAAATAATAATAATAATTTGTGGTTCTGTGGTGCAAAGTTGTAATATTTATAAATACTGTACTTTCTATCCCAGAACACAAAACATATATAAATGTCATATATTACGTGCAAGGTAAATTAGAACACAGCAATGTTTACGATATTGCTACATGGTGTTGGAAATATGATTGTATAAATTTACGAAAATACATGTTACTGGCTATTTACACGACACGACAATATAAATATATAAGAATTAAGAAATGAAAAATTCAAATAGTTACCACAGTACAGTAATAATAGAAATAATAATAATAATATATCTTTATTGCGGGCGAGGTTCAGTGCAATGCAAATCCTTAAACCAAGTTCATTTATTGTGGATTAAAATTGATCTCGTTCATCTGAACTTCGAAATAATCGGTGTTGGTGAACGCGGCCATGAGTCATTGCCCCCCCCCAAAAAAAAGTTTGTCCTGCTATTAAACAAACAGGAAAACGGAAGCACTTAAGGAACAAAGTTTTGGGACCACTTTCTGATAACGTCACTGTTCAATACCTGAGCAGAATTTCTTGCCTTAGGGTTTATACTGATGGAACAAGGTCTTGCCCATTCTGATTCAATATTCAATACAATTTGATTGTAAAGCAGGGGTATAGATAACAAAATTATTCATGGTGTCTGGCAGTCAAGAAAGTCATGGTAGTCAAGAAAAAGTAAATATATTAACAAGTAGGTCAAGAAGTCAATAAAAAGGCAATAAATTATTCTTGTGGTCAAGAATTTTTGCTATCATAATGACTGATTGGTTGATTTAGTTTATTTTACTTCACTTTTTTCTGTCCCTTTGGATAATCGCGAAGATGAGGATGAATGGTGGTAAGATAAGATGGATGAAGGAACAGTCACAAACATATAGGGACAACCGACACAAGCCCCACATGAGTTTATACTGGCTGTGAGTAGACGCCAAAGCCTCGCTTATCTGCCAAACACAGTTCAGGCTCTTTAGTAGGGTTTTTCATTAAATAAATATTTATTTTCTTAATTACTAATTTTCAACTTTACCTAAGTAGGGGTCGAATAAATAGACATTAAGAAAAACGGAAAAAGGTATAGAAAAGTCCAGAAAAAGTCAAGAATTCTGGATGTGTTATTTTGGTAGACACCCTGGATTCAAATGTTGAGAGAGTACTTTCATTACCATCAGCACAACAGACTCACGAGAGAAATTATTTTTTCATGAAGTCTGTAAAATGTTTGTTTGGTACTGGTCCCTATAATTTCAAAGAGTTTGACTGTCCACTCTAACATAAATATAGTTTGGCTAAACCTGAAATTTTGATAAAGATTGTCTCCTCTGAGAAGTACCGCTTAAATCATGTAGTGAGAGGTGCATTGATTAGTATGGTTGCAAGTTTTGAAATTTTGCATTTAAAAATTCATTAAGAATTCATTTTTTTTAAAACTGAAAAGTGTCACTTTTCAACTACTTTCTAAAGTGTTCTATAGAAATATCTATTATTTATTGAGAATGTTTTGTGTCCTACCTACATTTTGGGACAGCATGTCCTACATTTCCCTTACAGCGATCTGCTAAGTGCTAACCCTAGCCACACGTATGTGTTTAGTCAGTACCACTTGCACCTTACCATCAGGTTTGCCATGAACAGCGAGTATGCCAATAGTTGGGGTGATGAATGATGAATGAGCTACATTACCCGTAGTACGATCCCACGTGGTGATAGATGTGGGATATTCATTTATTTCAATTCGAAATAAATGAAAATTGGAAGGATAGGCAATGATACGAATGTAAGTGGTTTTCACGTTATGTAAGAAATCATCTTTTAAAATAAAGACAAGTCTTGTCTTCCCCTGTAAAATAGAGACAAGTCTTCCTGTACTTTTAGAATTTTCTCGATTGTAACTATCAAATAAATTATGCGACAGAATATTATTTGGAATAAAAATTATAGCCTAATTTATAAGCATTAAACTGATATAACTTTTAATGTATTTAATCAAAGAATCGCCATAAGATGTGTCTCCAAATAGAGGACTCGTACCCACCATCTTGATCACTGTCCAGCGGCTGAGTCCCTAATGATTGACGAATTGTTACACTTTTTGATAAAAGCAAGAGACTTGATAGTATAATTGTTAAGCCATTTAAGGAATTTTCAGTCGAGGAGCCAATCGCTATGTGCGTGCCGATGCCTCCCATGTTCAAAATAGTCCACCGTATTAGATTTATTTTGGTTTGATATTTCTCGGGAACGGTGACGCCTATGAATGTCTGGTTTTCTCAGAAGTGCTCCAAATAGTATAAACTTTCACACTAAATCAATAAATCTATTTTTAAAAAATAAACGATTATTTTGTGAAATACTCATTTTTAAAGTATTTTGTGAGAATAACTGCATATTGAAAATTTTGTTGATGGTTATGTTCTTACATTTTCAGTCATATAAATTAGAGCTCATTCCAACATCTCGAATTGAGGTCTCAAGCAATGAAATTTTGTATAACTGTCATTTGTCCAGTAACTTTATAAATGTAAAAATAGTATTTTAAGAGGAAATCATGCCCCTTGCCCGAGCGCGACCGTCTCCCCCTCCCTTTCCTAGAAAGACGAGTTTTCCCCGTTTATTTGTAAAAGAAGTAATCAATTCCACTCCTCCGTAACTATTGGACTTACGACCTTCATATTTTTATGGGACACTTTTTAAAGGTTTATTTCATAATCTATTCACTCAAATTCTCTGTAGCAATAATGATTTCATACTTGATTTTAATTTTATTAAGTTTGGTAACAGCGTACAATTGCCTCACTAAATGGTCGGCTTCTCACTTTCAGATTCCGTTTTCTTCCTCATTTTCAGCGAGGGTAAATAAAACAGGTTTCGAGAATCGACAGGACCGAGCGGGTAGGTTTCTAGTGTTTCGCCCGATGGGAGGGATTGAGAGAGAGGGGAGGGGGGGAGTGAACTGCCTCATCCAGAATAAATAGCCTCGGCCTTTTACCATAGCCATGGGCAGGGGCAGCGTGACAAAATTCGCAGCCGCTTCTATTCTCCACTTGCTTGTGTCCATAGGAACACAGAGCAGATGGTAGGTTGGTTACTCTATCCCAGTGGTTCTCAACCTTTTCGAGACCTCGGCCTAGTATTTTTTTATTTTATAGGACGATGCCCAATCCCAACAAATTTATTCGTAAATACTTTTCAATTTTTTTTTATAGTTTATACTAACAATTGGAAAGTGTGGTATAATCATAAAGACTGACAAATATAAATTTAAATTAGTTACCAATCACTGGACCAATGCAATATTATAGCATATAAGTTCCTCAAGCCATCATCATTAAATTAATTTCTGTTCATTATTATTGACAAACCCCTTTCTGATAAAAAAATATATAATATTATTCCGTATAAAATTGATTATTGTATTATTAAATTGATTGATTTTAATTGTGTAATTAAAACTGCCGGCCCCCGTGGCGGAGTGCTTAGCACATCGCGCTACGACGACAGGGGTCCTGGGCTCGAATTCCGGCCTGGGCATGGATGTTTGTGAGTGTCCATTTATCAATTTCATCATATCATTCCTCATCACCATCTTCGCAAATTAGACAAAAATGGCACAAAAAGCGAAGTAAAAGAAAGCAAATCAAATCAATAATTTTAATTAAAACTGTACTCACTATAGAAGTCAATTAAGCAGGAAGCCAGCAGAAGAATGACAGCTTATCGGCGAAACCCTGTCCTATAATATACACACAACAAATATGTTCATGCGTAAAATATATAATTTAGTCAATAAACACTAGTTCAACACTAATACCAGGCTGTCCCAGAAGTCCTGCACCATCAGCACACTGAGCCCCAAGAGATGAAGTTTGCGAGGGTAGGTGGCGCCACCGGTGAAAGGCTGTTGGCAGGCATAGAGGACAGGTTCGTGGGATCAAGTGAAGGCACGCGCAGCATGTGTAGCGAGTGTTCCTTTGAAATTAAAGTGGGCACGATGAGTGAGGACCAAATTGCACTTCGTGCAGTGCTAGCTTTTTTATGGAAAAAATGTCTAACAGCAAAAGCGGCAGCGGAGGAAATTTGTCGTGTCGAGAACGAAGAAGTGGGGAATCGATGGACAGCTTCCCGTTGGTTTAAAAAATTCGCTTTGGGTGATCTACGCCTCGCGGACAAGGCCCGCACGTGGTGACCTCCGATGGACATTAACGAGTCTCTGCAGGATGCTGTGCATGCTACACCACAATCCAGCACACGTGTTAGCCAGAGTGGTTGGGGCATCCAAATCGACAGTAAAAATTCGCTTGCATGACATGGATTACACCAATAAACAGTCTCGACAAAGTCCACACGAGATGACAGAGGTGCAGGCCCAGCGCAGAGTTGCAATTTGCCACACATTGCTACAAAACCCGCATGATCTTCGTTTTTGGAGGAGAATTGTGACAGGAGACGAGAACTGGGTGTTTCTGAAAACCCCGATACACGTAAACAGTGGGTGAAAAGAAGACAGGAGGTCATCGCCCATGTGAAACAGGACAGATTTGGAAAAAAGCTCGTGCTGGGTGTGTGGTGGAATATTGACGGGATTGTCCATTATGAGTTTGTTCCAGAAGATCATGCTGTAACAGGTGAAATGTATTCTGAACAATTACGCCGAGTGTGTGCCATTCTGGACGGGAAATACCCGGCATTAACGAGGAGGAAGAGGTTACTGCTGCAAAATGACAATGCTCCCAGTCACCGGTCTCGAAGAGTGGCCAACACACTAGCTGAGCTTGACGGATTTGAGTTGTTACCTCATCCCGCTATAGTCTGGAAGTTGCACCATCGGATTACGGTTTGTTTCGCTCTCTCTCATTTCCTGTGTGGTCGGCACTTCAGTTCATATGATGAGGTAAATTCTGCCTCTCGTGAGGTTTTCAATTCTAAACCTGCCACCTGGTATCGCCATCAGATTGAACTGTTGTCGCAGAGGTGGGTGAAGGTAATTGAACATGGAGGCCTGTACTTTGCTGAATAAATTCTGTCTTTGTTTCTGATATTCTGTGTTTCGTTATCGTTCTAGTATGGTGCAGGTCTTCTGGGGCAGCCTGGTATTTTATTTTGAATCTGCAAACTCGCTGAAAAAATTAGTTGGCTTATTTTATTACAACTGAGCTTCTTTTTTTTGTAAGTTATTCTAGTGAAACTTTTGCTGCCGTTTTCTGTCCGTAAGTTTGTTAATTCAGGAATGAATTAAAGTGATATCCAAACGAAGACAGTCACAAAATTGCAGATTTTTACCTTCGAACACTAAAACACTTCTATCTTCATTTAACTTCTTGGATTCCATTTTCTAATATTCTTGTGAAGAGCATGTTCCAATGTCACTTCGGGTTCGGGCCTAATATAATAATTAATGCACTGTTACAGAAATTGAATTACATGTTTAAGAGATGATAATTAACCTATCGTTAATGTCCAGGTTGAAGAGGTCCTCCATTTCTTATCTTGGGATCTCGTCAAAGAAGGCGTCATTAGAAATATTATGCTTATTTCTGTGCTTATGTCAGAAATTAGTTTTTAGATTATATTTAGTCCCGTCTTCACAGAATTGCTTCCACATAAAAAAAAACATCCATTGTGAAATGAGATTTGAAAAGTCTCAATTGCGTACAATTTATACGAATCCATGTTTGAAAGACAAATTGAACGACATCCAGACAGCGCAAATTTGTAATTTATATTTTCAACAGATAGTTTCTAATTTATATGATCAGCGATCAATATATGTCGTGGGATATACACCAATGAAATCTGTCCGAAAATCTTACTAATTCAAACATTACCCAGGGCGAAGTTCGAACCTGGAATCTTCGGCGGTGAGATTTTGAGTCGATAACTCAAATCATTTGGCCACTGAGGCTGTCCATTAAATGTAGAAAATATAGGTACGTGTATCAGTTTATACTTAATCACTCCGGATAAATTCAAAGATGGTACCATAATGGAGGCTCTTCCTCCCAGTTTCATATTTTTATTCCTCCATCTCGTCTTTCTTAATCTAATGATATAAAGAGCAATATATTTAAGTTTATTACACTTATATTCACCTCACCGTTAGATCAACTTTGATGGGAAAAAGTTTCAAGATAAAGTAAATTGAAAGAAAGCATACGAGGTCTTTGTGGAAAACACAGTCCTATAATTCACATAAACTGACTGTATTTATTATTTTCGTTGCTTCTATAACTCTTAGTTTAATCGCGACGATGAGGATGATGAAGCTTATACAATACAATTTCTCTCTCCGTGTAAACAATAATTATAATTATAACCCATGGCGCAAAGGTCCAAGCAGGTCAAGATACTGCCGGCATCACTCCCACATGCCTCAGCAGAGGGAGATCATGCAACAGTGGCGCAACTACAGGGGGGCATTGCCCCCCACTCCAACCTTGGACGGAAATTAGTTCTGTTGGGGATGAAACATTGACGGCCAAGTGCATCTGCAAGGGGCAATTACCGCCCACAACTTCAAATTTTATGTAAATAAAAATGCTTTTCGTAAAATTTTCTTCCTCGCTTCGCTTGCAATACCTGCTTTTCTTAGTATTATCAAGTCCCGAAACATAGCTGGGGATGGCGAAAGTCGGCCTTGGGCGCCGAACGATCTAAATGAAAAGAGATGAATTGTGGTTTTAAGTCCACTTTATGCACAGAAAGGTTAATAGGGACTGGACATACAGTTTAAAGTGGGATCCGAAGCACTATCATGTGCCTCCGCCGGGTATCGAGCCCGGGACTCCATCAAAAGGTGACGACGTTACCACTACGCCATCGGGGAGGCTAAAAAGTTGTAAAAGAGAGAATGCGTTGGCGTCCCGTGAAGTTATTTGCGCCCTATTGAATTAAAAAAAAATGGATCTAAAAATATTCTTACTCGCAGGTTGTTTTCTGTAATGCATTGTAAATTACCAGAGAGAGAGTAACACTTTTATTAATTGATTTTGTTTTAAATGTATGAACAATTGTTGAGGAAAAGGAGCGTGCACAATTTATGTAATTTTTGCTGTTGGTTAATTGTGAGATGGATGAATTTATTGTGTAATGTATTTAAATAATATATTACATTATATATAATATGCATTAAAGAATCTTTGAATACGTACACAATTTAGTGTCGACGTCGCTCCATGTTGCATATGTGTGAAACATATATCGTGCATGAGTTATACATGTTAATGTAAAAGGGAATTATATTTGGAATGCATTTATCAAGCATTACTATCTTTCAAAAATAGTTTGAGTACTTGTTTTCCATTATTAATGTGAAATTGAACGTGTTGAAAAATAATTTAGATCGTTTGTTCGAAAACAAATACTTTAGCACCAACTTCTACCCCTTTTTGCATAATTTACGAGGGTAATAACGTCTTTGATACTACCAGCGGCGGTTCAAGTGAGAGAGCCGCCGTGCCATGGCACTACCCTCAGAAGAAATTCGTACGTCGCCAAGTAAAGTTAAATTAATACATTGATAGTTTACAGACAAGGAGATTCGAATTTTGCAATCGGTCAAGCTGACGTGACGACCGCCTCAACCTCCTCACTGCATCGCCAGCTGTTTCGTTCTTACCCTCGCGAGGCAAGAGTCCGTGCCGTGGAAGAGCTGGCCTAATCATGGACCTAACCAAGTTGACACAAATGCAGAGGGTTGAAGAAGTCTCAGCGAGGAACATTTCCACCATCAGCCGAGAACAAAGTGGCAGGGGGCGGGGTTAGCCCATAAGAAACCGTGCCAGTCTTAGCCTGGCCTGGAGAGGGAACTTTCGCAGTGTTGACACGACACAGTTGCCACCTTCAGAAAAAAGTCGCTAAATACGACTGGTTTGTAAGACCCGCTGGGGAAGTAATTTCTGCCTACTTTTGGAGAAACGAACCTAATATTTTTCCAAATTAAAATGAACATTTTTGATAATAGATAGATTCACCAAGAGGGCCATCCAGACTTTTTTAAAAATATCCTATGATGATGCGAGTTTCCTTCGGCATTTCGACAATTTCTTTTCATAACAAACATATTTTCGACATCCAGTTAGAATACGCGTGCATGGAGGAGGAGAAGGTGATAGGATTTGTTTTTCCTTTCCTCTTGTAATTTTTATATTTTTAGGGAAGTTTCCTGTAGTGTGTAAAGATAGGTTAGTGAGTGAAGATGAATCGGATTAGTACGTTATTACTTAAACACATGTTGTTTTCCACATTACCAAACGAGGACAAACATCTTGGCTAGTGGCGCAACCTCAAGGAGGAGGCGGGGGGCATTGCAGAGTTTTTTTTTCTGTTTCCTTGATCACGTTGGCACTACCCATCATAGTTGCCGCCGGCCGCCACTGGATACTACTACAACTACCGCTACTACTACCAATAATAATAATAATAATAATAATGTTGGTCCCGGGTTCGAATCCCGACTTGAGTGTCAATTCATCAATTTCATCATATCATTCATCCCCATCTTCGCAAATAAGTCAAAAGTGGCACAAGAAGCAAAGTAAAAGAAAGAAAATCAAAAATTAAAAAAAAATCGTGGTTCCGCCTCTGTCATGCTACCAGTTACGGGATGACGTGTGATTAGCACGACGAACCCTCAGTTGTTGTTATAGGTTTCCACGACCTGATTACGCTAATCGTTCGTAGCTCCCCAATTTGCTCACGATGGTGAGTGGCCTCCGGCCTCATACCCTGGCCAAAATTTTCGGGAGAAAAGTTGTTACTAAGTAGAAATATTTTCCAAGTATAATAAGTAAGAATTTGATATGGTTCTACTTGAAAGTTTGTATTACTAGGAAGCTAGCAAAAAGTCTATCACTGTTTTGCAATTGCAAGCCGAACGATACTGATTTTATATGACCAGGAGTCAACCTAGAATTTTACAGAAGTGTAAGGGTAAATTTAGAACCGAAATAATCATAAATTTGACTTCAGTGAAAAATTTTAGGTGAGAGTTGAGAAATTTTGTAATCGTTAGGGGTGCGTGGATAAATTTCTGTATAGGACGTCATTACTTTCACAGGTAAGGTAAAGCAAAGTTCCCCGTGCATATAGCACCGTGCCATAACACACATTTAGGGGATGTGAGGTAGGGCCCCACACATTCTCGGTCTCGGTCATGTGATCAGCACCACGATCCGGCCGCCTTTATCCCAAGGGTTGCCCCCAGATACACATTGATTAGAGGCTAGGTGAGCCTCAGAGCCGCTTTATGAGGGGACAAGGCCCACCTCCAGAATCGAAACTGTGTCTCCCACGTGGCGGTCAGACGCCCCACCGAGTAGACTACCGAAGCCTTATTCTTTATTTTTATTTCATTTTGTCTTTATTTTTTTTATTTTTGGTGATCTGGTGTCCCTTGCTATCACTTCGCTTAAGAATGATTTAATACACAAGGATTCTCTGTTTATTTTTAATACACCAAATCGCCGACTTACATGACGCTGTGGTTAGCACTGTGCGCAACAATGCCAGGGATGCAAGGTTCGAAGCCAGGGCTTTGCATGGTTGTTCTTTGTGAGTGTCGGTTCATCAGAACATCAATCATCCTCATCTTCACGATTAGCTAAAAGTGGCAGAAAAGCAAATAAAATAAACCATTCAATCAAACCACAAAATCGAAATTAAATATTTGTTTTTACCCGGACATGCAAACAATTTTCATTGTGAACTCAGCCGGCTCCCGTGGCGGAGTGGTTAGCACATTGCGCTCCAACGCCAGGGGTCTCGGGTTCCCGGCCTGGGCATGGATGTTTGTGAGTGTCCATTCATCAATTTCATCATATAATCACTCATCCCCGTCTTCGCAAATTAGCCAAAAAGTGAACAAAAGTTGAAGTAAAAATAAAGCTAATAAAAAATATTGTGAAATTTTATGAAAATGAAAATACTTTTCGTAAAATTTTCTTCCACGCTTCGCTAGCAGTACCTGATTTTCTTAGTATTATCAAGTTCCGAACCGTAGCTGGGGGTGGCGAGAGTCGGCCTTGGGTGCCGAACGATCTAAATGAAAAGAGATGAATGGTGGCTTTCCATTAATTCCGAAGAAGAGCACCCTGCCGAGATTTCTTCTTTGGAACCTTTGAATGTGGTATTCTGCGCCTTTTCTTTCTTCGATCTTCCATTTCTTGAAGGTTTACTCTTCCAACGAAGGTTTGGCACTTGTTACAAATAACACAAACTCCCGTTGCTTCGTAAAACACACTGAAAGGAGGTTCAAGCATTCCGTGGTCAAAAGCAGGCGGGCCATTAGCAGCACCCCTCCCTTCCTTCGCGGTCCTGCCGAAATGAGGGGGAAAAAAACTCCAACCGCCGGGAAAGACCCCGTCCCGTGTAAAGGGTCGATTTTGACTTCGCCTGTTTATGGCATTTGGAATGAACATTGCCAAATTTAATGTAAATAAAACCAAATATCAAACCATTTGTGAGAATGAAAATTTGAATGAATAGATTATGAAATAAATCTTTGAAAAGTGTCCCATAAAAATTTGAAGGTCGTAAGTCCAATAGTTACGGAGAAGTGGAATTGATTACTTCTTTCAGAAGTAAACGGGGAAAACTCGGGAGACGAACGCGCTCGAGCGAGAGGCATCATTTCTTCTTAAGTATTCAGTTCATCTAAAATGTAAATTAAAACTTCTAACAAACATTGCCCAATATTACAATATATATAATACTATCGTTTGATTCGGGAATATTTTTAAGACTGCTAACTAGTAGTGGTGATCGGCACAAGAAGAGAAGTAAAATGAAGTAAATCAATAATAACAATAATAATAATAATAATGTTACAATAACATTATTAGTAACATTATTATTAACATTATTTTATTAACATTATTATTATTATTATTGGTACGATTATCCTGGTACTTGCCTCCCCCCCAGACAAAAATTCGTGTTTGCGCCTCTGGACCCAACCAAGACAAAGCCTACATCACGCAGGAAAGTCACAGCACGGAGTTTGCGGGTTGTTTTTAAAGAAATCGTTGACGCACGACATCAAACTATGGTCAATGGATTCGTCTCTCCCCCAACCTTCCCTCGCTCAAGGACGACTGGTTCTCTATGCCTCGCAAGAAGGCATCTCTTCTGTCCCGCAGTCAAGTTACGTTGTGTTCTCTGCCCACTGCCTGAAGGTCCCCTTTTGCAGGGATATAAAACCTCTTTCGAGCAAGGCCTCATCCCCTTTTGAAAAGAGAATGAATGGGATTTTGTCAACCCTCGCGGTCTGAAAATTCTGTGACGTCATCGTCACATCGGCTCGAAGAACTTGCCTTCCTGTGATGTGTTCACGTGGAAGCGTATAGAAATAACGAATCTTTACAGTGTCGTTTGAGAACTTTCGATATGTCTAAACCATGTAAGCTACCGCCACCGCAAAATTCAATTTTGCATTCCCGCCCCCCCCCCAAGAAAAAGTCACGCGGTGACTCTTGCCAGAATTGTGAAAATTCCTTGCCTCGTCGCATTGGGTCGTCGTTATTGCGAACGTTCTTCCCGGTATTGATTTCGTATCCCCTTGTGAACTCTCAAGTGGTACTGAATATACATCTACATCAGTAAATAATGTTAATGAAGTGCTTTCTGAATAGCCTAGAAGTGATTAATGCGTTGCAATTTTTTAAAATTTACTTTTGAACGCAAAAATAGACTCAGTGGAATTTAGAAACATGTATTCTGGTGAGTTCCATAGGTAAAGGTAATGTAAATTCTCCCGTGCATATAACACCGTGCCCAGGGGCGCCGACTTGTCAAAATTATTGGGGTGGCTCTGATCACTGAAATAAATGAATGAATGACTCACTCCCTCCCTTTTTTTAAAAATAAAAATTACGTCTTCGTATAGCAGATTTAAGCAGCTATCATATTCCACATGCAAATGAAATGTAACATGAAAAACGTGTGTCTGCTCATTTGTTTTTTAGATAACAATTAACATTTTTATTTAAAAGTAGGCTATGTATTTACATTAAGAGGTCAACATAACAGTTTTATGCCGGCCTCGGTAGCCGAGCGTGTTGGGTGGTCGGCTCAACTCGCTTTGATTCGGAGGTGTCGGATTCGAGTCCCGGCGAGGGCATGGGTGTGTTTTAATGTCCGCAACAGACTTGTAAAGAAAGGACATGTGACGGGTGCAAAGAACCTTAGTGTTGACGTACCCATAAAAATAGCGAATATTTACAATATTTAACAGTTTTATTTAATTATTTACATAAATGCTAACACAAATCGCAGGCAAATAGTTTTACTTTTTTGGTCTTGCTACAATATTTTACTTTTTAAATTTAATTTTGCAATAATAAATAAACACATAGCACGCCGTGTCATATCACCTCGTTATTTTGAAACTCTTTTTAGTAAAAATGTTATCAATACTGATAATTATATACTTAGTATATAGTAATAAGTCATGTGTTTTGCTGTCTCCGTTCATAGCCCCCCCCCCCCAAAGTTGATGGTTTAGCGGTCTCAGCCCCCAAATTTAATGGTCTAGAACATTTCAAATGTGTATTTTAAGTTAAGTTCATGTTGCACAATTCAGAGTAAACTTTACAAGAGAAGCAAAATAATACATTAGATTCTCTTAAGCAAAATTATTTGAGGGTCTCTTCCCCCATATCATTAACATTGGGGGGGGGGAGCTCGAGCCCCGCCCCCAATCCCCATGGAGTCGGCTCCTATGACCGTGCCATGATGGCATATGCAAGAGTGGGGCCCACACATTCTCGATCTCGACCATTTTGGAGGTGATGTGATCACTACGCTCCGGCAGCCTTTACCACGTTGATTTACTCTCGGGTACCCATTGATATAAGGGTGGGTGAACCTTGGAGGCACAAGGCCGGAAAAGTACCAGCCTTAGATAACCCATCCCGAGAATCAAAGCCAGAAAATCACCAGCTTTGGGCCTCTCTGCAGAGCTGATTAACGGAGTTCTTTATAAATCGTGCTTCATAATGTTTCCCACTAGTTTCCAGTATGCAAGATTTTTACTCACAAAGGAATCTAACGAGAAACCAACAACACCATTGTGTTGTGTTATGCAAGAAAAATCGAATTAATTAAATAATAATGGTTACATATTATCTACACTTTGATGATGAATTATGTAAAACTTTGTAATATTTTTTTTCTACTTGCTAAAACATGGGTCCCTTAGTGCACCACGGTTTCTATTTCCTTCAAAGGGCAGAGACTCTTGCATCACAACAGACAATGTTTGCCTCCTGGTTACGTTAATCATTTTGCAAAATGTTGTGTGAATTTTGTTATTTTATTGTTGAAATACATGTGTTTGACACCCAACAAACAAATTGGAATCCCTTGATTGATCAGTTACTTCTTGGATTACAGTGGCATCATTAATATTCCATATGAAGTTTCATAGAGAGAAATTTAATTAAAAGGGTGCAAATAATTTTACGGGGCTCCATGGCATTCTCTTTAACATTTTTTCCCCCACATAGATCATTTGGCTCCCAAGGCCGACTCCCGCCGCCCCATGGTATGGCTCTGAAGTTGGACTATAAGTGCGAAGATATTGCGAGCGAAGCGATCAAGAAAATTTTACGAAATGTATTCTTATTTGTATAATATTTGAAATCCAGGGGGCAATTTTCACTCTGTGCCCTCCTGCAAGTGCCCCCGGCCGTCTGAAAGATAAATGCATGGAACAAGTGAAAACTAATTCCATATTGAGTATCCATTTGTCCTTGTTTTTCTTTCTTCCTCAATGTTTGCTTCCCCTAGAATGAACTCAATCCAAGGTCGGGGAGGGGGGGGGGGTGTACAATGCTCCCTTCGCCACTGTAGTTGTGGCACTGTTTGTGAGTCTCTCTTTATCAATTTCACGTCATCACTCATTTTTGCGATTAGCTAGAAGTTGCACAAAAGCAAAGCTAAGTAACAAAAATTAAATATCCACTCCCTCTCTCTACCATATGATTCATATGATATGAATCAATATTACCAAAAGGTAGACTTGGGAATCGAAAATTTAAGCAGTTCGAAGTTCATACCAACACATCAAAGAAAAACATCCGAACACATTAGGGAACTTTAATACAACACTACTCAAAATGCCACAACTGTTCTAGATAATGAAAATTGCGAAATCATTTCCCGAAGTCTGAATCTCGAAGAGAATCCCCCTTTGCATCAATGATTGTAACATAGAACTAAAAATACACAATATTGCAGACTGCAAACTTCTGATGTCTGCCTCTCTACACAACAAACACATTCATTTTTGCAAGAAGAAAATTGGAATTTTACAAATTTGAAAAATCGTCGATGTTATTTTCGTAGCTTATTGTAAGTTCACATTTAAATATTTCATAGTTCGAGGGCCCCGTGGCCCCTCCCCTGGGTACGAGCCTGTCCATATTATATAATATTGCCTAAAATACCAATTTTCTATCATTTTTTATTCATCTTTATTTCTTCAACTCAGGTTTAAGTACATTGTAAATGCATTTATGACCTAATACATGCAAGAAAATGCCCTATAAACTTAGAAAAATGACCTAAAAATTCTGAAAGATTTTTAAAACAAATTTATAAACTACCAAGAGAAATTCAAATTACAAATCAAATTACAGTATCTATCACATGCTCATTGCGCATGGTGGTAGTACAAGAAAGTTCACTTTTTGTCATCTTTTACACTTTAAGTACTGAGTTGCAGTACACAACGAATGATTGTCGGTTTTTGGACAAGAGAGCCTTGTACACGGAAATTTTTTTTTTCGACTTCCACCTACACAAGAGTAGCTTACTTGAAATGAACAAACAATATCACTTCCTGTTAAGTCACTTTCAATTCCATAGAGTGCAAATTGCTCCCTGACAAAATATCCGATACAGAGCACAAAACTTTGTACCCTTTGTTGTTTTACAATAATCCGTCTGGCGACAATATATTTACTGATATAGGGGAAATCACATTGTTTGAGTTGAATTGTTATACAACACCTTGTGTCAACAATCCTGCACAGAATTTCTTTGTTTCTTCAAACACAGTCATTCAGAACTGCGCTGAAGACAATGAGACGAGAGTCGGGAACCTCTCTCCTCCAAAGGGTTACATTTGCACGTAAAATGTCCCTTCTTTCACCAAAATGTAGAAAATTCATAAAATGACTTAAAAAATGGCCGAAAAATGACAAACGGTTCAAAAAGTCTAAAAAATTACATTTACTTCAAAAAGGTTCAAAGAATTGCAAAAAAATGCCCAAACAATGGCGTTCCCATTTATTCACTTAAGTGTAAAATACGTTCCTATTACTCTAGCAACATAACAAAGACATTTATTGATTTTGTGATTTATGAAGGTGTGTGGGATTCCGTATAATGTCGGATCATGATTTGGGGAATAAAATCTCTTCCAGATTCAAACTTCGGGAAATGATTTATCAATTTTCAGTATGTAGAACAGTTGTGATATTTTGAGTAGTCTTGTATTAAAAGTGCCTAATGTATTTGGATGTTTTTCTTCGATGTGTTGCTAAGAAGTTTGAACAGCATAATTTTTTGTTTCCCAAGTCTACCTTTTGGTAATAGCGATTCATGTGATATAGAGAGGGAGTGATGTGAAATTGATGAAGAGACACTCACAAACAGTGCTACAACCACAGGGGGTAGGGGCATTGTCCCCCCCCAATATTGAACGGAAGTCCAATCTGGGAGGGGGCATACATTGAAGTAAAGAAACATGACTAGCAGAATCTATGAATAGTAGAACAAAATGGATACTCAAGTTGGAATTAGTTTTCAAGTGTTTCTTGTTATTTTCCTCCAGACGGCTAAGGGCACTCACCTGCAGGGGACAAAGAGGGGCAATTGCTCCCTCGATTTCATTTTTTTTTTACAAATAAAAGTACATTTCGTAAAATTTTCTTGCTCGCTTCGCTCGCAAGGTTAATATCTGGTATTCTTATAGTCCCACGTTCAGAGTTATAGCTAGAGAGCGGCGGGAGTCAGCCCTGGGAGCCAAAACGATCTAAATAAAAAAAATGTTAAAGAGAATGCAATGTTCCCCGTGAAATTTGTTGCGCCCTATTAAATAAATATTGTTTTCAGTTTGCAAATATTTGATCCTAAAGATTTTCCTGCTCGCTTCGATCCCAATATGATTATTTTCTGTAATGCATTCTAAATTACCCGAGAGAGAGGTAAGGCCAGATATATACTTCAGACTGTTGCTGCTTAAATGCATGAACAATTCTTTTGAGGAAATGGAGCGTTCACATTTGAGAGACAATTTGGCGGATGAATTGACCATGTAATGTATTTAAATTATATATATATATATATATATATATATATATATATATATATATATATATTAAAGAAACTTTGAATACGTACACAATTTAGCGTTAACATGTTGCATATGTGTGTTCTTATTTTATGTCGCTGTATGTTACACATGTTTAAAATATACGTATGTTGTATACATGAAAGTTACAAGTGGTTCGGATCCCACTTTAAACTGTAGGTCCAGTCCCGATTAGCCTTACTGTGCATAAAGTGGACTTAAAACACCAAATCAACCAACCAACGTATACATGAAAGTTATACGTGTCATATGTACAAAATAATAATGTTCGTCATTATTCTGTCCTTGAAAAATACGGTTTGTGTGCTTGTTTTCCATTATTAGCTAATATGAAATTGAACGTGTTGGAAAAATATTTCAAATAATTTGTTCAAACACAAATGCTTTAGCACCGACTTCTATCCCCTCTTGCATGATTTACGACGATAATAACGTCTTGTAATGCTACTATTATTACTACCATTACCACCACCATATTACTATTATTATTATTGGCACGTTTGTCCTGGTACTTGACCCCCTCTCCAGATAAAAAATTGTGGTTTCGCCTCTGCTCACAAAGAAGACTCATGCCCAGGCTCGAACCTGGAACCCCTGGCTTCGCAGTGTGTTATGTAACCATCCCACCATGTAGGTCGGCTAGTGAAAGATGTAGGACAGCTTACTGGCTCAAATTATTATCAAACACGATGAAAATGTGATAGTGTTTCACAATTATTATTTCGGTTAGAAAGCGATAAAATTTGTAGTTCGATAGGGTTACACTAAGCATCTTATGGAGTGTAAATATCAATTTCAAATCTTATGAATCATTTATCTATGCAAACTCATCAAATATGATAAGCAACATAGGTGTGTGTTATGATATCCATTTTACAAAGGAAAAGTTAAGTTTTAACCCTGACTGTTTGCATGATATCGTTTCAATAGCATGTTATATATTGCTCTCAGAATTTTAAACGGCAGTAAAAATAAATGACATTTGCAACTACGAAGCTTACAATGGGATTGCATCCATTAAGGACAGAAGATGCCTATTTTGATTGCTTGTAACATCGAAAGATGAATTAGAGGCGCAAATAATGACTGAGAAAAGTTGCTTGTCTTGATGTCCTGCACACACTGTGAAAGTTGTCAATGTTATCAGGCGGCACCTTATGAATATAGGTTCAAGAAAATGACAAGTAGAAAAAAGCTGCAGTGAAATAAATACGATTGAAAATCTCTCAAATGACATTCTATTTATTTTCTTATATTTATAATAATAAATTGTGTCTGTAGCAGAAGTTGTCTGTTAAACCTACCTCAGGCACAACCTAATTTTTTGACAAATAATTATGTCAACTCTTCTGCTATGTAGTGGATTCTCCTAATTTTATTCATATATATCTTAAGCCATTGTGTGACTGGTAAAAATTAGTATCAGAATAAAAATCCCTGATATTTGGGGTTTGTACTCTTCTGCTCAAAAAGTGGTGACGATAAGCTGCTCAGAGACTTCGTGCCGCGGAAATGGGGTAAAGCGAAGGAGGCCCCTTATATCGTTCGGTTTCGTATCATAGTCATTAAGCAAGGTATTTTTCAAAATGTAAAGAGGATACAGCATTTCCCTCGATAAAACTTGATAAAACATGAAATATTAATGATGACAGTATAATCCAAGAAGTCGCTGATCAATCAAGGAATTCCTATTTGTTTGTCAGGTGTCAACACAATATTTTGCAAAATGGTTAACGTAGGCAAAGATTGTCTGAAGTGATGCAATAGAATCCATGGTGGAGTAAGGGACCCATTTTAATGTTTTAGCAAGTAGGCCTAAAAAAATGTAAATGTTTACACAATTCATCAAAGTGTAGATAATATGTAACCATTATTATTTAATTAATTCTATTAATTCTATTATAATTCTATACACAATGGTGTTGTTGGATTCTCGTTAGATTCCTTTGTGCGTAAAAATCTTGCATACTGGAAACTAGAGGAAAACATTATGAAGCACGATTTATAAACGTCTTCCTTAATCAGTTCTGCAGAGAAGCCCAAAGCTGTTGGTACATATTAATCGTCTATTAACATTATTGACCTGTAAATATAACGTAGATACAGTCCCGATTAGCCTATTTATGTTAAACTTTATCTTTGTATTCTTTGGTAGTCCGAAAAGGTCATTATCGAAATATTGTTATTTGATGTTGCTCGAACTTTTTTTGTTCGTTGGAGTTTCAAGATATCAACCCTTTCCTGTTGCTTATCACTTTTGGAGGAGGGGGAGGGGGCATCTTCCAATGCAACACAATATATTAAAAATTTGCCCCCTCTAGGATTGACTTCGCCCTCCTACTAAAAATTCCTGGCTACAGGCCTGCGTCACAGAGAAACTGGCTCTGGCGGGATTGTAAACACGAGAGTTGGGGGAAGAAAATGCCTGTAGGACCTTCAAAAGCGGGCCAAACCTGAATCAGATCCGCGAGCAGTTTGGGCATCGGGGTAATGGTTGCGGTCGTAAACTTGGGAACATTACGACAGTGAGTGAGTCCTAACTCAAGGTTACCCCCCGCCCTCCTCCTCGAAGCCAATGCGTCGCTATTTTTCCACAGAAGATTTGAAACTGAAACCTGCGAAGATTGACATAACAGCTACTGAAGGGAGCCACGAAAGCTCAATTGATCATGATAATTAGAGACAGTGGCGTAGTGGCCGCCCGGCAATGCAGGGTGTGGCGAGGTGTAGAACCAGCCCCGTAATATTCTCTCTCTCTCTCTGCTTCTGAAATGTTATATAGCTTAGAAATTCAACAGGAAGTGTCGCTTATGAAATAATTTAATTTACAAGACAGAAATCTGTTTTCCAGTAACATATGATACGACATCTTCGATAATAAGCAGGGGCGTTCTGGTTCGGCCAGAGGGGCCCGGCTAACTTAACATATGTGTCCCCACCGAAATGCAGAATTAACTTCCTTGCTCGCAGGTGGACATCTATAGGAAAAATCCCATATCTCATAACTAGACTTTGGATTTTTAGATCCTAAAAATCCTGAAATAGGTCCTAAAAATCTTAAGTTATTCTCGAAAAATCCTAAAATAGGTTCGGAAAACCCTAAAATAGGTTCTAAAAATCCTGAAATAGGTCCTAAAAATCTTAAGTTAGACTCGAAAAATCCTGAAGTAGGTTAAAGAAAACTTAAAATAGTTCAAAATTTCTGAATACTGCTGATTAGGTATAGTCACCGGCAATGAAAATGGGACACATATATCCTGAAATATGCACTATCTTGCATAACGTTATGTGTGTTGCCTAACCCTACGGCGATGGCAGAACTCAACATTGGAAATTTGCTATTAAAATCCACTCATCGCCGTATAGTTAGGCACCAATCTGTTTTCATGTTATCCACAGTAAAACTCCGCAATTTTGTCTGTGAGGATCATCTTATATTCTGAAAATCTTAAAACAAAAATATAGTGAGTGGTGCAAACTTCAATGTTGAAATGTTAGTTTGCAAGGCGTGAATGCCACAAAGCACCGAAGTGACGCGAAAGTGAGCAAGACCACACAGATCAGACCACTTTGTATTGCACAGGTAACAGTGGAACCTAAAATAGGTTCTAACAAGCAAAATAGGTTTTTAGGCACTAAAAAACTTTTGTTGCGTTTTTTAACGAAACGCTGACATATCTTATTATTTCTTGCATGAATCCAGCAGTGGCGTGCGGTGACATTTAGACTAGGGTACGCAAGAGAAATACGTAAGTGAAATCCTTAGTGGGTAATTTACCAAACTTTGAAAACAATACTAGTGGCTGTATCAAATGCATTCATATGCACACAAAAAGAAAAGAAAGATTTCTGCCGCATTTTTTGGTATGTTAAAGGAAGCAGAATTTAAGCTTCCTTTATGCACACTAAAGCTGATTGAAGTTAGTTGAATTGAAATGGGATCTAATTCAGGACATTTTTATATAAAGATATAACATTAAAACGCTACCGGAGAGATTCAGATGTAACACGATAAAACATTTGTATGATATTTTATATACTTGCTTCGCAAATATATTTTCAAAAAACGTGCAGCCCAACAATTCAACCTTGATTAGTTTTTTCATGCAGCGCGATGTACATTGAACGGGAACGAAAGGACATACAAATGTTTAAATAAGTAATATCTTAATTAAGGGTTGGGGAAGAAATACACACATAAGTAAGTTTTTTCCTGAAAATGCCTAACATACTGCTTACCATCCTTCGTAACTCCTGCCTGAGACAAGTCCTCCAATTCAGGAACAGGCCTCTCATTTCGGATTATTTCCACTTTCTTTTCATAACTATATGACGAAAAGCCCCTCTCCAGAACGTCATCAGCAACTCCCGATTTCATATCATTTCTATTTTACCTCTTCACCGCACTGACAAAACAATAACAATAAGAACGAAACACTACAAATTTCACACGCAAGACGGAAGAAACAAAAAACGTCAATCTCTCGCGGTAACAAGTGTCTCCTTCCTCGAAATAGCCACTCACATTTGTAGATGAATGGATCAGGGTTGTCAGTCGACGAGATATTTTGTAGAATGAAGAAATTAAGGAGACTCGTAGAAAATGCATCAGAATAGAATAGTATTAATCCCAACACTTCAAACGCTCAAATAAACGTTGGGCAGGGTTCGAAGTCCTGAGGGGGGAGGGAGGGATTTCCCCCCACCAATAACCTTGGCCTCAAAAATCCCCACACCAAAATTTCCCGGGGGGGAGATTTTTTGTTATAACAATGAAAGATGAAGGATAATATTGAAAACATACACTACCTCTTCCAGAGATCTTTAACAGATCTACACCAATAGCAAAATATGCACAATAGAAGTAAAACAAGAATGCAAGACAAATATAAATATGATGTTAATAGAAAAACTATTGCATAATAAAACGATTCCAACTATTTTTATAATTTATTGACATCTTTAACCCGTTAGTAAATGAATTAGTTTGCTACTTTATAAATATCTCATGTATATAAAAGTAACAAATTGATTTCTTTCTATGTATTTATTAATAATGCATTTTTTAATATTTAGAAATTCATTATTTTTTATATTGAATGACATTATAAATATGTATATCATAATTATATTATGTGTATATGTAATATATGCGCGCGTGTGTGTAGATTGAGATATCCCCCCCCACCACCAATATGATTTTGCACCCTTATGTTGGGCACAATGTAACGTCCATTTACATAACTTTGCAACGTAAGGGAGCGGGGTACATTCGAATCCCATAGTAAGCAATGTGTTTATGTTTTTTCTTTCGTTCATTTATATCGTCGGGTCAACAGTCAACACCCATCCTTATCAAAAGCTGAAATGCAAAGTGACACGAATACAATTTTGATCTCTAGAATGAGAAAGACAGGTACTGAAAATGGGGTGAAACATGCAAATTGTCCATATAATTTCCCTCTGACACACTGACATGACAACGCCGAAAAAGGTTTCAGGTAAAACGCAATGCTCAGTCGATCACTCCATTTCCCTCACCTCCCGATAAACATTTTCTTGCCTTCGCTCCGATTTGTATGTCAGTAATCAATTTTTATAACGCATTTTTATTGCAACCAAAGCACAGGGATTAATTTATCTAAGCGTGTCTGTTCAATGTTAGTAAACTAAACATTAGAGAAAAAATATATGTTGACTACTACCAACACTGCAGACGCTGCCAAAATCTTGGGTACCCTGGCTTCTTAGAACCATGTGCTTTGAACAGGAAAATGCACCGTGGGATGAGCGCGGGAAGACCCAAACATATGGTGGGGGTTGATCGGAGCCAATGGGGATTGCCCTCCGAATTTCTAGGGTACCCAACTGAGGCAGCAGCTTTTGCTCGTGGAAATCGGCAGAAGCCACGGTGGATGGGGTGGGTGCGGGCAACTCCGAAGGCACAATCGGGATCATTCGGGCAGACGTTCGGGACTGCCTGGAGGGCCAGGCTTGGCCAGGCTGCTCGGGCAAGGCAGCAGCGTTCTCGGACGGAAGATAGAATTTCTGGCAGTGGAATGGGTTTCGGAGAGACGATAGTTGAATTTTCATGCTCCGAGAAGGTGGGGAAAATTATTATTTTTTCTTACGGTGTTGTGAGTACGCAGTGCGTACCTTGCGTATCCAGAATGCACGCCGCTGGAATCCAGTATAGATCAAGCAGTCGTTGCTTTGTTGCTGCACAATATAAAGAATTAAATTTGATAAATCATGAACTTTTATCACTAATTTTAATTTTACGTGTGGTATTTGAATGTAACTTCACATCAAATATTTTCAAGATGGCTCTAAGCCTTTTTATATTCAAATAAGAGCTGAAAAAACTCTAAAATAGTTTACACCTGTTCCATGTTACTTCAAAGTGGTCCCAAAACTCAGTTTGATGTGGAGTCGAATTATCCCTTCAGAGCGTATGGGTTAAATGTTACCATTATTTGGGGGCATTTTGTGAAGTTCATTTTTCTTCCATATTGAAATTCTGTGGACATTTCCTTCTTTCCAGTGTGTCTTTATTTTATGATCTACAGTGCTCGAAGTGGATACTCCTATAGCTGGTATGCTTGGTCGAGGAGGATTGGATTGATTTGGTGTTTTAAGTCCACTTTATGCACAGTAAGGCTAATCGGGACTGGACCTACAGTTTAAAGTGGGATCCGAAACACTTGAGCCTCCACCGGGTATCGAACCGGGGACCCCTTGATTACAAGGAAACGACGCTACCACTGCGCCATCGGGGAGGCCTCTTGGTCGAGGAGGGTCTTTGTGTAGATCAGCATGGAGAAATGAAGAAGTGGGGGATGCTTATGCAAATTATCCTAGCAGGAGGGGATGGTTAATGGAAATGTACATAACTGGGGGAAAAGCACCCGTCTGCACTCCTTCTCCACACCCACAACTCCAGCACTGATGATCTATTATTAATATAAAAAGGTCTTGTTTCATGAAATATATCGAAAAGAAATGCTATTGTTGAAATTATTATTAATAATGTCCACTATTATTAAAATTGAAATCCTTTTCGGAATTCAGTCTTTGCGATCGACTTTCATTGAGTGACGAATTTTCAGTGAATGAAGTCCCATCACCGCCCTATTACCCGTCTTTCAAGGTTGGAGTTCCGCCATATTTCCTTCTACTAGATTTCAATTGAACTTGTGATGCTGGGTTAACACTGGAAATCTAGAGGTCCAGTTCAACCCCCACAACAGAAATGAGCACTTTGTTGAATACATTAGTTACTATTAGTATTAGAAGGCTAATGTGAGGGGATTACTTTATATCATACATTTTAGTCCGATGAGAAGGTCCGGAAAAATGCAGATAGATACCTCAAAAATTTTTAGATCAAATTTGTGCAATTGGAAACAATATTGATTTATTAGTGCGCAATTAATTTCCCTGGACGCAATGGCATTCTCTCTTTTACAACTTTTTTTTAGATCATTCGTGCCCAATGGCTGGCTCCCGCCGCACCTCTGAACTTGATGAAAACAAGAATAGCAGATAATGCGAGCGAAACAAGCAAGAAAATTTTACAAATTGAATTTTTATTTGCATAAAATTTGAAATCGAAGGGGTAATTGCTCGCATTAGCCCCTGTCCCCCCTGTAGTTGAGTCACTGTATAATGCAGACATATTTAAGCAATATATGTTTACTTTGGATACTTTAGGCTCACTGCCATTGTTAGTCAACCTTATTCTGCACAGTTGCTCGACTAACCTTGTGTTAATGCGAATACCACGCACCCTTCCCCCTTCCATCCAAACCGATTCTAAAGGCATAAGAGATAATGTTTTATTTCAACCCTATCGCCGCGATCACCCACAGGTAGGTAGAAAACCTATACATAATAACCAAAACTAAAAATCAATAACAAGTCAATCAAACGATAGTTTAAAGTGGGATCCGAACCACTATGTGCCTCCACCAGGTATCGAACCCGGGACTCCTTGATTGCAAGGCGAAAACGTATTCACGGCGCAATCGAGAAGGCAGTTATAAATATCTGATACATAAAAAATATCAAATAAATTCCCTTATATGTATTAAATACTAATGTATTTTTACATGTTTAGTAATTTACTTTTATATTTAATAACATTATAAATATTAATCATATAGGCTCTTTCTTCTCAGTTGCTTGGTAAAAAATTTGAAAAGTTTCATGCACATACATAATATATATGTATAGTTTGTGTATGTCTGTGTAGACCACAGTCTTCTTGCCTCCCCCCCCAAAAAAAATCAATCTTCAATGATTTCGCGCCCTGGTAGGGTATGTAGCTGCCTGGCAAAGTCCTCATTCCGTAAATTCACGAACTGCATGAAATCAGAAAAAGACATATATTCCCCTCTCGTTTTCAGAAAACCTGTTTCACAACCCACCCCTGTCCTTTCTGTGGTGAAGGACACTCCAGTGGGACAATGAATCTCCCCCCCTATTTACTGCGAGCAGCAAAAGAAGACGGCCGCGCCATCTACTGGCCACCGATGGAAATGCAATTTCAAAGCGCAGCGAGGTTTAAATGTAGCTTCCACTTCTATTACCTAACTTTTCTATGGTTGTAGTTCTTCTATTGTGTGGAAATGTAAATATAACAACTTTTAAAAATGCTATGTGATATATATTGTGAAAAACAAATATATAATGCGGGGACAACAATGTGTTCGTGGACGAAATAGGCGCTGTAGCATAGCTGTAGTCGAAGCGCAATTCAAAAGATTTTCGCTTCCATTCCAAGACTTCGAGACTGAACTGCGAGACCATTTTTGAAGTATATTCGCTTCAAGTACGGTCTTGTAACTTTCTTACGGACACGTGAATTGAAAAGGCAAAAAGAACGACGAACAGAAGAAAGCAATTATTTTATCATTTTCACTACGATATAGTTTTTTAGAATAATCTGTGTCTGAACGTGGAGCTATCTTCAGCACAAACAAGCAACGCATTTTGTATGTAATCGTGGAACTGTTTTAGACCTATGCTATTATTTTTTACATTATATTTCAACATGAGATTTAGAACACAAAGGTGATATCAAACCACGCTTCATTGTAGATTTTTTCCTCTGTATAAGCATAAATTTGTGTTTTTCAGTGTGTTGACAATGCTCAACATGTGGAAATTCTCATTTTTAACGTCATGTGCTCGATTGTACTGAAGTCTAGAGATCTGTTTTAAGTCTGGGGTTTTCGTTTCGTATCTGTGTGCAACACGTGAAGTTTGATTTGTTAAATGGACGCGTAAATATTCTTGTGTAACATTTCTGCAAATATTGACATATATTAGGATGTTCTTATTGTTCAATGTGTAGACTGTTGTTTTGGTATATTTGACTTTTTTTCCCCACATGATTTCGTCAGTTTAATTGAAGTTAACTGTGCCCGGAATATTGTGACTTGAAGAGAAACTATATCCATCAGGTCAAGTTATAGAAAGGTAAGATACATTATAGTACATAACAGTTTGTTATATCGGAGACACATTAAAATCTGATGTTTTGTGTTTCGCATGGTTCGTACTTACCAATTGTGTATTGTGGAACATAGTTCAAGGTGCCATTATGCTTTTTACACGAAAACAAACACAATTTTTCACATAGAGAGTAGTTTTTGTTATTCTTTTTTTCGCTTCCGTAACACACAATATGGCGTGCACAGGTTGACTAAGTTGTAGGTATGCAGTGTTTCCAACCTTCTTCACAGAAAAATACCTACTATCGTGTTCGTCACTTGTGCAAATTGGACATTATGCACGGATAGCTGAGGGATAGCCCTACGAACAATTTCAAATAAGTTTAGGTTAGGCAAGCATAGTTAAAAAAAAAAAAGTTGGAAACAGTGACGGGGTTGCGTCATCAAAGGTATGCAGCATCTGGTTCACATAGCGAAAGCAATGGCACTTGTGCGTCGGTGATATATTTCTCTTAAAAATAAATGATTTGCCGGTCAAATAGATTCCACGATGAAAGAAAATACCTCAACGAAACGTTGGAAACCTTAGAGAAACTCATTTCCGTAAGTAGTTTCTTCTGTAAAAATTAAGAAATGTGTCTCGGATATACCGAACGTCATGGAAGCGGCCCCGGCGCCCACCCAGCATCGAATAACATGGGTACCTGGGGGAAACCTGGGGGGGGGGGTAAAGGCGGTCAGGGGCATGGTGCTGATCACATCACCCCCACTCACGACCGGATCAAGAAAGGAAGGGGCGTTACCCCCACACCCCTATACGCCTTCATGGCATGGTACTAACCACAGGGGTTTGTGAAAAGTTTGATAACATATCTACATGTTGTAGTTATAAGATCCCTTCAGGCTAGCAGCTTTTTACATAAAAAAACCAACGAAAAGAACATCCAAATATTTGAGGGTGGACAATTGTATATTGGGACATAATATTCATGTCACAGACTAGGTCAAAGCTGAATTAACTGTAGCCTTGATGGTCCAAATTCCGTATTCTGCATAATTATCTCGGCATTATGCATGTGTGTGCTGCATCAGATTAATTCTATACACTATTACATACACATGATACAGAGGCAGAGTGATATAACTACAAAAGGTCCAAGTTCCGTTTGTTTATTGCGATTTCATCATGCTACGAATGCAATTTTTACATGGTTCGATTTCGATTTAAGTCTGTTAACACATACTACAGAGTTTTAGCGATTATTTAAGATTTTGTTCAATATATGCTTTTGTGGTTAGGTTACAGTAGAATAGGCAAGACAAGAAACTCCTCGCGGCCTCACGCCCAACCCATACCTAGGGGAGGGACACACAGAAGCAGGGTTTATTTATTTATTTATTATTTATTAATGCCTTGTTTTAAATGGCGGAGTTAAGGCCGTACAAAGCCTTTTCTTCCACTCAAAACTGTCTACGCAGAACGAGAACACAAGGAAAGTAAGCAAGAAGATCTGGGTGGGATGGCGCTAAACGTACAACAGAATGACCGTGTTCTGCTAAGGTAAAAAAAAGGTAAAGTGCTTCCCTGTGCTTAGCACCACGTCATAAAGGCGTATAGGGGGTGTGAAGGTAACGCCCCACACTTTCTTGATCTGGTCGTGAGTGGGGGTGATGTGATCAGCATCACGCCCCTGACCACTTTTACCCCCCCCAGGGTTTCCCCAGGTACCCATGTCATTCGACGCTGGTTGGGCACCAGGGCTGCTTCCAATGTTAGAAAAGTTTCAGACTTGAACTGACCAGGGATCGAACCCGGGTGCTAAGATGGAATCAATTTTGAACATCTTCAAACGGGGTTTGTTTATTTTCAGCAGTGAATACAATTCTGGTTTGAACATGTGTGCATCAAAGCGGGTGTTGTTTTGAACGAGCCACTGAATCATAGTATCTTTTCAGGAAGAGGAAGAAGGTGCAGGATTTATTTGTATGTTATGGTATGAGGCGTTGTCAACAATAACCACACTATTTGGAATCAACTTCTCTCGTAGCCACTTCTCAAAATTTTGGGCATTCGTATCATGGTGGAAATCGCCAAAAGATTTTCTAGATTTGAACATTAACAGTGCACCTGGAACAAAACCCTCTTCGCCGCCAGCATGTACAACAATTACATGTAGCCCTTTAGACACCGGTGGTTTGACGGCAGCCGCGGTTCCTTCCACCCAAGCTTCTTTCTTTGTTGTCAAGCTGTGAAAATAAGTCTCGTCAATGTAAGTAATGGGTCATCCTTGTCGACGAAAGATTTTTATGGCTTTGAGGTACCTTTTCTATAAGCAATTGTGTATTATTTTCTGCTTTTTCCCACTTAAACTTTAGGTCACGTATTATCTGGCACGCACACCAGACACTGGCTTGGAACTCTATTCGTGCTGCTTCGGTCTGTTATTCTTGCATGCACAGTGAATGTTTTGCTTTATACTGAAGGAGACTGTGTCGCTTCTCATTTGTAACTTCAGTCTGAAAGCTCCTTCATTTGCACCCATCATGTAGCCTTGCTCTTGTTTGTGCATGCGTGGTGGATGTTTGCTTAGACTGAAGGGGACCTTGTCACTTCAATGTGACACACTCCACTGTCATGTGTTGCTTCGTTTTGAATGTTCTCCATACTTAACAAGAGTGTTAGCTTCTTCATCAGAGATTAAGATCTAATTTAGCCTGTAAATTACAATAGAACAAATTGTAAGTACTGTTGATGGAAAAAGGCTGGCTTTTTGATAGAAGGTTCCTTTTATAATAATGAATGACCCGCTCGAGTGGAATAAAGTAATGCTATTGCCTTGTAATAAGAAGAGGTCTCAGGTTGAATCCTCTGTGAAGGCAGAGTGCTTTGGATCTCATTTCAAACTGTGAGTTCAGTCCACATATCTTTAATAGATTATTTTTCGCCATTTGCGTCATCTTATTTGCTTCTACTTCAGTATTAGTGCCAGTGTTTTTCAACTGCCGCATCGCAAACGATCCGTTGCACCCAGGGGTTGATGACTATTTCTTTAAATCTAATTTTATATTTCACAGCAAGTCTATACATAATTGAACTATGATTATGCCATACTTGATATTAATTAAGGTTGCATATTAATTTCCATATAAACTTTAACGATCAGAAATGTATTTATGAGTGAAATTGTTGGGATCAGGGCATCGACATGTAAGAAATAAATTTATTGGATTGGGGTGTCAAAGGTTGAGAACCACTGCAACAAGCAGCCAAAATATATCACTAGTTACTCCGTGACCAGGTTTAGCAGCCATTTAACGAAATTATATATGATGTACCGGAAAGCCAACAAAATTTAATGTAAAGGGATTTGATACTAGATTTTCAAAAGGTAGAGCAGTATTTTCTTTTTTGCTTCATGTACTTGTTTGTATAACAAATTTCAAACATTGAAAATCATATCATACTATTAGGTTCTATTAAAAACACATACAAAACTACTCTAGTTATGTGAATCTGTTTATACTACATAAGCCTACCGAAATATGAAGATAACACTCGGAAAGAACCGCCCATTCAAAAAACCAGCTTTCTTGAAAACACTGTTTATGTCTAGCTACGAATTTCATATTGTAAATTGTATTTTATATTTAGAAATGAGTGTCTATTTTACAGTAGGAAGATAAACGAAAACCATGGAACAGGAAAGATACTGACAACTCCTGTATTTCCATTGATTTGAGACACTTTTTGTGAAAAAAGCCCAACCAAAAAAGCCACGGAAAAACCCCAGGTTTTTTTTCCCAAAAAAGCCGTTTTTTTTTCAACCTCTTCCAACTCTAATCCCACATATGTTTAATAGGGTTTTAATCTGGGAAACCAACTAGTTTTTCCAAGCCCCTCATATCTTCTATGTTCAGGTATTCATCTACACTGGCAGATGTATGTGGGCATGTGTTGTCATCCATAAACAGGAATCCTGACTACACTTCATCCCTGAACAGTTAAACATATTGTTGCAGAATGATCTTCGGACAGCGTATTGTTAACATTGTTGCCTTGTGATCAAGGAGTTGTGGATTTGATACCTTGTTTAAGCACATATTTGTTCGAATCCCACTTTGAACTCAGAAGTCCAGTACCGATTAGCCTGTGTGTGCATAAAGTGGACTGAAAACAAGATCAAGTTCAAAGCTTGGATACATGTGTGTGTCAATATGATGCCACCCCATTCTATGACACCACCACCTCCATAATGGTCTATTTACATGATGCTGGCAGGATTGTACTGATTGCAGAGTTCTCTCCAGGTGGAGATACAGAGTGAATCAATTTTCCAAACTAAACATGAACTCGTCTGTAAAGAGAGCACAGCTCCATTGTTTCTCTGTCCAAGTACCATGTCTCATGCACCAAGCTAAATGGTTTCTACTGGGGCAGTGGAATGCATATTGCAGGCTTACAGGCATACAAACCTCAGTTTGCTTAGAAAATGTTGTCCCTGCAGCTTCTCAAGGATCCTGAGCAAGAGCTCCTGCTGTACTCTGCCATTGCCATTCGGCAGTTGGAACCAAATAGTAGCCCCATCTAGTTGGCTGCACTTTTTGACACTCGGTGCAGTGCAGGTGTATCCAGTGTCAGAGTGGTGCAAGGAAATTACTTTCAACCAACTAGACGGAAAGGGGTGTTCAAGTTCAGAAGATTCAACAAATGCCTGTCTGCTGCTTTAAACGGTCATTTGATTAGTTAGCACGCACCGCATGACCATACATACACCGGTCCGGAAGGTAGTGCAGACACCTAATGCACTACCTTACTCCAAATCAACGAACTAGACGACCGTGTTGCACCATGCAACCAACTAGTCTCTTCGATGCAAAGATAGTTAAAGAGTCCAGCGAACTAGATGGGGCTAGTAGTTTTGTCTTGTTATAGCCTCTGTTGACCAACATTTCTATGTTGTTGAATCCTTTTCCAGAGTATGGGACATTGAGCTCCTCGGACAGCCATCTCTGTTTGTCCAGCTTCGAGTTGTCTGACAGGACAGGAGTAATCATGGCGGTATAGCATTTTTGTTGAGGTTGCTCTGCCTTTTAGTTTTGTTATTTGTGCCCTTTTTTCCCTGTTCTGGTTTGCTTTGTTGTGATATTTTCCCCTTTTGCACTGCTGTTATGCTAATAGGGCATTTGACATTGTAGGAATTATATTACACTATAAGTAGGCTAAGTAAGAACTGATCGTTTCTATTCTATTACATGTATGGGTCATTTTTCTACGTAAAATTACCCAGAGCAGGTTGCTTCATAATCATGGATTTGCTTCCATTTTTTTTGCCTGATAGATACTTGGTCTATTATGACAAATATGTAATATTAGGATTGTCCAACAAATATGTTGAAAGTTACAGATTTTTGAACATTTTCAAAAATTGGATAGACGAACGAATGCACCATGTGACACAAAACATGTCATATCTCTGAAACTATGTGGAATATTGTGATGATTTAGGTATTGTTGGAGAGGAGAAGGACAGTCCTAAGAGAAAATAATTGTGGTACCACTATTACTAGCTCAGAAAGTAGAAAAATCTTTAAAGAAAGTAATTTGTTGTGATGAAAAAAAAAAACAATTAACTTTGGGTAATTGTTTGAAAGGGAATCGCAGGATTTACCACAATGAAAATTATTACACACCATATTCAATACATGTCAAATATAATATTAAAAAATCAGAAGGGTAATATTTTTCATAGTAAAAATATCACCGGTTTCAGAATAGGGTGTATGAACCAATGCTTCTACTGGCATACAGCTAAAATTTTGAAAATTGCCCTAAAACACTCCCAAATCACCACTAATATGAGTACACATGATATTGTTAGAAATGTTGAATAAGTGGGAGAAGCATTACTATGATCTTTATCCACTTTTAATTTACAGAAATTGTACTAACACCAGATTTTTTGTCCATAATGCACATGGGTCAGTCCGTACCGAATGGTCTAACACTGGTTGCTTGACCATTTTTAAAATGTTCACATTTTTGTTGTTCTAATCCCTATGCAGGGGCAGTTCAATGTTCAATACAGGTATTATTTTTCTAAAACTTGACTGTTTAAAAATGGTCGCCATCTTTTGTTTCTTGACTTCAGGCATTTTTTTGGCCTTTGCAGACAGTTGCAATAATTATGACAGTTTGGCTAAGAAAAATGATAGAAAGCTGTGGTAAACAACATCGTTTTCAGTACATTTCAAGCTTTATTTTATGTTCTGTGTGTTTCTTCACCATCTCTAATTAAAATGGCTGCAATTGAAGGCCAAAATTGATCTGTTAGGATTTTTCCCCCCCATATAAAGTCATTTAAAAAATAAAGGAATTTTGTTTATTTTTGCATTAATTTTCTCATAAGATTCCTTTAAGTATTAAAGCATGCAACTTGTAGAATTGAAGAGAGGATTCCTTTCTCTTTTTCACAACTAGAAATACCGCACAGATGTAGGTGCATTGCTTACTTTCCAAGGTGCATAACATCGACATTTTGAATGATATAATGTAAGTCTAGGGACGTGGTAGTTACAATAATTATACATTATAGTTTATTAAAAAGTAAATATTTCTTTGTAACTAATAATATAAATATGAAGGATTTTGACGAACCCTGTTGTAACTTTTTTATCCAATGAATATTAATCTCGAATTTTTTGTACAGGTACTTCTCAGAGTACACTTTGCGCTGTAAATATCAAATTTCTATTCCCCATCAGAGTTATAGGGGCTCAAATTTTGGAAAAATTTAACTTTGATTTTTGTTCAAAATTGAATATCAATTTTGACCTTCAATTGCAGCCATTTTCATTAGAGGTGGTGAAAAAGGCATCGAACATAATATAAAGCTTGAATTGTACTGAAATCAATGTTGTTTACCACAGCTTTCTATCATTTTTCTTAGCTGAGTTGTCATAATTATCGCAACTGTCTGCAAAGGCAAGGCCAAAAAATGGTGACCATTTTTAAACAATCAAGTTTTAGAAAAATAATGCCTGCTTTCAACTGACCCTGCATAGGGGTTAGACCAACACAAATATGAACATTTTAAAAATGGCCAAGAAACCACTGCTGGACCATTCTGTACAGACTGACCCATGTTCATTATGGACAAAAACTCTAGTCTTAGTACAATTTCTGTGAACTAAAAGTGGATAAAGATCATAGTAATGCTTCAACATTTCTAACAATACTAGCTGATTACCCGGCGTTGCCTGGGTATTTATTTATCCCAATCTTCTATTAGACAGCTAATTTTATTTACAGGTATTTAAAAGTATAAGTACAGTATATAAATTATAAAGTAAAATCTTTTTCAAATTAACTGTAATATTAATTTAACTCAAAACTTGATTATAAACAACATTTTTAGTTTCACGTCCAGGAGCAAGAATGAATAAATTGAACTAATTGAATTAATTTTCAATGGCACCTCTTCCGACCCACACCCCTAGGGGTGTCTTAACTCCAGTATTTCTTTCCAAATTGTAAGTCATATGTGTACCAAGTTTGGTCATCGTGAATGTCACCAATTAGCTTAGCGACTCCGAAAACTATGGATTCAACACTAATCTAGGTTATTTTTGACATTTTATTTTTCACCCCACATCCCGATAGGTGATGTACTTGGAGTTGAACGGACTTGGGAGTGTCACTATTGATCTTAGCAACCCCGAAAACTATGGATTCCACTCTAATATCGGTTGTTTTTAGATTATTTTTACATGTCACCTCTTACCATCCCCACCCCTAGGGGTGCCAGGGGTGTGCTACCTCTATTTGGTGCAAGGAGCATAAATCTTAATCATAAACCTCAGCTAGCTTATCTACAGGGTAGGGTTCTTTGCAGACAACGAAACCAGACAGGATGCCTTCCAATGAAGACGTTTAATCGAATATATTATATAAACAAGGATACATGGAAATATAATATTTACATGATGAGCTACTTTTCTCTATAATTCTCATCTACAGTCAAGTTTTATCTCAATGTGTTTTTTATTATTTCTTTTCTTCTATCTGAATTTCCTACGTGAGCTTCCTTCTTAATGGACAGATCTGGATCTGGACTTCCTTCTTAATGGACAGATCTGGATCTGGACTTCCTTCTTAATGGATGCTCTGGATCTGGACTTCCTTCTTAATGGACATATCTGGATCTGGACTTCCTTCTTAATGGATGTTCTGGATCTGGATTTCCTTCTATTTCAGCTTTTTGACGATTTATGAATTCATATATTCTTTTTCCAGCTTTGGGAAATATACTAATCTCCTCCCTTGCGCCTGCGATTGAAACGTGCCAACACTAACTGGGTACAGCAGAGTGTATACTTGGTGCCAAACGACTGACACGCACATCCAAGTAGGTACTACGGTTGAAACGTGCAACCAAAAGTGCTGTGGGGCGTCGATTGGAACGCGCCGGCACTGGGGTAAACAAAATTTCCGCTATGGGAATGGTAAATCAATCAGACAGATGCAATATCTGTTCAAAGACACAAACTTGTATCAGTGATTTGACTTCTTTAATTTTCGTGTTAACTTACATATGACACTGATTTGATTTATCGAATATATATATATATATATATATTTATTTCTCTATTGTTTTTCATCTTTCCAATTTGCTTTGTTCTTATTTATAAGATTATTCACATATATTATGCTAATTCTTAGTCTTGCACACCTGGTGCTGCCATCTATATTCCTCTTTGGCAAACTATTTACGTTACTTGGTCCTATTGGGTACTTAACAGGTGTCTTACCCCCACAGTATTTCTTTCCAGATTGTAAGTGATATGTGTACCAAGTTTGGTTGAAATCGCTCGAGGCGTTCGAGAGTTATGCCGGAACAAACATACACACATACATACATTTTTATATATATAGTTTTCTAACAATATTATGTGTACTTATATTAGTGGTACTTTGTGAGTGTTTTAGGGCCATTTGTCAAAAATATAGCTGTATGCAAGTGAAAGCATTGGTTCTTACACCCAATACTGAAACCTGTGAAATTTTGAGTATGAAAAAGTACCTTTCTGATTTTTTAATATTATATTTGACATGTATTGATTATGCTGCATATCAATTTTCATTGTGGTAAAACCTGGGAATCCCTATCAAACAATTACCTGAATTTGAGTGTCTTTTTCATCACAACAAATTATTTTCTTTAAAGATTTTTCTACTTTCTGAGCAAGTAATAGCACTTGGTAACACAGTTATTTTCTGTTAGGATTGTCCTCTCCAACAATACTTAAATCATCACAATACTCCACATAGTTTCCGAGATATTTTGTGTCATGTTTTGTGTCACATGGTGTGTTCGTTCATCCACCAAATTTCTGGAATTTGTAACTTTCAATATATTTGTTGGACAAATCTTGTCATATTTGTCATAATAGACCAAGTATATATCAGGAAAAAAAATGGAAGCAAATCCATGTATTATGAAGCAAATTTTTGTCTTTCAATTGGGTGATTTCAGGTTGAGTGGCCCATATTTGTCTTTGTATTTCTTCTGCCACTTGTCTAAGTGGTTTACCCAATTTATTTGTTGTATATTGAACCTGATATTGCAAGGTAACCAATCCGAATAACATTGTTGATTTGAGCTAGATTCTAACCAGAACAACCACTATAGCATCCATAATCAACATAACGTTCCATGAGTGAGGGTAGCTTTTGACTTTTCCTCCCAGACCCGCACCTTTCTGCTTTACAGCCCTACCTTATCAGAAAGTGAGGGGGGTTCACTGCCCTCTATCGAATAGCGTACATGGAAGGAATGCTTCTTATAAGATTGTCTTGCATCAGGGCACCAGCACCACAGCATCAGACTCCAGTGTAGAAAATCAGTAAATCATAGCGATTGAACTCAATGCACTGACCACAAAAAGCTGCTTGACAGGCTTAGATCTTCAGAGAGCTGTTGTGTGCCACAGAGTTTAGTGTTTTAATTAAGATTTATGCACCAGATACGAAGAAACTCCCTATTTTTCATCTAACTCATCTAGGATCGTGCGGTGTTGCAATATGCTGGGAGGAATTTGTGTTAAAAGGAGATCATGTTGAAATTTGATTTTACTTATAAGGTTCATAGATTTTGTTGATGTAAGGAAACTGTAAATGTTTGGTTTATTTTACTTGTTTGCATAAATGCTTGATTTATTTTACTTCTTTGCATAAATGCGACCATTGTTGCTCTATTGTTGTACATTGCTCTTTTCACGAGGCAGAATAGTGGGCACTGGGGATTCGTATATGGAAACAATGTAGTCCATTGTAAATGTGGCAATTGTTGGAAAATGTATCATCTTAAAATCCACATGATAGTTGAAAGCTGATGTCATTTCAATTGGAATATACTTTTCTTTGAATGGTTCCATTCTGTTTCTGCTGTTTTAATATAATAACAGTAGAATTTCAGATTTGCTCTGTAATTGAACAGAATTTTTGACTAAAATGAATTTCATTCTGTGGTTGTCAGAAACAGGCGTTTGTCCAGAATTTCCCATCAGCGGGAGATAAGTCACTGGTCAGAAACATACTGTATTAGCTCAGAACTGTCCAAACTAGCACTTATGAATAATCATGAACGGAATATTCTTCCCCCAAATTATGTTCGCATTTTTTTTAAAAAGTTTTGTAGAATTATAATTTATTTTAATGAGGCGAGACTTGCTAGGACAATTGCGATGAATCCAAAATCACGGACAATTGCAACGATTTTGACGGTGAAGGTCATTTTACAAAGTAGTGGTAGGACAATAGCGACCATCAAGACATAACCTAACCTAACCAAAGACGCCACAGAACTAATAATGCTGTAGAAGGTTGGAACAACAAAATAAATACGTGGCTTGGAAGACCACATCCAAAAATTCATGATGTTCTGGCCTGCCTCAAGAGCCACGCAGAAGACACCAACATCAAGTACATGCGGATGGAACTTAATCTAGAGGAAACGGGTGACTTCAAAAGGTATCTGTTGGCTGTAGCCCATGTTCAAAAGCTTGATTGAACCAAATTCCCAGCCAAGTTTGACTGGGGCTTTCTTCTGTGCTGACAAGAGATAAAAAAAAAGTAATAACAAAAGCCTCCCCGATGGCGCAGTGGTAGCGTCGCCGCCTTGTAATCAAGGGGTCTCGGGTTCGATACCCTGTGGAGGCACACAGTGGTTCGGATCCCACATTAAACTGTAGGTTTGTTGTGATGAGAAGATAATAAGTAACTCTTTTTCATTAAATATTCAATGACTTTGTGTACATAAAGTGACTTAAAATACCAACTCAACAAGTAATAACAAAAATACGAGAATGAGGAAATACTTACTTATCCTGACGATGTGTGGAATAACACTAATTTTAAACACGCCAAAGTGGTTGTAATGCAAGTACGTTTACAAGTACAGCCAATCTCAAGCCTGGAGAAAGTGCGAGGAAAATCAGTGTTCTATTAAAAGATATCAGTATTTCACATAATTCTCCTGTAAGAGGAAATATTGTACGAGGTGTTAAGTCTCCCTTCAATTTGATAGATTTTGAATGTCATCGCAATTGTCCACCCGCCCTTTCACTTCTGTGTTCATCGCAATTATCTGCCATCCTAATTGTCCGGCTACCAACCTGGATACAGACTCGTTTACTTCACCTAGTCTTGTTTGCTGAATGCGAATGCAGTAAAAGATCAGCTGGGTCTCACTCATTCAGTTGTAGCCCTCAAGGGTATCCCTTATCGCACAACACTAGCGCAACTGCATTGCCTGCAATTATTTAGTTAAGGATTTGCCCGATAGAGGGCACATTGAGATATAACTGGTGCTGCTCTCTGCCTGCAGGGAATGTGAAGTATTACATTTCCTGTCGCAACACAAAGGAAATAGTCGTAGATGTGTGTCAGTTGATGTTGCATGTAAATAACGATTTTAAAAATATTACGAATATGTAGGATTAGGGAGAATGGAACACTAACAAGATACAGGAAAAAGGCCTATCCTCGTTATTCGAATTCGAAATTGCATGGCAAAATTCCCCGACTGGTAAAAGAAACAGGCGAATTGCCCTTTACCATTTTCATTCAGTGTGTTTTCCAGGTGCGGCTGAAGGTCCGGGTGACTGACTGCCCGTGGCGCCGAATGTCATTGTGTAAGTAATTAAATAAACACACACCTACAACAAACGTGTTCTTTCACAGTAACATTGAAAGTATTTTAAAAATAAGGCTACCATTTTTCATCATTAAAACAGGAATGATCTTTTTTTGAATGTGGAAAGTTGGAGGACCAGGGTAGAAAGATGGCAGAGGGAAGGCAAGGTGGAAATTAGGGGGCGCCAATGAATTGAAATAGAAGAAACGTCAATAAGTAGAGGCCACCACCAGTTTTGAATCAACAGAACTCGATTCTTTTAAACAACACAGGCTGTAGAATAAAAAATAATGAAAATAGCGATGAACAATTTGCCTACTGTTATCGTTGCCGTTGACTGTACCGGTTGATACTTCTACAGTTCTTCACAAACATTCTTTCCACTCCAAAATCTTGTCAATACCATCGCCATTATTTATCCTGGACATCGAAATCCCCCCCCCCCCCCCGACGAAACACAATCGAAAAGTATTTATGTACAAAAAATTGTTATTAATCACTTGTTAGTTTAAAGGCACAACTGGAATACAGTCAAGTTTGCAGGCAGAAAAGATGCACATTCGTACCGCAAATAAAAACCCACTTAGAAACGAAATCTCAGTGCGTCACTATTGGTCAACACGTTACTTCAGTACTAGTGAGAACAGTATTGTTGGTAGCAACATTGAAAATATATTTCTTTGTGAACTGTTGCTCTGATGAAAACACTTTTGATTCCTGTGCAGAGGTAAGTCTCAAAATTAGGCACCCCTCACACAGAGTAGCTAGTGTTGCCCACGAGACGAGACTTTGGCCTGTCTCGTCCCGTCTCGTCTCGAAAATATACGTCTGTCTCGTCTCGAAGGGTTCTGTCCCGTCTCGTCTCGTAAATGTAATGCAGAATATTATGCCAAGAAAAGTTAAAACTGGAAGACATCACAAAATATTATTCCCGAAAGTGGGTAAAACCTTAAAATATTTTGTTCACTCAATTGAGAATAAATAAGGTTCGTTAACCATAAGGACATTAATAAATAAATAAATGGATGGGTGTGTGTGTTTGTTCCGGCATAACTCTCGAACGCCTGGAGCGATTTCAACCAAACTTGGTACGGGTATCACTTGAAATCTCGAAAGAAATACTGTGATTGTAAGACAGCACTGGTGCTGGGGGTGGGGAGGGGGTGCCATATAAAAATAATCGAAAACTACCGATATTAGTGTGGAATCCATAGTTTTTGGGGTCTTTAAGGTGAATAGCGACACTCCTAATGCCGTTCAACTCCAAGTTCATCACCTATCGGGATGGGGGTTGAGAGGGGGTGAAAATTAAAATGTCAAAAAGTACCAAGATTAGTGACGAATCCATAGTTTTTGGAGTCGCTAAGCTAAATGGTGACATTCACGATGACCAAACTTAGTACACATATGAACTACACTCTGGAAAGAAATACAGGTGGGGTAAGACACCCCTAGGTTCGGGTGTGGGAAGGGGTGACATTTAAAAATAATCGAAAACAACCGATATTAGTGTGGAATCCATAGTTTTCGGGTCGCTAAGATGAATAGTGACACTCCCAATGCCGTTCAACTCCAAGACACCCCTGGCACCCCTAGGGGTGGGGTGGGAAGGGGGTGACATGTAAAAATAGTGAAAAAAAAGACCGATATTAGTGTGGAATCAATGGATTTCGGCACTCCCAATGCCGTTCAACTCCAAGACACCTCAAGCACCCCTAGGGGAAGGGATGGGAAGGGGGTGACATGTAAAACGACCGATATTAGTGTGGAATCCATAGTTTTCGGGGTCGCTAAGATGAATAATGACACTCAATGCCGTTCAACTCCAAGTTAATTTTGCACTATAGTTAGAATTCAATGTTTTTCCTGTTTAATAGAAGATTGGGATAAATAAATACTCGAGCAACGACGGGAAATCAGCTAGTATTTAATATAATGTTTGTTAATTACCAATAGGTAGAGAATGAAATCTACTTTTTTGTTTTTCTGCCTTCAATCAACTCTTTTATCCATCGTACACTAAGGGAGTTTTCAGACCGAAGCAACAAGCGACAGGCGACAAGCCGCACTGGGAGTTCGCACCGAAGTTACGATCAACACGGGCCCCTTCCGTATATAGGCAAATATTCACCCCATAGTATGCACTACCAACTAACAGACCGAGTCTACACTATGAACGATATTATGGTTCAGCGATAAAGAACACGAACACCTTGTGTTACTTCGGTTCGGGAGGTCACATTTACTGAGGGTTCGTTTCCATGTGGTTGCTTGTCGCTTCTCGCCTGTCGCGTGTCGCTTTGGTCTGCAAGCTCCCTTGAGGGAGCGTTCAGAACGAAGTGACAAGCGACATGGTAGTTCACACGTGACACAGGCAACTTCAATTTATTAGCAAGCATCATTCACAGTCCGATGCAACATGACGCACGGTATTCAGAAAACTATCTAATTCGTTAAACACGCAAGCGACAATCGACCCCGAACAGTTTGTTGCGTCGCTTCGGTTGCAAGGTTTCATGTAAGGGAGAGTTCAAACCGAAGCGACACGCGACACATGCTGCTTCGGAACTAGCCCATCAACAGCAGTATTGCACACCGTGGCGGCATGAGACGCCGTGCAAGTCTTCGTTCGATCGGTGGAATCCCCAAGCGACACAAGGGTTTCGCACCGAAGCGACAAGCGACACAAGCTCCTTTAGTCTCTAAGCAGGCTTTCCCCACGCATGCGCTACCAACGGACAGAGGCGACACGATGCACTAGATTAGAAAACGGTTAAGTGCGAGCGACACGCCCCGCCCGTCATGTCCCTTCGGTTCTAAAGGTTATATTTATTACTGAGGGTTCATTTCCAAGTGGCAGGCCTCTTGCCTCTTGCTCCTTTGACTTCAGGCAATATAGATTCTTTACGTCAAAGAAGAGTATCTAACTATATTAGCCTATTACCAGGTTTTTGGTGCGAAATCTTTAGAGTTTGCAAACAGTACTGAGGATGGAGCTGTTGATTTTGAGAAGAGGGGTCGCAATGAATGAACTGTTTGTGCTGGCGAGAATTTTATGACGATTGTCCCCAATAAGGCTGGAAGAGGACCTACACTAAACAATGGCAGTGGCTACCTCCACATCGTTTGACGCAAGGATAAATGGAAGGAAGCCCTTGGGGTAGCAGTTGTTAAAGAAATTTCAGGATTTTTCAAGTAAAGATACCTGCAACACGAGGGTATAGTCTGGGCAAATTCGTTACGGGCATCGTGTGGCGAATTAAGTTTTGCGAGGGGGAATCTTACAGAAATAACTCGAAAGAGCTTGCTAAAGAATCGAAGAAATGTTGGAACATTCACAAATATGGAGAAATAAGAGAATGATTAACAGACGCAAGAAATTAATTAGAAATTAGATGTTGATATTCCACCGAGGACCGTCAGCTGGTAGTGCTACTTATGTTCGGAAATTGACATAGGTTGTTATTTTTGTCTGGTCACTTCTTACTTCGGTCCGACCTATGCGACAAATAAGACAGGACAGGCGAAAAGCGAGAAGTCTCGCTTGCGAACGAACCAACAGTAATAAATGCAATCTCTCGTGCCGAAGCGCCGCGACAAGCAGGAGAGGATAACGATCACCCAGGAAAGTTATGCCACAAATTGATTACATTTCCTCACAGAATTCAGGTGTTTTTTTGCTCCAATGTAAGTTTCCATGTCTTCCCTTTTTGCCGAATCCCGTTTCGGCCAATTACCCAGAGGCTCATTATATCATATTTCCCATCCAAGCAAACATTTCGGCGAAAGGGGAATTCCCGTTTCGCCGATTATTTTTAAGGGAGGGAATTCTCCTTCCGCTGGGAAATTTCATGTTTAAACAGACAGAATGCTTAATAAAAAGTTAAAAGGTGAGAGATGCCTAGAGAAAATGATTACTGACCACGAGGGTATTTGGATGGGGAAATATTACAATTAGCAAGGGAGGTTACATGTAAAAAATCACATCACTTCCGTCCATGAGAAGACTACAAAAAATGCTTTAAATCCGTTCCTTAGATGGCACGATTTTATGTGGAATCTTCCTTATTCCTTGTACGGGAATAATCGTGTTGTGAAAATAACAACTATTGTATGTCTCACTTAACTGTTCATTGCGGTATTTAAGAAATTTCCAGTGGGGGGAAATTCTACTGACTGTCTAGGGACAGCATGATATAATGACTTTATGCCATATAACATTTCCCCCCATTGATAAAATTTATCAAGCAGAGGGGGGATACAAGTACCCAGAGGGTGGAAATCCCCCATCCCCCGTACAAATACCGCCCTGCGCGTTACAGCAGTAGTTTTTATTTTAAAGGCGTTAAATATATTTAAGCTGTTTTAAGGATAAACAAATAATAAATTTCGTTACTATGGAAAAGCAAAGAAAGCCTGCAATTTTCGTAAAGGTTTACAATATTTTTCATAAATTTTCCATTCAAAGAAATTATCGAGAATACTTTTCTCTCACAATATTTTTAAACAGATAGATATCTGAATCGGTATTTTAGCAAAGTACTTCTATCTGGAGTACACTATTACAGCTTAAAATTAATAAGCTTGAATACATTGAAAAATGGAAGTAATACTGGATTTCGGAAGAGTATAAAAACTAAATAAGATAGCCTTTTTTATATAATATACACTGATTTGGGTTTCCAAAGAATATCCTTTACTCCGAGTAAATAAATATTCGCAACGGATTAATTATTTTGTTTGTATTTTTTTCGAGACTTTCGAGACGAGACGAGACTTTTCACGAGCCGTCTCGTCCTGTCCCGTGTCTCGTATCGAAAACGAGACGAGACAGGTGGTCCGGCTCGTCTCGTCTCGAATTTTGAAACGCTTGTCCCGTGTCGTTTTCGAGACGAGACACGAGACGATGGGCAACACTAAGAGTAGCTTGTCACCAACGAAAGTTCCGGGCTCGAGTCCTGGTTTTGGGCATGTCCCTGTGAGTACCAATGCCACGTGATCAGTTTCATTTAATTTGTCATTCATCCTCATCGCCGCGATTAGCCTACAGAGATAGAAGCCAACGTAACATCATCATAATACGAATACACAGAGCCACCTTGCGGCAGGGGTTCCTGGCTGAATAACTGAAACAAATGTAATTACAAAAGCAGTACTGCTGAAGCTCATCGTGATTGCATTTCTGGGCCAGTCACATTTAAAGTGTCCATTAATGTCACATGTACACTGGGTATTTGATAAAAATCTATTTAATTATCGAAGTTTCTTATCTGTTAAGTTGTGGGGTCCGTACCACTATCACTGTATTTGCCAAGCAAAGATGGAATCTTGTAGGTCTAAAAAATATCACTTTACACATTACAGAATTTTTTAAATACAATTTCTAATTATAATTTAATGATTTTCACACTGTTTTTTTGCACCCAATGCTCTTCCACATTACACTTGTGCAAAGTAGTAAACTATTTCTTCATCTTGAAGACCCAGCCTTGTGTGGGGTGAGGATGAATCAACCTGGCCTTGCCTTTTGATGGGAAGTTAATTTTCTGTGCACGTAATTCACCGTGCGAAATGTATAATTCTCTTGTTCTTTGCTTACGTAAAAGTCCAGCATTTTGAAGTGTTTGATTGCGATGGGAAACTTGCCCAGTGTTATCGGGATTCCTTCAAGGCAAACAGGATGAAAAAAATTCTCACGCGTGGCTTCTACAGTTCCACCGACTTTTCAACTCCTCCCGTGTAGTTACGTCGCAAATTAATCGAGTTGTCTGTGCTTCCAGATGCATCGCACCATAGGTGTAGCTATGGGGTGTGCCGGGTGTGCCTAGGCACACCCTAATGGACTGCTTCATAAAAGAGAATTATAGAAAGATATTTCAATAAAATATAAAATAAGCGGCAGTTTGTAAGAAGTTGAAAATGTCATTACTTGGTACAAACGTGTGCATTATCGCTGATGAAACGAGTGTCTATAGATTTTCGATTTTTTTGTGTCATTGGAGAAAGAAGATATTTACTGCAGTCTACTCTGTACTGCAGAGCCTTTCTTCTATACCTGTCACAAGTTGCACGTGTGAGAGAGCTTTCTCCAAGCTTACACAAGTTAGAGCAACTCAGAAGCAGGATAGATTGGAAGCCCTGCTCTTGCTATTTGTGGAACAGGAAAAAGCTTTGTCTATTGATGTAAATGAAGTTATTGATGAGTTTAAGACCATTGTACCTTTTGACAGACGTCTCTTGTTATAGATGACGTGTATTTTGATGTATTTGTTTGTAACATGTATGAACATTTTGTGTGTGTGTAATTTCTATGCAATTTGATTTTTTCTACTACATATATTCAGAAATTTTAACACTGCCATTTAGTGAATTTATATTCCTTTACAAACATCAGTGCAGTTAAAGAGCCAAGTGATTGTGTTGCAAAATATGCTATTAAAAAGGTACAAGACCTCATTTCTTTTCTTTGTGCACACCCAAATATAAAGTTCTAGCTACGCCTATGCATCGCACTGATTGTTGGAGCTGCGCTTACAGCATCCAGTACTCCTTACGTTCTTGACTTGTCTTTGATTTAATTCCTCTAATTCATGCTGGAAACGTAAGTAGGGATTGCATCGAAACGAGAGTTTCTTAAAAATGTTTTTACGTTCACTTTAAGCACAGATAGGATAATTGGGACTGGACCTATAGTTTAAAGTGCAATCCAAATCATGAAGTGCCTCCACCGGGTATCGGTCCCGGGGCCCTTTGAATACAATGGAGGGAGGTATCGAGACGAGACTACTCTCGAATTATAAATGAGTCTCGTTCTCCGAGGGCAGGTCCTAGTCTTGAGGCTCGAACCTCAACATCTCGAATTCCTTGCTTGTAATCCCCTTGAACTGTACATAACACCCAATACTAATTTTACCTCAACAATAAAACCTTGATAAGACGAATTTTTGTACTGTGTATGGGGTGTCGTTCGAGCTTAATAACTCGAAGGTAGAGTAAACCTCTATGAGTCGAAGTTAAATTCTAATCACCTCTATTGCTCGAAGTTTAATGGCACGGATCTCAATAAGTCGAAGTATAGGGTGCGTACGTACAATGTCAGGTGATCAACAATCGTATCGGGACTTGAACTCCCCCACCCTGCCGTGTATGTAACCATCATTGTTAATGTGTTTAGACCTCCATAATTCGAAGTCGGCGATTTTGGCCCTCAATAACTCGAACCTTGGTAAGTCGAAATCCTTGATACCTCGATTTTTTTCTTGTTTCCCTCAAGTTAGAGTTACCAAGGTTCCACTGTATATAATATAGACCAGTCTCAACCTTCCTGAGGCATCAGCCCAGTAATTTTGCTTGTAAATAGCTTTAATTTTTTTTAACTATATATATGCCCTTGAAATTTAATATTAATAAATATATTATGGCATAACCATGGAGAGCGTTAGTTCGTTTATGTTTGGCTTGTTGAGAAATGTAAAACTTGGTTTAAATTAGTTGACGACGACAAATTTGGAGGCGGGAAGCAACTTGGTTACATCGTTTGATCCATCGCAGCGACTAACGCGAAAGTATTTTATCTCAGTGGAAACCCGAACGGAAGGCCTTCTTTCCAGGTGGTGCCAGCTCGGGCTGCAAGTTGCAAACTTCAGGAGTACACGTTATGCACAGATAGGCTAATCGAGACTGGACCTACAGTTTAAAGTGGGATCCGAACCACTGTGCTAAATGCTTCCACCATGGCCCCTTAATTACAAGGCGACAACTTTACCACTACGCCATCGTGGAGGCTTCATTTTCCACTCGTTCTGTTCCTAATTGCAGACCTAGCCCCGATTTGCGCATAAAATGGACTATTAACATGCTTATTACAGTTTGTAACTTTAAGTTTCAACTTTTGATGCTAACGACATTGATGGAGGTGTCTGATGGTCTCAAAATGCCAGACGGCTGCGGTCCTTTTAATGGCCTGCCTGCTGCTTGTCTGAATTCTTATTGCAATTTCAGTTGTAGTCCGTTCTTTGGTCGCACTGATGTAGTGTGTGCGACGTCACAAATAACAGAGCGGTCCCTCAATTGACCTTAATCATTTCGAAGTGATACACAATGCCGGTTGAATTGTCCCGTCTATCGCGCGTTCAAGCTGATAACACAATGTACTACTGCTACTTGTGACGGGGCTCTCGTGATCAGATTGCTTTTTATGAATTCCTTACACTGACCTGAAAGATTGAAGGGTTATTTGTACCAAAAGAAATTAAAATTTCTCATACAAGCAGTTGAGTAGTATATATTGAGGGAATTGGTTGATTGATTCGGTTTATTTTACTTCGCTTTTGGCTAATTTCGAAGATGAAGGATGAGTTGTGATATGATGGAATTGGTGAAGGGACACTGACAAAGAACTTCCATGCCCACATGGGCACGGCCAGCAATTTTTGCAGGGGGGGTCAGGCCATTGATGAAAGTGAATAGTTGAAATAATAACAATAATAATAATAATTGCCATGGTTGTAAATGTTGTTTCCAATAAGTATTATACACATTTTATTCGAAATTCATTACTATTGTTATATAAATGGGAAGACCTTGCTACTCGATCCAACAGATGAGTGAATATCCAACACAATTATTTTCCTCCTTTCTTTTTCTTTTGATACAGTTAGTGTTCTGAAATGTACAGTTATTGTATTTTGTTATTAGCTTTTACACGTCTCATTCAAGAAAAGGCTTTAAAAGTTACGGAAAAAATTTACTCGTAACGTTTGTTTTGTGACCTCTCACTTAAAAATTAAATTTTTTATAATTTTGAAAACTGTGGATTAAATAGTAGAATATGCTTCCTGTATTTTTCACTCAATTTTTTTTGATCTAGGGCATTTTTTACTTTAATTATTCTGTTCGAATACTAACTGAACTTTATTTCTGTTATCTTCTATATATATAAAAATGTATGTATGTATGTTTGTTCCGGCATAACTCTCGAACGCCTGGAGCAATTTCAACCAAACTTGGTACACATGTGACTTACAATCTGGAAAGAAATACTGTGGGGGGTAAGACACGCCTGGCACCCCTAGGGGTGGGACTAGGAAAGGGGGTGACATGTAAAAATAATCGAAAACGACCGATATTAGTGTGGAATCAATAACTTTCGGGGCCGCTGAGATGAATAGTGACACTCCCAATGCCGTTCAATTTATTTATTCTTCCCCCTGGGGGTGAAACTAAAAATGTTCTTTATAATCAAGTTTTGAGTTCAATTAATATTATAGTGAATTTGTAAAAGATTTTACTTTATAATTTGTATACTGTACTTATACTTTTAAATACCTGCAAATAAAAGTAGTTACATTTTACACTATAGTTAGAATTCATTATTTTCCGTCTAATAGAAGATCGGGATAAATAAATGCCCAGACAACGCCGGGTAATCAGCTAGTTGACAATAACAATAACAAGCGTTATGCTTATTGTAACTTGAAATTAACGATCCGATGCCAATATCCAAGGGGGATCGACGGAACCGTTCGACTCCGATGCCCATGCATGCCAGGCTGGGATTCGAACTCGGGACGCCCGCCACGTAGGTTGGCAGAGATAGAATATTGAGACTAGTGGGCTTAAAATGTTAATGTTGAATCTAATAGCAACGCAAGACATTTTTTTACAACTTTCTTAGCACAATAGGTAATAGTTCTCCACGGAAGTGACAAAAAGTGGTGAATATGGAGAGGAGTCAGTCTTTCGTAAGCTTCAATTATTTTTCAATATATGTGTGTATGAACCTGTCAGGTACCTGATCCAAGTTTTAAGTTTTCCACAAATTTCGAAATAAATAATTACTGGCGCGTAGGTAATGTCTCAAACATCTTCGTTTCAAATTTTGTGCGTCTGACCTGCCAAAGAGAAAAATCATTTATATCTGTGTCTCTCAATAGAATTATAAACAGGTCACTGGCGCCATAGGGAGGCCCATGCCTCCAGCCAACTTTGTACATTGTAGCACTATATTTCTGTTAAGTCTTGCACGGTTCATTGATTAATTGATTTATTTTACCAAAGGAAAATAACAGCTTGATTGCCAGGCTCCTCGTAAACTAAAAGGAGTCAATGAGGTAATCTCTCGCGAACTTCACATTTCTCCTTCAAAATACCAGTTTGAAAATGAAATTGAGAAAGCGAGAAAGGTACACCCAGAACTGAAAAGATAACGTCCACGCGAACTGAAGAAGTCGATGGGAAATAGTTGTACATAAAAACCAGTATACAGAATCTACGCAGTATGTAATATGCAGTCATACTAACAAATTGTCTACTTGATTGTCTCTTAAACATATTTTTGTAATGTCTCTAAACATATTTTTGCAATAAGTATGACGAGAAAAATTAATTTTTGAACAGTGAGGAATTATCTCTAGATTTGTAACACGCAGGAGTTGAAAGAATCATGCGAAACCAGGATTGGCTCGGTAGCTCAGTTGGTACGAGAAGTGGCCAGAGATTCACTCAGTCATTCCTCTGCGGTACAGCCCAGATTGTGCCTTGGCCTCCACAAGAAACCTTCTTGAACAGTCTTCATCCATGGACGCTCCTCTCCAATTTCTTACTCCAGCTTCCTGCATTATCCTCCCACCCTGTCTTCCAATTATTTTCTTTCCTCTTTGGTTACCATCAAGTATTTTCCTTGAAATCTCATCATGTGCCATCCTCCTATCATTCCCTACAATATCTGTCCTGATAGAGGCTATATAAATATAAATTCGTTGTGGATAAACCATACTTCAATTTTATATTCTGAGTATTAACGGTAGTTAGAAGAAATTTTATATTAAATGCTCCAGGAAGAGGTCATGTTTTGGAATGTTTTCATGTAGAAATCTACTGCAGTAACTGAATATAGGAATTCCATACTTGTTGCAATATTGGTTTGTATTTGGTAGATATTAGAATTAACACATTTAATTACTAATTTTTATCATTTATGCTATAATTGTTCTGATTTTTTAATATAAAGAATTCTTTGCTAACCATAAGTCAATTGTGCCGTTATCACTTTTACATGTGAAGTAAATATTCAAAATACTTGGTTAAGTGGAATTGTAAGTGCCCCCCTCCCCCACACACGCACACACACACACACAGAGAGAGAGAGAGAGATATGAATTGCCCAGAGTTTTTGAAGAGAGGTGTTACGTATTATTTTTTTTTAGTAATACTGGGCCAGAAGCGGGACATGGCCCCCACCAACTTCCCCTTGGGCGCACACTCACCACTAGAATTGCTCAATGACTTTGCTGGAAAGCTTGGAAAAGTCAGGGAATTTTATTTTTATAGAATTGTAGACACACTGATATCCCTACTCATGGCACGATTATTGATTGAGTTTATGCACAGTAAGGCTAATCGGGACTGGACCTACAGTTTAAAGTGGGATCCGAACCACTTGTGCCTCCACCGGGTATCGAACCCGGGAACACTTGATTACAAGGCAATGACGCTACCACCGCCTCATCGGGAGGCCCTCATGGCACGATTAATCTAGAGATGTAAGGAAGAGATGGAAAATAACCAAGTAAACAAACAATATTTGTGATATCTAGTGTTTTTCCATTCAGTTAAAGATAAAAAAAATGCTGAGTGCTCGCAAATTTGAATTGTTGTTGAATCGTTTTTTTCTGAATTTTTTTTGTCAATGTGGCACTTTCCCTACCCTAAATATCGCGTCATAGGGCAGGTAGTTGACCCCAGGACCTCCAACTTAAATAGTAGCATCGTTCGGCAATGCTCGGCTGGTCAAGGTCATGGCTGGCCGAAGTCGCACGAGTGCCGTCGGGCCCCAATGCTCGCTGCTTGCGGTATGCTGCTGCCCTTGTCGTCCGCTGGTTCAGTTGCTTTCTCGAGAACGAGCAACGAGCAGCGCATCTGACAGCGTGAAAGAGATTGTGTGGAGTGTGTGAGTGCGTGTGTTGCGTCTGCCGGAACACAATGGCAGGTCTAGTCGAGGCTGTGCTGGTGTTGGCAATCCTGTACTGGCTCAACAATCGGTGAGTTTCTTTTAGGATATCATAAACAGCCATTGTTTTGCTCAGGCAACATGCAACCTTTGGCAAGACGTTGAACCCACTTCCGTCTGTCTCTTGTGTTTTGTTTTCTTAGGTCCCTTTTTCCCTACCTCTGCAAGTTAATCGCGACGATGAGGATGAAGGATGAAAAAAAAAACCAAAGCGAAAACAGAAAAATGGATTCGCTGCCTGAGTGATTAAATGCACGTCAGGGTTGTTAAAGGTTCGGGGAGAGAAAACCAGAAAGCGTAAATGGGTTCTGGACCGTAAGGAACCTTTTTATTTTTAAGGTATTCAATTCAGTCCCGGAACATTTTAAATACGGTCCATGTTCGTATTGACATGAAACAGTATGCAACTTGGGCCGAATTTAAATTGTGCCTGAAAAAAAAGGGGGGTTCTGGTCCTGTTACGGAAAACGTAAACAAACCCTGCTCAAAATCTCGTCTTCGAAGGATTTGGCTTCATATCTTGCTCAGGGCATAAGTATTACATTCTGTATTGCCCTTCAGTTTATTTAGTTTAATCATAATTAATTCCCATCGACACGAGTTACAATGACTAAATGGATAGCACAGCACGCTACGAAGGCCCAGGTTCGAATCCCGACATGGGTGTTCTCTGTGAGTGTCCCTTCATCAGTTTCATTATATCATCACTCATCCACAGCGTCCCAATTATTCACAATTTTCAGAAAAGCGCGGTTACATGACAAAAATCAAGTCAGATCAAACTATTTAAAATGAGGCGAGAAAGCGACTTTAAATATCCAAATGTGAAGGAATGTTGATTGTCTTAGTCACCAAGCTTCGGCATTTTTTTTAAAAAATATTCATTTTTATTGAATTTCTTTATTTAGCGTCGCTTCTGTGAATTTTAGCTAATCGCAACGGTGAGGATGAGATTATTATTGTTTATTGATTTGCTTTATTTTACTTCGCTTTTTGAGCCACTTTTGGCTAATTTGCGAAGATGGGATGAGTGATGATATGATGAAATTGATGAATGAACACTCGCAAACATCCATGCCCAGGCCGGGATTCAAACCCGGGATCCCTGGCGTCGTAGTGCGATGTGCTTAACCAATCCGCCACGGGGGCCGGCGGTTGAGTGATGATGTGAAATTGATGAAGGGACACTCACGAAGAACATCCGTGCCCAGGCCGGGACTTGAACCCGGGACCGGTGTTGTCGTAGCGGAATGTGCTAACCACTTCACCACGGGGGTCGGCGTTTTTTTTTTATATATATATATAAGAAAACTCCAATATTATGCAAACTTAGGAGGCGAGACCGGAATTTAGATAAAACAGAATTATTTTATTACACGACTGTATACCTGATTATTTGTAGATAGTTCATATTACATATTTTGTTTATCGTAATTACAAAGTAAATCCATTAGTGGAAACTAACTCAACCTGAGCAGCTGAGTTGCATAATCAGGAACAAATACCTTTTATTGAAGGTTCGTAGGGTCGTAACGAGGCATCCGACAGGAAACGTTAACTTGATACAATTTGTTTGCCTTAATGGCCTCTGTACGCTGGATCGCGACACACGAAAAAGTTTCATATACTATATATTCAACACTAGAACGAGAAAAGACTTCCTCACACACGAAATAGATAAGGTAGTTCGTTGATAGTGCTTTTGTACTTCGAGCCTGCACTTGGCTATTAAAATAAGCACCGCACCAAATTTCGAAAAATGCGGTTAACAATGCTTGTAACAAATTCCTTTTCGCAGTGCTCACGTGAAGATAATAAATTCAGTCAGGTGATGACCGGAAATTAGTTTGTGAGCCGCAGAGAGCTTAGCGTAAGCACCACAGTTTACTGTGCAACGTTGTTGTATTTTTAGTTATTTTACGTCAAAATTTCTCCCGGGCAGGAATCGCGACAATGAAGATGAATGCTACTTTGATTCATAACGTACTGCTCAGTAGACTGTCACCTATGTCCCCTTTCGGTAGCATATAACTTACAAATGACATATTTTGGCTTAAATTAACTAATTCTCTAGCCTTCTCAAACCCGAAGATTTATGGCTGTAGCAACATAAGCCTTCCATCCAGCGGCGGCGTCGGGAATTATCATTTAGGGGTGCTGAGGGGATGCGGAGTGAAATTTATGGGGTGCGATGTTAATTGGTTGGTTTGGTTTATTATACGTACTTTGCTTTTCTGCCATTTTTTGGCAATCGCGTAGATGAGGATGAGTGATGACATGATAAAATTGATGAAGAGACAGACACTCATGTCCGGGCTGGGATTCGATACGTATCTATGCTTACATCAAATACCAATCAACTTTTAGTTGGCATCTATGAAAATATGCCAATGAAACGGGAGACTATTAATGATTCGTTTAATTTTTTCTTGCTTTGGCCACAACCACATGTTTTGTCATTTGAAACGACCGAAGCTTGTTTAAGGTAGGCCAATGACATATATTGTGTCTTACGAAAGAATCAATTCTCAACAATATTGCCGACAAAAAAAGACAAGTGCTCATTCTCTGCATAGATTGCTGCCAGTACAGGAAAGTAAATGCGGCTTCTATTTCAGATTAGGATCAATAGTAGCTTGCCTGTTACATACAATGATAGCTGTCTCGTTTCAGTACCTAACATTCTACTTTCAAAATAACGACATAGTTTTAATTGAAATATGACGTTGCAAGTGTGTTTTTGGGTGAAAATAATTTTGAAAATGGGTGATGAAGGGTGCTTCCATCTGTCCCTATCCGAGGCAAGATAAATCCAATCTTTTCCATCCTTACCGATTTCCTTTAGGCCATCTCAACGTTATTCCTCCATCTACGTCTTGACCTTCCTACTGGTCTCTGCAGTGGCGTATGCTGAGACCAAGATCAGGGCTATCTCCAAATATAGTAGTGTTTGAATTTTAAATGAAAATGTGTCCGGCAAAAAAGAGGGGGGGGCCTCTTCCTCATTCATTTTGGATTTTTTTGTTTACATCGATATCTTGCCATTAAAAACAACAATAGTAGGCAATGGACATAAACTATTTCATGCTTATTTATAAAGAGGAGCGGTCTATAACATGCAATATGTAGGACCTTCATGCGAGTATGAAATAATAATTAACTTCTTACCTTACTTGAAGGTAAACTCCATTCTTCTCTCCTTTTCCGTGAATTTTTTTGTTACTTTATCGAAGAATGTGTCCTCACATGAATTTCTGATGTTGATTAGAACCCCTTTCTCAATAGACATTATAGCTAAATTGCTAAGCCGCGCTTGTCCCTGTGTTGATCATTGTGGCCCCTAAATGCACATTTTTACTTCGCCAGAAATGCTATTGCATCAATTAATTTTCTTATAATAATTCTGTTTTCCTTCACTTTTTCATTATGCAAACTGTCAGCAATCTTCTCTTGCAAATTCAATGAATGATCAATTCTTTGAGAACCGAATGTCTGTAAGTTACTGAACGCACGTATATGACTAAGTGATTTTTGGTGTTTATCGCAAGCAGTTACCAAATAGTTTAAATTACTAAATCCTGTTGTATTCTAAGGACTTTTGTCGGTAGAAAAAAGCAAACATGCCAAGCAATACGACTTATTAAGTGCACTCGATCCAGTCAACCAAAGATATTTTTGGTAGCTGGTCTCGTGAAAACGCCTAATATACAGTATATCTTATTTTTGTCTTTCTGCACGACTGTAAGGTCCGGAAGACGTGGAAGAGGCCTACCTGTCTCTATTATTTGCATCCTATCCTCGTAAGGAAGCCGTGAGAATGGCGTCTTGGAGACAAGTTCGGTGATTAAATCCATTTTCACACGCTCACGGAACAAAAACACAGCACAACAAAAGGATTCCCATCCATGAACACGATACGCGGGCGACACAAAGAACTCGGATCTCGGACACAACAAGTTTGACCATATATCCCTTCCTTTTGCGGAAACCACCACCGACCCGCGTGGTTGAAAACACGTGCGTGAATGGTTGCTATGACAACATGGATTGTTTATGTTGCCAAACGTATTTCATTGGGATGACTCGGGCCAAAAACCCCACCGCGAGGGCGAAGGTTTTGACATTTTGACAGCGGGGGAGGTGGGAGGGGGTTTGCTTGAAACAGAAGTAAACAGGATGGCAACATGGCTGACGTCATCAGAATGTCCCATATAGCTGCGAGCGGCTGCGACCACAGTCGAATTTCATGGAGAAGCAGAGTGCCACCTTCAGGGGAAAATCACTAAATTTGGCAGATTTATAATGCTTGTATGTGACGAAATTCATGGAACTGGAAGAGAGACGGGCAATGCTCGAAGGGATGGAGATGGGGGGAGGTGATGTAATTTTCATGAGGCACCCCCCTAGCTTGAATAATTTGCATTGGCACCCACGTCTATATTTTTTTTCCCAGCGATTTAGCGAATTTCGTATTTCCATTGTTGGCAACACTACAAACATCGCCAGGATGCAGAGAAGTCTTCAGTCTCCAGCGCTTGGGTTTGGAAGCCAGCACCAGGGACCACCAAGGTCGTCCCTGCCAGCACAAATATGTCATGGGTTGAAAGGACCGCCTGCTGGTTCAAAGACTTTATCCTCAGACGAAGAAGTCTGGCGATAAATAAAGACGACCTTACACTAGCGCTTTGCCCCGTGGTCGTTACGTGAGAGTGAAGCATCGGTTAAATTTGCTAGTCGATTATTTCCTGTATTTTAATATGGGCTTCGGCGATAGCCTAGGTAGCCTAGAATATACGCGCCTGGGTCTCTTATCAGGTTTCCCAACAAGAATCCTGTAAAAGCTTACTGGAATTACAGTCCTAACACATCATATTCCAATATAATATTAATATTTGTAAAAATAGATGAAACGTGTGTTATGTTAAACGCATTTGATCAAATATAGTAATTAAAAATAATGATGGTGGGGTGGGAGGTTTCCCGTTTAAAGGCACGTGGAGATACGGCCCCCGCATATTCACGATCTCGGCTATTTGTGGAAGCAATGTGACCAGCATCACGCTCTGGCCGCCTCTCTCCCCCAGGTATCCATTTACTAGAGGCTAGGCGAAACCCAGAGACGCTTCAAATAGGAAAATTACTGGAAAATTCCCCACCTAAATTCACCCACCCCGGGAATTGAGATACTCAGATGCCATATCGACTAGACCCTCGCGGCCCCGTGTTACAGTTTGCTCTGTACATGAAAAAGAGAAAGGAAAATACCGGGACAAGCCTTATTTCGAAACAAGACTAGATTTATTATTATTATATTTTTTTACACTTGTGTTCGGTGTGGAAGTTGTGCAATATGACAAATTGTCTGAAGGACCGACCACTGAAGGTTAAGGGGTTATACTTCTGCCTTATTATTAGCTAGAATCGAGAGAAAAGATACCAACTTATAGGTCTGATTAGGCACAACCCGTATTATGTGTTGCTGAATTTCTTGCGCAAAGTGTGAACTTATATTATACAGTTGCTTCACATCGATGGCCAAGCTTTAGTGTGGAAGTACCTTTTGTAGTGTTGTTAATAACAGAAAGCATCAAGGGAATCCCCAGTTGTTGAGAAAAATCTTAATAGCCATTATCAAGGGTATTTTCGTGAACCACACGTTTCCATGATTGGTATATGTCTGTCTTGTTCCCGCATGATTCCTGTTTTTATAGTTTATTTTTGTTAATTTATTTGTAAACAACTTTCAAGGACTGAAATTTGGAGAAAGGGCGTCCTCTGCGAAGGGCAAACAATTGCTCCTCTCTCGATTACACATTTTACATCACATACATAAGTATGGTTCGGAAGTTGCAGATCTAAAGATGATCAAAAATGACCTCAAATATTACGTTACCCTTTTTTCAAACGTAAATTTGAATATATTTCATAAAAAAAAGTTCATTGCGAAAATACTTGAATAATTCTGAACACGCGGATATGTGGTGGTTCAAACTAATGAAGTTAATGAATGTAGGTGCTATTGTATTTTTTTTTTATTTTGATTAGAAAGTTGCGTAAACTTTTCTATTCCCACCCTCTCTCTCTCTTTCGGAACTTGAGATGGGCTAATAGAAACTTTTTTATTATTATTTGATTTCTTTTACTTCGCTTCTTGTCCCACTTTTGGCTAATTTGCGAAGTTGGGGATGAGTGATGATATGATGAAATTAATGAATAGACATCACAAAGGTCCATGCCCAAGCCAGGATTCGAACCCGGGACCCCTGGCGTCGCAGCGCGATGTGCTAACCACTCCGGCTAATCGAAACTGTGCCTACATTTGTAAATGGGGTCAGTTGTCACTATGTGCCCCCGGTTATCGAACCCAGGACCGCTTGATTACAAGGCGGCGACAATACTACGACGGCATCGGGGGAGACCCCTGTTTTCCTGTTTTGTTATAATAAACATACTAAATGATATTACTGCTATTTAATTAATGCTTTTAGGACAACCTGATCCTTATACACAACTTTCTGATCAAAAAAGGAACATTTCACTTCTTGTGATGTGTCCCTCTCCCAAATGAGTTGTGGATACCCTCGCCCTTCAAGGCCATCTTCACCACCCCGGAACGAAAGGTCGTGAGTCCGCCTCTGATTTTTGTGTACGATTCGGTTATGTTCCAAGTTCTCGCGTTTATGAACGAAAATTTCAAAACCGAAAGATAATTTCAAAGTTCAGTCTCGGACATGTTGCTTACACATTGCCAAGTTGAATCATCTGATCTAATCGGCAGTTCAAGGAGATCCTAAGGGCCGCTTGCCCAGAACGTGAGATGGGAATTGCATGTTGCCTCTGGGGTTATCCGGTTGCTAGGTTACGTCATAGGATGGTGGCTAGGAAACGGGTTGGACGAGATGTGCCGAGAGCAGCAATCTTACTTTCGGGATGACTTTGATTGCATTCTTGTCGGAACGTTGTGAATGAAAGACCTACTGCAGCCTGTTGTGGTGGTTAACGGTACCACCGAAGTTCCCAGTTCGAATCCCGGCCTTGGCATGGGTGTTCTGCAGGCGTCCTTAATAATTTTCACCTGATCATCCTTAGTCGCTATTAGCCAAAAGTGGAAGAAATGCGACTCCAAAATAAAAATTCTGGATTCCAGTCCCCGGGACATTCGGTTACTTATTAATTCTCAGCGTCTCGATTAATCTTGAAACAGACTAAGTTTGCGACGAAAAAAAATGGAAATATAGTAATAATATAAATTAACCATGTGATATAACTTTCCCTAAAAGTTATAATTGAAATATATTTGTGGGGGGGGCTATCCATACTGTTAGCCCCAGGTTAACATTATACATAGACAGGAAGTGCCATATCTTTCGTAAACAAGAAGCATTAACTGCGTTTGTAAACGCTTTTTTCACTGTTGGAATAAAAGCTAATGGCCAATTATTTGCCGTTTTAATTTAAAAAATATAGACACGAATGTCCGATCATGTATGAATATATCGCAGATTTTTTTCAGTAGCTCTTATACGCTTAACTTTGTACAGTCACGGACACTGTCGGCTTGTAATGAATACATTCACTTTCAATGGAATCGTTACAAGCCGGCAGTGTCCGTGACTGTACCGATATGTTTGTATCGCCATAGCATACTGACTTATGAAGGGTTCAGGAACATTTTTCTCCAAGAGAGATAGTGTGTGTGTGTGTGTGTGTGTGTGTGATACAACTGATAATACTACCCAGATTGATATATGTCATTCAGTTCGTCAGTTATCGAATATGAAACTAGTAACATGCTGTTCAAATATCATGTAGATCAGATTGAATATTTTCAAGTGAAGTAAATTACTGAACTTCGGCGATTCATTGGATGTTAACAACTGTGATTGTTTGAATCAAATTGTTACTAATGTAATCGAATTAAATATACCAAAGGAACGCTTTTTAAATAAAAGTACCCATTCACCTTAGATGAATACGGTATGGCCACCAGTATATATTGTTTGGTTATTTCAACAAGTATTTCTGTCTTTCGATCTTACATAGATTTTGTTCATAAGTACTAATATGTGCGGGGAAAGGGCAAAAAATACACACACAGACCCAGCAGTTAAAATCGACGAAACAAGAGTTAATATCCGAGACTTTCGGTCCAGTTCAAAATTTCAATAAATTTACTTATTCAGATGTTTGCAAACGTTGAGGACAAAATTAAGTTTATTCTAGTATTCGTAGCATCAAGGCGAAGCGTCAAACGAGAAATATTACGATGATTTTTTTAAAAAAGTCTTCTACTCGCTGCAAAAGTTTATACAGTGACACACGTTGTATTTCGAAACGAGAACGAGGCATGTTTTTTTGTGAATCGAGATGAGTGAGACTGGGAACAAGATGGAGCTTCTCACACAGGGGTGTGTCGACACCATCCCTAATTGTTTGATTTACCCTAACCTTACTAGAAATTGAAAGTATGTTTATGTCAAAATTCCCTCGAAGTAAGCCTTATGGTAAAGGAACATTAAATTATTATTATGTCGCAACTTTCGGGCTTGAAGATGCTGTGGATCTGTGTAATGGAAAAGTATTGACGACAGAAGGAAACGTCTGTGCAGGGATTTCCCGCGAACAGAGAGAAACCGTGCTTTATATCTGGGTCAAGTTGAGTGACCGGAGGCTTTTTGGAGATTTCTCTGCTCGGACCATTCACGCGTCTTGCTTCAAATCCTGTTTGCGGAGCGTGTGCTCGGTTTGAAGTTGTGCGCCACTATTTTGCAACATACGTGCTTGAGGTGGAAAAGCAGCAACGGATCGATGGTAAATATCTCAATTCACACGTTACTTTATTTTGGTAATGTTGGGCCTAACATTTCTCACTCTCTTCGTTCTCCGATGTTTTTTTTTGATGTGCTATTTCTAACAAGATCTGTAACTACTTGGTGAATGCGTTTGGACGGCTCTATCGCCTTCTCCAGGCACTTATAACTTTGTTCTGGGTCGTGAATGGTACAGGAGGTATTTAAGAAGTCCTTTATCTTGTGTCTACGTTACTGTAATGACCATCAGAGATAGTTTTCAATTTACATCATAAGATTTATTACCCTATAAAACTTGTATAAATTACACACACACACACACACAAACACGGGTTTTCCCGATGGCGTAGTGGTATACGTCGTCGCCTTGTAATCAAGGGGTCCCGGGTTCGATACCCGGTGGAGGCACATGGTTTAAATCGCACTTTAAACGGTAGCCCAGTCCCGATTAACCTTTTATGTAGTGTCTTTTACCAAAATGCGAAAGGAATTGCTTTCGTCTGAAATGGATCGGAGAACGTTCTTGAATTTTTATATATGCCAACGGTCAGTAGTTTAAACATGAATACATTACTGGAAATCAATTAGTAATAAGGACCATCTTGATATCTCACAGAATCGACCCATCTTTATCTTGCCTCACCACATGTCGCATTTGTAAATAAGCCGAATACTAAAGGAATTTTGATTGCTCAAACTTTCATGTACTCAACATTATAATTTACAAAATTTTCGAACGACCTAGGAGTGGTCAGTGTACCGCGCTACGAAGCCAGATGTCCCAGGTTCGAACCCTGGTCAGGCATTCATGTATCATTTCGTTTGTCCCTTCAGTTTCATCATTCATCTTCGCAATTAATCCAAGAGGTAATAGAGAGGAGACGTCGTGGCGTATTCTTCCATGTTACCTGGTTTAGCGCCGGCAAAATAACTTTTTTCATTCATATAGAAATTGCCGGACAATTTGAAGTTGTCGGGCTTCTGTTTTACTTGCGTGCATTGGTGTTTTATTTCTATTATATTCAATTAATATATAATACATACAATAAATAAGAATTGTTGCGGTAAACCAGGTCAAATTTTCATAATACGACTAGGCTTCTTGATCTCTGATATAGACCTGTCCCTGCTTTCGGCAGACTTCATAGGTTTTAAATCCTTCCTTTAACGGCCTTCTATTCCGTCTCGATTTGGCTCTGTATTGTATAGTGATTCCCCTATCCAGGCTTCTGACCCTTTCCATATCTGAAACGCAGATGCCTCAAAGAAGTACCCTGGCGTGGAGGTGACCTTTGTAGCTCTTCTTTAGATAAACGAATTATATCGGGAAACTGTTATTGTTTTTCTTTTTTGTGTCGAGATCTGCTTTCGGCGTTCACGTGGTGGCGTGATCCTGTTGTTTTCCACAAAACGGGGTGAGGTTTTGGGCTGGAGATTAACCTTTGTAGGGACAATCGACCTGGATGTGGGGCATGGTAAATAACATAACGGTCACAACGCTGATAAATAAGTGGTGTGGTGAGGTTTAGTTGATTCTGTGTGTTAGGCAACTGCTCGGTGTGCAAGTGTGATTATTTCATGCTTTAGTGTTTGTTGAAACCTCGGTTTAAAATATATTCCACCATTCCATGAAGACACATGTAGGTGTGGAGGTAGATCCCGCTTTCACATGTGGGCCGTGGAGACGATGTGATCACCACCACGCTCCGTTCACTTTGAACTGGCTACCCCAGGCACCCAAAGTGCGATTTATGCGGGATCGTTGTCTGAAAGTAATGCCAAATCAGATCACCCACCCTGGGAATCGAACTCAGGTGTTCGCGTGGAAGTCAGACGCATTACCGACTGGATCACCACTGACTCTGTGGGTTCAAACGCAAAGGTTTATTGGCGGCAACATTTTGTGATGTTTCAACTGTTTTTTCTTTACGAGAGCAAAGGAAATAATTGGTGAGAGTAATGTCACAGTCCAAAGACAAGGAGTAATGTCACAGTCCAAAAACAAGGAGAGCTAAAATGCTTTTCTCGTGAGCATCCTCCCTACATCCCAGACTTGAATCCGTGCAACTTTCACATTTTTGGTCCAAAAGTAAAACACCTTGCCTCGAACGTCGAGACGCATCAGCTGTTATGGTTCGCTTTGACCTTTGACCAACATTAGCAAAACCGTTTTAGAAAGGAAATAAATTTTCGAAAATTGTCTGCCAAAGGTTCAACCGAATCTTAATACTGGTTACCCTGCCCACAGGAAGGACTTCTTCCAGGGAACCCCTCGATTTGATTTTTGTTATTTAGCCCCGCTTGTGTTCCAATTTTGACAAAATCGCGACGATGAGGATTAGTGATGATATGATGAAATTGATGGAGACGCGCATGCTCAGGCTGGGATTTGAACCCGGGTCCCCTGGCGTGATAACCTGCTGTTTTAACCACTCCGCCACGGAGTCATTTGTCGCCTTCTTTCTCAGCGAGACAAATGCCTAGTACGCATGGTTATGGTGCATTAATATGCTGGAATTAACACTTGTTTTGCTTGAAAATACATTTTCACGTGATCCCATTTTCATATCTCTACATCATTGCATGTAATTCACACGACCATTCTGTAGGTGGAATTCTCCGAATATCGGCTCAAATCAAAATATAGTTTTCACAAGTAGTTTCTGAGACAGAGTTAAAAAATGTGTGTGGTCTGTATCACTGCAGCACTCCCCAGGATCAAATGTTGAAATCATTAGGTTGAAAATGAGATGGCTTGCGATCGTTCGCATGTATCTTTGTATCATATGATTGTCACGTTTCCCGGTCGAGTTGCAGCGGGAGGGCATCGAGCATACCGTGTTCGGGGCTCATCCGGGGTTAAGCTTTCAGTTACGTGATAAGTCTTTTATGTGCCATGCAGACGGAAACTGAAATCCATCCGCATCCTTCTTGTCTCCAGCGTTATCGCTTGTTCCCTGTCGACCTCTGAATCATAGAGTTGATGAAATGCTGCATGTGATGTGAAAATTAATCTTGTGCAATTGTCGTTACATATTGACTGAATTTCTCGTTTTGTTATCACAGGTGGCAACACTTACTGTAATAATGCTGTGGTTCTCAACATAGGCGTAACGCGGCGCGGGCAAGGGGAGCATCCCCCCATATTTTTTGGTGTATTAAAATTTACCTAAACGTTAAAACTTGTTAACCTCTCAAGACCTGAGGAGCAAAGTGATTTTGCAAATGTTAATTTCTTTTTTTAAAAAAAGAAAAAAAATAGCAAATAATGTTTGATCCTGCTACCCCGAAGTTAGGTTCCAAATTACGCCCATGGTTCACAATATGATCTCAAGAACATCCCAATAAAATAGTATACAAAACGAGATCTTGGTGTTGTCATGTATATGTCAAAAATATAAAATCTGGCATTGATCCCTTACAGTAAATATCAAAAGCATGTAACGATAAAACTGGATTTTGCGTCGTTTCTTGCTTTCGTTCAGCGGGAAACAATTTCTTTTCAGGTTTTATTAATACTCTCAAGCTGCGTATCCAATAAAAATTACATTTATTAAAGAATAACCTTTAGTAAACAATTATAAAATTTAAAGAGAAAGGCCGCTGAGTTCCCGCTTGTCCTTGGTTTATAAAAGTCAACTTAATACGAGGATTAAAGCGACACTTTGGATTGTATTGAAAAAACAAAATAAATTTCTGTAGCTACACACTCTTATAAAAATTGAGTTTCAAATAATTACTGAATATTACTACATTTACTTACATGACCAAAGGCTAGCCTGTTTTGAGATCTCTACCTTTTTTCTGAATAGCGCTTTTCTTTCACCCTTTTGTAAGAACCACTTTAATCACTGAATACGAGAGCTCTCTTTATTATCAAAGTAATCACGTCTCACTTTAGCACTAAGTTTTTCACTTCACTTTCCTTTCTGCAAACTCGGATCCAATTAGAAGAAAACTCTCTGGAACAGCTAACAAAATCCTTTCGAGATGATCACGTCATCATCTCAAACCCATGCTTCTGGGCACACGTTTCCATCTTCCTCACTGTAGCTTCCAGGCCAACCAACTTAGACCCTACAGTTTTAGTGGATATCGAAAACTAACAACGGTCAGTCACCGATTCAGAGCTTTGACTTCTTCTTAACGTGATTGCTTCCCTCGCTCGCTCGCTACCGTTCTTTGCGCCAAAAGCAACTGACACTGCTGTTTCCCGCGAGACCTAGTCCATTTTCAGCAGGGGTGTTTATAGTTCTTTACTTTAGTCTTTTCGGACAACTTGACAATCGGTCACAAGCACACTGAATCTTAGTAGTCTTATATACGAGTATGTAATGAAATCCATACTCGATTAGACCAGTGGTTCCCAAAGTGTGCGCCGGGGCGCCCTGGAATACAGGGCCGCCGCGAAATGCTCCAATATTTTTGGTAGCCGGGCAATTGCGATGACATTTTAATTCTTCTATCAAATTGAAGGGTGACTTAACACCCCGTACAATACCTCTTACAAGAGAATTATGTAAAATATTGATATTTTCGGCTGGGAATTTGGTTCAATCAAGTTTTTGAACATTGGGCTGAAGCCAACAGACACCTTTTGAAGTCGCCAATTTCCTCATATGTGCGGATACACTTTCCAACTCTCTCGTCACGCTTCTTCCTTTTCTGACCTTCTAGATTGTTCCATTTGCATGTACTTGATGTTGGTATCTTCTGCTTGGCTCTTGAGGCAGGCCAAAACCTCTTGAATTTTTGGATGCGGTCTTCCAAGCCACGTATTTATTTTGTTGTTCCGACCTTCTACAGCATTATTAGTTCTGTGGCGCCTTTGGTTAGGTTAGATAGTGATGGTCGCAATTGTCCTACCATTAATTTGTAAAATGACCTTCACCGTCAAAATTATCGCAATTGTCCGTGATTTTGGCTTCATCCTAATTGTCTTAGATTCATATTTTCACTGAAATGACACTTACTTGTTAGTATACATATGATGATTACTTGTTAGTATACATATGATGATAGAATTGGACCATCGCAACAATCCAAATATGTGCTTATTTAGTACTTATTACACATAAAATGTTTCTGAATTTGAATTATGCGTTTATTTTTTAAGTTAAAGCAAGCAACCTAACTATCTTAACTGAGCGTTTCAAGTGTTAGATAAACCTACATTCTGACTTGTTGTTTGGGAACCCCTGGATTAGACCATTTTCGAATCTTGTATTTCTTCTTCTACTGTTTTGACTTCTACTCGGCAGAATATGGGAGAGGAAACTTCAAGATTTTCCCCCCACATTTTGTATTATCTTTCACTTCAAGGATTTATTTGTGTAAGGAGATTTTTTTTCGGGAGGCACTCAAATATCAATCTCTTGTTGCACGTAGTACACCCTGGATGCTTCAGTCTTGTACGTAAACTATGATCTGACGCCTTGACCAACAACCAACCGTTGTAATCTTCTGTGTGGTTTGATCCTCCGTGTTTAACATTGGGAGGGCGCCCCTTATGAGGGTAGACCTCACCCTCAGAAAGACTTGTGGTGGCGAGGGTGACAGCAAGGGCAAGTCGTGAGGACGAACCTTGTGGGTGAGATAAAAAGTAACAACGAAAATCTTCATTGGATCATGAACCACTGTTGTCTAGCGCCTCTACCATCTCTCCATTGGCTACAGGTTCAGTTGTTGCACTTGGAACTACCATCCCGCCACAGGCATCATTGCAGATGCACAGATTTGATAAGGAAGGTGTTTACATCCGGAGGCGACTCTCCTGAGGGCAGACTCTCCCCCCCCCCCCTCCTTCCCGGAAGACTTGTGAGGTTGAGGGAGGTTGTTTTGAAATGAACATGTGCATTTATGAGTTCCCATTAAAGGTTTCCTCCATTTGCTTTTGCCCTTTATTTTCTTCATGTTGCTTCCAAAGTAAATACGTTTTTTTATTCATTTTAGAGTGACATTTTAAGTCAAAATTATCCCTGAATTGTGCCCTGTAAGGGAAAGGCCAATGACGAGAATGCCAGATTGTAGGCAAAAAATATTTGTTCATTTCCCACGATTTTTGTTTTTAGCACTTCCATCTAGAATGCGTATCAGATGGAATGTAGGTTTATCTAACACTTGAAACGCTCAGTTAAGATAGTTAGGTTGCTTGCTTTAACTTAAAAAATAAACGCATAATTCAAATATATGGGACATGTGGCCGTGGTGGCTCAGTCGGTAACGCGTCTGACTACCATGCTAAAGGTCCCGGGTTCGATCCCCGGCCGGTTCAAATCCGGGAACTTTTCTAACGATGGAAGCGGCCCCGGCGCCCACCCAGCGTCGAATAACATGGGTACCTGGGGGAAACCCTGTGGGGTAAAGGCGGTCAGGGGCGTGGTGCTGATCACATCACCCCCACTCACGACCGGATCAAGAAAGTGTGGGGCGTTACCCCCACACCCCCTATACGCCTTCATGGCGTGGTGCTATGCACAGGGGAGCACTTTACCTTTTTTATATATGGGACATTCCATGTGAAAGTGCCCCTGAATCTCAATTTTTAAAATGAAGTGCAATGCTGTAACTTTATCCTATCTTGTGAGTGAATAATCTCAAATTGTCATTTACATATTGTTCGTTCATTTTAACTTTTTGATTACTTGTGTTTTCTATTGTGTCCCACCCGTGACACCAAAGAACAATTAATTTATCCTTTAGTTAATTTATTTTTCATCATTTGACAATTTCGACGGTCCCACCCATGACCAGAGGTGGTCATTTTCGTTCAACCTCCCTCACCCTCACGGCTCGGCTTCGCCCTCACCCTCACACGCCCTCACCCTCACGGCTCGGCTTCGCCCTCACCCTCACATGCCCTCACCCTCACGATTTGCCTTTCGCCCTCACCCTCACACGCCCTCACCCTCACAACTCTCCTTTCGCCCTCACCCTCACACGCCCTCACCCTCACGGATCGATCTCGCCCTCGCCCTCACACACCCTCACCCTCACAAGTCTTCGGAGGGTGAGGGTGAGGGTGAGGTCTGCCCTCATGAGGGTTGCCCTCCGTAGAGAGTTAGCGATGTTTGAAGAAAAAACTAGTTCCTTTACCACGTGCATTTCATACATTGAAATGACACGAAATTGTTAACTCATTCATGTGAAGGAAGTTAATAATAATGATAATAATAATAAATTTTCTTTATTAAGCAATAAGGTTTAACAATGAGTATCATTTTGGACTAAGATTATTTGAGTTATATATTGCATAATTAATTTACATCAAGTATAATTATTATTTTTAATATATTTATTATTTTTAACTATACGTTGTCACAAAAATCGTGTCATATACAGTATTGTGGGTGGGCCAATGACAGTAGCGTTCACTTTATAAACAAACACCTTATTAATGGAAGATGCAACTGCTCCGTCTTTATTTCTTGTTGTTTATCACACTATAACAATGATAATATACAAGCATCTGAGTCAGGCACGTATCCAGAGGGGGGGCTCAGGGGGCTCGAGCCCCCTCCGAAATTTTTCGATTTACACTAGATGAGGTTTTTTGCTTGTGTGTGAAATAAAATATTGTGATTATAATTTAAAGATATATATATATATATATATATATATATATATATATATATATATATATATAATTATCGAGGAAAAGCTGAGAATATTCTAGAACCCTGAGGCATAACCCTGTTATTGATAATATTGTATGTAAACTTTTCTTGCTCTTTCGGTGTTGTCGCAACGAACTTGAGCATTATTTAAAGATTTGTCAGCATTTGGAAATTGCACAACAAAGCACTGTTGAAGACAACACCATGAGTCGGGCGATTCGTTGAATTACTAATTCTCTGAAAAGTGAATAGGAGGTGGAGTCGAACTACAGGACATTTTATGTGCGGAACATTCCAGAATATAATATTTATATAAATACGCGGATTCAATTTCACGGTTGGTACAACAGAATCATTCAATAAGACTTCAGGAGTAAGTGTGACAGTCGATTAGTGATCAGTCAGTGTCCATTGACAGTTTTATAAGATGTAGAGATTAGGGGGTGGGGGGGGGGAGAACTAGTGACATATTTTGCTGGAAAGTGCTGAAGTCTACCACTATTACAAGTTCGGGTCCAAAGCTGAAGACATTGCCGACAGTGTAGTGCTAGTTTCGGGTCATGAGCCGAAGAGATCGAAGGTCTCTAAAGTAAATATATCAGCAGTAATGGGCATTGGAGCATAATTTTTTTTTTTTTTTTTTTAAAAAAAAAAGGAAATAAGCTGCACAGATTGACTGAAAATCTAAGTTTTGAGTGATGATTAATTAGTGACCGGACCAAGTTTCCTGTATGCAGTCCGAAAGTTTCGTGGGTTAAGAAAGTACTTTTAAGTCAACTGTTTTGGAAAAACACTCAAACACTAACTACCACAAAGGGGCAGCCATGAGGGCCGAAAATTTTATGAATGTCGAGAAGAGAAAGCAAGAAGATGTTGCATATGTGGAAATTTTAGTCGAAAAAGCAAGCTCGACCATGAGTCGAAAACCAGGGTCTCTGGCATATACCGTGCCATTCTTTGTTCTACCAAGTAAGCTACCGAGCCACCCTTGGCTTCGCTTGATCTTTTGCTGGCGCTGTAGAGCAATGGCACGGTATGCCTGGTGGAGCCTGCATTTTCCGCTAAAATTTCTGCATGGTACATCTCTTGTGTATGCCCAACCGTAAGATGTTGCCTGTTTAATAAAGAAGCACAGAAAAAGGAGATAGAATAAAACTAAGGGACATTCCCACCGGTTGACAAGATATTTTTCTTCTGTGGTCAAAACGAGCTTGCCGTTTCAAGGTGACAATGAGATTGACTCACCAGGTTTCACACCGAAGCTACAAGCTACACGTTTCGCTTGAGGATTTCACAAATCGAACACAGGCTTGTGCAGCCTGTCGTGCCTCTACGGTGTGAAAAGTTTCTATTGATTGGGTCACTCATTGCAAACGACGTGTGTGTTCCTTCGGTCTGAATTCTTCCTAAATCTTGAAGATCCATGTCACAAGGATGGAAAATTAGGATTTTTGTTAAGGTTACGTTTCGAAGGCAGGCGACAACACTATAAAGGAACATATCCAAACCTGGGAGAACACATTCGAATGGGCCCCTGTGGCTTAGTGGTTAGCACATCGCGCTGCGACGCCAAGGGTCCCGGGTTCGAATCCCGCTCGGGCATGGTTGTTTGTGAATGTCCATTCATCAATTTCATCATTTCATCACTCATCCCCATCTTTGCAAATTAGCCAAGAGGCACAAAACGCGAAGTAAAATAAAATAAATCAAATCAAAACATTCGAATGGATTGTCTATTGCATAACAACTTCGTGAAACGGAGACATACACATACTGAGATCGTTTCGCACAAACACAACGTTCGTACATTGCAACAGAGGAGTCGAGTGATAAAATAATGCCCCGATATCACGTTCTGAAAGAAGAAAAAACCAGCAGCTTAAACAGTGGCAGATTTAGGAGACAGTTGCTCTCCATTTTTGGCCACGCACTATGGCTTTTTAATGCTAACCTTTGTCTACGAAGAGAAAGTAAACTTTTCTTGCCTCCTCCCCTCCCCAACCATTTTGGAACTGAATCGCCATCATCGACCTTAAACCTTGCGATGTTCTATCTATACCCCTGTAAAAAAAAATTATGTTTAGCCCCCCCCCCCACCCCCGAAGAGAATTTCTGGATACGTGCCTGATCTGAGTTGTATCAATTCATTCTCTGCCCAGAGATGTTGCACTTGATCTCACTACGTCACAATTACCGGAATTCCATAGATGAGAAAGACTTGCCCCGCAGGCGTTCAAAGCCCCTACCCCCACCCTCTTGTCTGCAAGGACAGTTTGGATTTGGAAAACAACATTCCATTCACTGATCTTCTTGGAAACCGTGATGGAAATCTGCACCGCGAACAGGAGTATTTAGAGTAGCTTGAAGTCAGCTTGGAAATGGAAATATGTTCACTAAATAGAAAGTAGAAGCTTTTAAAAGGGGGAAATATATTGACGAGGCATTAATTTCGTGATTATGAAGACAGAACAATCAAAGTACAATAGTACTGTGCTACAATTTTGAATATGTCAGTCAATTTCAAAAATTATTTTTCATTGATTCGTGAATCGCTGATTGTATCGTGTCGTGGTTAAATAAACTTTCCTTTGTCAAACAGACTAGTGCCCACGCTGTCGTTTTGACAGTGGCGCAACTACAGGGGAGCAGGGAGGCATTGCCCCCCCAAAGCTTCGACGGAAGTCAATTCTAAGGGGGCAAACGTTGACGGCCAAGGGCATTTCCAGGGGGCACATAGGAGCAATTGCCCCCCCCCCCTTGATTTCAAATTTTGTGCAAATAAAAATACATTTCGTAAAATTTTCTTGCACGCTTCGCTCGCACTGTCTGCTTTTCTCAATCTCGTCAAGTTCAGAGCCGTAGTTAGGGGGCGGCGGGAGTCGGCCATGGACGCTGAGCGATCTAAATTAAAAAAAAGCTATAAAGGAGAGAATGCCATGGCGCCCCGTGAAATTATTTGCACTTATTAAATCAATATTCTTTTCAGTTTGGAAAAATTGGATCTAAAAATTTTCATATACGCTTTGCTCGCAATACAATTGTTTTCTGTAATGTAATATATTTAGGCAGTATACATCTGTTGTACATATATGTATTGAATAAATTTTGAATTTGTACACAATTTAGTGGCAGGATGTTGCATATGTATTTTCTTATTTTATGTCGCTCCATGTTGCATATGTGTACAAATATGATGTACATGAAAGTTATACATGTCATGTGTACGAAAAGAATTATAATCGGAATGCATTTATCGTGCATTTTCTGCCATTCAAAAATACAGTTTGTGTGCTTGTTTTCCATTATTAGCTAATGTGAAATTGAACGTGTTGAAAAAATATTTCAAATCGTTTGACCAAACAAATACTTTAGAGGATAATAATTTAATTAATTTAATTTAAGAGGATAATAACGTTTTTGATGCTGCTGCTGCTACTACTACTACTACTACTACTAATAATAATAATAACAATAATGTCATTTTTTACTACTACTACTATTGGTACTTTTACCCTGGTACTTGCCCCCCCCCCCCGACAAAAATTCGTTGTTGCACCTCAGCGTTTTGGAATCCAAGGATTCCACTTCTAGCTGGTGTACAATTTAGTACTTCTCCCATTGTAATTGTAGGTGCAGTAGATATTAGCTTCTTTGAGCATAAAGTTTACGTCTAACAAACTACATCCCTTGATAACGAATATAAAACAGTACTACCTTGTTGATGGGCAATGTACATTGCTTCTTTTTCTTCTTATTTTGAACCGGCCCCTGATGCGGAGTGGTTAGCACATCGCGTTACGACGCAAGGGGTCCCGGGTTCGACTGTCGGCTTGTGCATGAATGTTTGTGAGTCACCATTCATTAATTTCATCATATCATCTCATCACTCATCCCATCTTCGCAATTAGCCAAAATTGGCGCAAAAGCGGAGTACAATAAAGCAAATCAATCAATCAATCAAATCGTATTTTGGTTTCTTCACGTTCCAATTATACTTCTCTAGAATAGCAACGATAAAGATACATGAATAAGGAATAGGCGAGGGAACACAAAGAAAAACCCGTATCTGGGCACATGAAACTTTTCATTTAATTTTCTCTCCCCAAAAAACTATTTCACTTCAATTTCTTTCGGAAGAAATCCGTCATAATACACGGTCAGTGTTTCGATTAATAAATAATCACATGGTTCCTTCCTGCGTTTAACAGAGTGGGTTATGGCAAAGATACTACGAATATCATATGCTACAGAGGTTGTTCCGCCTACGTTTGGCCAATTTTGTTCCTCCCCCCCTGCACTCAGAATGAACTCACCCAACCTTGGTCAGGCATGTTTGTCAGTGTAGTGTGTGAGCTGTAAAAGAGTGTTTGTGTTTTCTCACTAGGCCAAAAATCCCATCAAAACTGAGCCGCTTTTTGGGAGGAGTGCGTTGTATAACTTTCCAAGTGTTTGCATTTTCTCGCTTGGCCGAAAATGTTGCCAAAACAGTTGCTTTTGGGAAGGTTATGTTGTAGCCTTTTCTGACGCAAAGTTCAGTGTGTCAATGATCAGGAAGTAGTGTAAGAGCAAGAATTGTGACGTTAGTTTGACTTTATTCAAGAATGTGATCGGCAAGTATAAGGATTGCATAAGGAGAACACGGCCGTGCACACAAGCAAACCACCAGTATGCAGGCGAAACTTCGCAGAATGGGCATGCAAGAGAATCCACCGACCCAAAGACAGATGGACATTCATCTAAATATGTCTTTGGAAACTGTTAACAGCACCTTGCACTTGCATACTGGTGGTGGCTTGTGTGCACGGCCGTGTTCTCGTCCCCTTTGTTGGAGAACCGAACGCTGGGGCCATGCAATTGACGTCATTGTCAATAGGGGAAACAGTCGAGTACTCGCTTGCTCCTACCTGTTTGCATATGAGGCATCGATACCGAATGGGAATTATTAAATTATTTCTTTCCCATTCTCAATTCCTTTGCCTCTGTCTACATACGTATCTATACATAATGTGAACACTGAGAAATATTTGACGGCATATATTTCACAAGACCTGGGTAGTATGAGGAAATAGCAACAACAAGTAACAAGTAAATTAAAAAACGAGGAACATAGATAAGAAGAGGAATAAAAAGGACTGATGTGGGGTGAGAGGGCAATATGTTAAGAGAAACAAGTATGTTGTAAAAGAATGCATGCAAATACACACAGACACACACACACACACACTCACACACACACACACACATATATATATATATATATATATATATATATATATATAAGAAATGTAACTGATACTATAATTGAGGAAATATTTAATTAATTAATTGTCAAGTGCCAAAAAAACAATAGGAAAGTTAAAGAAATATACGATTGGCATGTTTTGTTTCACAATGTCGAAAACATTGGCAGACTACTTTTGAGTTCTATCTTTATTCATCACATCAATCAACAACTTCTAATATTTTTACGCTTGTCAGATCTTATTCACGACATCTGACAAAAACAGAATTTTTCGTATCCTTGGTTTACGACATAGTGGATACATATGTTCCTTAAAACTAAACTTGGTACTGTAAGACACACCAGGATCCGTTATTTTTTCTCCTCTTGTTACTTTGCTTTCCTCCCGTTTGACAGTGAAAGTTTTTATGTTTTATGTATGCATCACATATTTGGCCTCGAAACCACTGGAATATTGCTAAGTTCTCATTTTTATTTAAAACACAATCGATTTATGATAAAATTACATTACTTGATTATTAAGGGATGTGTTGAGAAATATGCATGTGTGAAGACAATACAATAAAATTGGTAGTTATCATACCATGGACATAATTGAAGGGAAATTGGAAAGATCAAACTCCACTTTTCAGTTTTTAAACCGAGCCCGGAAAACAGTAGATATTAATGTTTACGTGTATAATGTCTAACAATGAGGGTGCGGATTTAAAAGCACTAAAAAGCCCTCAAATAGGCAGACATATGGGCACAAAAATAAAGAAAAATAAGCACTTCAAAAAACACCCTAAAATCAAAAGACAGATTAATATTTATTTCCCACATGGGAAAAATATGTAATTTTATGTAATGGCCTTGTTTAAAACTATCAGCTGGTTACGTGATTTTCGCTACTCCGAAAACGTATCCAGGACAGGGTTTGTTTTTCTACCTATCACTTTAAAAAAAAAAGAGGATAAGCAGTGCTCGAAGTGAGGGGGCATGGTTTCCCCGAGTTAGCAACATTTTCACAGATCATCCCACCCGCTGCCACACTGTCATCATGTCACCACATTAAAGTTAAACTAGGTCGGTATTGCTGCTACAACCGTTTTTCATCTTCTGCTAAGAGAACTACTCCGCGGCGGAGTAGTTAGCACTGCGCGCTACGATGGCACAGGTCTCGGGTTGGAATCCTGGCCTGGATAGGTGTTCTTTGTGAGTGTCCCTTCTTCAGTTTTAAATTATCATCACTAGGGTGCGGATTTTTGCTTATTTGCCTTCTTTATTCCTTTGCAGAAAAACATAGGCTTTAATGTTTAAAGTTCGTTTCATGGTGTTTATAGTCCGAAAACGCATTTAGTGCGTATAAATGCCTATTTTGAGGGTTAGTGTCTATTTTGCTTAATCGTGCCTAAACATGCCTATTCTGCCTTTTTTGATAACTTCAGCTTGTTTTATGCGTCTTTGGCTTTCCCTACATTGAAGAAGGTAAGCCATTGGTTACATTGAACTGACTGAAATATGGTATTCGCCAAATTTGAACCCACTACTTCTTTTTTTCCACCAGAAAGCCTCTGGTGTCAACCAGTACTCATCTACTTTGTTGAGCGTGTGATAGGAGATAGGCAGTTATGTGTGGAGATATCGTGTTCATAGCTATGTTTAAAAATGCCAAAGCACAAGGCAGTCAGAAGTGTATTAATCAAAAATGGATTGTTGCAGAAGGTTGTTTTACGGCTCAAAACTTAATTTTTGTTATTTAGCGCCGCTTTTCTCCACGTTTGGCTAATCGCATCGATGAGGATGAGTGATATGATGAAACTGATGAAGAGACACTCAGAAGCAGTGGCGTGCACAAGGGGGGCTTGATGGGGGTTATAACCCCCCTTTCGTCCAGTATTCCTAAAAAAAAAGAACGTCAAAGGTAGGAAAATATGACAAAATGAGGGCTGACTACCAAGAAAAAATATACATAACTCCTCCCTTTCGAAAATCCTGGGCACGACACTGCTCACAAGGAACACCCATGCACAGGCCGGGATTCCAACCCGGGACCCCTGAGTTGTAGCCTTGTTGTACTAACAACTCCGCCACGGAGGTCGTCCCCACACGGAAAAGTAATTTTCTGTCAAGCTTGTATGAAGCAGACATCTTCAACTGTTAAATTGCTTCCAAATAAACATTTTCTTTCACATGGGAAATATCACATGTAGCTACCTAGGTACTACGTACATATGTATAGTTTTATGTATTGCACTTGTTCAAAACTCTGAGCTGCTCACGTATAAATTTCCACTCCTCAGAAAATGTTTTTCTACCTCTCGTGTTGTTTGGGAACAAGGATAAATGGTGAACAATGCACACTGTGGCGAGCCTTCAGCTTACCTTACCTCAGTTCTAAATGTAACAATGCTATGTTATGTGAAAAACTTCGTTTAGTGGCTTTGTGTTGAATATGGAGAATTACACTAATAGCGTGTCTTGGCGCTAGTTGCGAGGATGCCATCCGCTCGCATGCCGACTCACTTCAAATTTTTGAATTTGAATTTAAAATTTTGGGAGCGTCAGCACTTAGGCTATTTTGCTCCCGTCACATTATACGGGGGCCAACCCCTTATCATTACAAATAACAACTCGAACGTTGCGTAACTAAAAATCCTAAAATGTTCTGACTTCTGTTAAAAGCTGAGGCCGCAAACGGGCACTCATCACACACAAGGACAAAAAAGAGGACAACACACACAAAATTATACTGGCCATAGTGCCAGTCGCCAGAGCCTCGTTAGTCTTTAGTCCAGGGTGCACTACGTGGAAGTGAGGTTGACTTTTGGGCGCCTACGTGGAAGGTACCCCTTACACCCCCCGACTCACTTCGAGCACTGACACTAAGTCAAACGATATTATTTATTCTAAAATGTTATGCACATACACAGATGAACAGCTCATCTACTCGTGCAAAAAGTGCAAGTAAAATACATTCAAATAAATAAATTAACCAGGTTGTGTTATCCTAGCTTCCCTGCAAATGATGATTTGATTCAAACTATTGTCAATTGTTTGTGAAACATATGTGCGCAATTAGTACAGTGGGTAACAGAAATTCATTTCTCCGGAGAAATTTTAATCGGAACATCCTTTAAAATATTTTTTTGTTAAAATGGTGCAAATCGTTTTTTCATCACTTCAGAACAATTATTCACGTACCAATCGTTAGCTCAAGTTATTTCTGTGAGAATTACTTTAACTGACGATTCTCTGAAATTTGTGAATTGTTAGCACACTTTTATATGTAAACTGGAATGCTAATACAGTATGCATGTGCATTGGAAGTACAAAATGCCTATTTTAATGTATTTTTATATTAGTTGCATATTTTAGAGCCCCTTTTAAGTACCTATTTGCATCATTTTGGTGCCTATTGCCTGCCTATTTCAGAGGTTTTTAGTGCCTATAAATCCGCACCCTAATCATCACACATCCCCATCTTCGCGATCATCCAAGAAAATTTAAGTAAAATAAACAAAATCAATCAATGGAAATTCGTACATTAGGCTAAAACTTAATGAAGAAGATTTCAGGCTTAATTCTGCTCCGTCCAGTGTGTCCGATATTGAGCTACATGTGCAAGTTATACTTCTTGTAAATATATCTGCAAAAATATACCATTATATTAAATTTTAATTTCAAACTGTGAAATGCGAGAAATTTCTCAATTTTCAAGTAAAATCATAATAATTGTATTTGCCACTTTTATTCTCACCATTTGTATCGTTGCCATTTTATCCGCTTGCCATTTTTCCGTTGCCACTATTGCCTTTGTCATTTTTACGTAAATTCCAGCAGTTTCATGCCCAATTGTTTGCAAGTTATGAAAAAAAATTGCACCCTTAAAATAAATTGTGGATGTTCCCAATAAAATGTATCTGAAGTAATGAACTTGCGTTACTTATTGCGCTGATTACGCACATTACACTAATACGTGAGCTGTTAATTTGTATGGAATTACATTTTAGAATAAATAGCATAGTTTGACTTATGCAACACAAAGGCACTACACTAAGTTTTTCACATAACTTATAACTTAGCATTGTTTCATTCAGAACTGAGGCAATGTAAGAGGGTTCATCTCGGTGTGTATTGTTCACCATTTATTCTTGTTTCCTAAGAACGCGATAGGTAGAAATACATTTTCAGAGGAGCCTAAAATCACGTACAGAGAACTTGAGTTTTGAACAAGGATATTTTGTAAAACTATATAGGTACTACGTGTATGTGGGATAGAATATTTATTTGTATAGTAATTTAACACAAGCTTGACAGAAAATTACTTTTCTGTCAGTGGGGCCGATCTCCGTGGGGAAGTGTATAGCACAGCAGGGGTTCCAGGTTCGAATCCTGGCCTGGGCATGGATGTTCTTTGCGAGTGTTCCTTCATAAATGTCATCATGTCATCCCTCATCCGAATCCTCGCGATTAGCCAAAAGTGGAAGAAAAGCGATGCTGAATAACAAAAATCAAATTTTCCGTCGGTGGTTAAACAAACTTTTGCAGAAATCCATTTTTAAATCAATACACATCTGGCAGTCTTGTGCTTTTGGCATTTTTAAACATATGAACATGATATCTCCACAGATAACTGTCTACTTCCTTTCACACACACACACACAACAAAGCAAATCAGTATGGGTTGACTGCTACAAGATTTCAGGTGGAAAAAAGAAAGGGTAGTTAGGCGGTAGGTGTCGTTATGTGCACGGTGATGACTGATGAGTCACTACCAAGGAACGGTTTTTAGAACTTCGTGCGAAGCACCCCAATTTTAATGTGTTTTACACGGATGGGTCCAAGACATTCGAATCAGTTGGTTGCGCCTTCGTCCTAGACTCTCAAAGTTCCAGTTACTTGCTACATCCTGCCTGTTCCATCTATACGGCAGAGTTGTACGCCATTCTAAAGGCACTGGACTTTGCAGACGTCAATGGTCTGAAGAAAGTCCTTGTGTGCTGTGATTCGACCAGCGTGTTGCAGTCTCTGGATTCGCCGTATTCCCGGCATCCAGTAGCGCAACGCATATTCAGACGGCTTGTGTCCTTATCTGCCAGCACAGATGTACACTTCTGTTGGGTCCCTAGCCACGTGGGCATCCAGGGGAACGAAGCAGCTGATGCTGCCGCGAAGTCTGCTGATGCAGATGGCGACGTTCTCGTCCACCTTTTGCCAGCTAGCGACCTGCAGAATGTGTTCCGTTCTCGCCTTCTTGACACTTGGCAGACCGAGTGGGATGTGGAAACGGGGAACAAGCTTCACGCTGTTAAGCCCACCATAGGTGTTTGGCGTTCCTCGTCTCGTCCCTCTCGGCGAGAAGACGTTATTCTTACCCGCCTGCGTATAGGACACAGCCGTCTCACGCATGGTCACCTACTGCAAGGGCTGGACCCTCCGTTGTGTCGTACCTGTAATGTTATTTTAAGCATCCGACACATTCTCGTTGAATGTGTCGATCTTGCTTACCTCCGGCAGACTTTTAACCTTTCCGGCTGTTTGTCATCCCTCTTGGGTGATGACAGCAGTATTTTATCACATGTTTTTAGTTTTTTGCGAAGAGCTGGACTCTTCCACCGTCTGTAAGGAGGTTTTTAGTTTATTCTGACTTTTTAATGTGTTGTGTTTGTCTCGTGCAGGTCTTTTTACAACCTTGCACTTTTAGTTTTTCTTAAGGGGCAATCTACACCCCCTTTTTTAAATCTCAGTCAGAATTTTAGATAAGGGGACATTTCCCCGTATACACAGAAGGGTGCGAAATGGCCTCAAGTGCCGACGCACCCATAAATTTTAACTCAATCAATCAATCAATGATGAGTCACTAACAGGTTGTCCAGGCTTACCCCGATTGAGGCTTTCAGTCAGTTCAACGTCAACGAAGGCTTACATTCAACATAGGGAAAGCCAAAGGCGCATAACAAAGCTGAAATAAGCAAAAATTTCAGAATAGGCATTTTAGGGACGATTAAGCAAAATAGGCACTCAGCTAATAGGCATTTATAGGCAATATAAAAATGCGTTTTTGGACTAGAAACACCATGAAACGAATTAAAAATATTAAAGCCTATGTTTTATTACGAAAGAATGAAAAAGGCAAATACGCAAAAAATCCGCAAGCTATTGATAATATGTAAACATCTAAGTTGTGGGATGACTTCATCCTCTGCACAAATATGTTGAACTTGATCTCACTACGTGACAATTACTGGAATTCCATGGAAAAGGAAGACTTGCCCCGCAGGTGTTCAAAGCCCCTACCTCCACCCCATCCTTTGTTGTAAGAGGGACAGCTTCGATTTGAAGAAAGACATTCATTCTTGGAAACCATGATGGTAATCTCACAGAAGGAACAGGAGCATTTACTATAGCTTGGTGAATGAAGAGTTTTGAAGACAGAGTGGAAATGGAAATATAATGACGTATTGGGTGGAAGTTTTTGAAAAGAGAAAATGAATGACACAGAACAGCAATCAAAGTACAAGTACAATAGTACTGTGTTATAATTTTAAATATGTCAGTAAATTTCTACAATTATTTTCCATGGTTAATTGTATCGTGGGGTTTCCTTTGGTAACACCCATATAATGTAGTGCCCACGCTGTCGCTTTGAAATCCAAGGATCTCGGGAATCCACTACTAGCAGACACAATTTGCTTACCCCACTGGCGTACGCGGAGGAGGGGGGGAATAAGGAGCTACAACCCCTCCCCGAAATTTCTTGACAATAAGAAAATCTAAAGAACTTGGAAAGACTTCCCTTTAAATTACCCTCCAGCAACCATTTTTTTCTTTGAGTTACTTCTGAAAGGAAAGTTTAAAATAATTATTGGAGCTCCTATGTCATGAAAAAGGAAATACAACAGCGAGGCAGTGGCGGCGATTAGAGGGCGAGGGGGCAATAGCCCCCCAACTTTTCGCCACTTTTGCCCTCGTACTTTGCTAAACCTTATCTACAAAGGAAAATATACTGCCTTTGCCCCCAGTTTTGGCACCTTGCCCCTGCCGGTTTTAGAATCCAATCGCCGCCACTGCACCGAAATTGATTTACGGTGATGCATTCTATGATCCGAGCAAATTTAATCTCACTCTGATCACTAAAGGTTAGATTCATGGCACTGAACTGACTACATTCAGGTGTAATTGGTACAACTTCGATTGAAATCTCATAATATTTGAGTGAGGTAAAACCTTCTTTCCGGATCAATTAAAATACGGAGTGACGTGCACTGAGGAGTAGCTAGTCTAGCAGAGATAGATTAATCAATCTCGCATATCTTATTTTCAAATTACAATATTTATTGTCCTGTTGAAGCCACAGTTCACATACAACACTTTTTTTTCACATGCTTCTCGTCTCTCGGTGAGATAAGCTGGCAATGAATAGTGTGCTTCCGTATGCCTAAAAGATAATACAATTTTGTTGCTGAAAAATATTTTTTTGATTTGTGGCGATTTTAATATGATATCAAGCCAGAATCACCACAATAAACTCATTAATATCTTGATTAATATTCGTGTACTTATAAAAATAAATAGTGTGCATTCATGTGCTAACTATGTGCAAACGTTTGAGATATAATTTCATAATTTATTAATATGTGGCGATTTCCACTTGACATACGTTTTTCCACCGCCTCACCACTGACCATCACCAGTTCCAGGTAGAAACGAAACGGCCTTGTCACTGTGAAGGACTTTTAATTCAATGGAAGCGTCACACTGTAAATTGATCGCGTCAACCATTCATAATGCGCAGCTCTTCTTGGATGTATCCGATTAAAATCGTGTGCAATGGCATGCGAACTTCTCTCCCTAGACATCACTTTGATCTCGATGCGTTACCAATGCGCTAAACAAATTTTAAGGCATTTTTCTAACACCTCGAAAAGGAGCAAATTGGTACAAGAATTCAGTCATAACTTTTTACTGGTTAAAGATACGCCGAAAAGCCCTTCACCGTTGCATTTCTCGTAAAATTCTAGCCTGACTTGATATATTATATCACCCCCTTCGCATTTAAAATTCTGAAGTTGAATTCAAGATGGCTGACATGTAGATGGGCGTCGACCACGCGGGTGGCGTCAATGTGTTTCCCCCTTGGCCTGATAACGATTGGTCATCACCATTTCCATGTTGCGTGCTGCAGCGGCCTTGTACCGGGGGTGTTAAGTGACTTTTTGAGCCACCCTGTACAATTAAATTCAACACATTTTTGTACTTAATACGTCATTTGTATTTATTCTTTTACAAACAAAATACAGTTCCACCAGAAGGGAATTTTGCAGCACATTTTACTTGCCCTATTTGAAAAATGTTACACCTTTATGCCCATTTGGTTAACCTGCTCATTGTCTCTCCTACTAAATAATATAATTCTAATAATTTTGATAATGGCCTCTCTTGGCTCACCAGAACATGTGGACTTAGAAGATCAAAATCAAATCTTTCTTATTCTATAATTTGATGCACATACACAGATAAACAGGTTATATAATCGTACAAAAATAAAATAATGCAAATGTTTTCAATTAATCAGGTTATGTTATCTTAGCTTTCATGCAAATGAGAATATGATTAAAATTATAATCCATTGTCAATGAAACATTTGTGCGCAATTAGCGCAATAGATAACGCTAGTTCATTTCTTCCCAGAAATTTTAATTGGAACACCATTTAAATTATTTTTTTTTTGGTTAAAAGGATGCAAATTGCTTTTCATCCCTTTTTATGCGTGCAATTAAACACAAAATTGCATGTAGTCCAGTTTCGCCTAATCCCCTTTGCCTAACTGCTTATCGGCACAGTACGCGTATAATGTGATTTATGAAATTTAACGGTCTCTCCACAGGCCGAAATGCCTGTTTTTTCCTGCTGCATTTATTGAAAAAATTGTCTTAATATACAGGGGATGGACAAAAATATGGAAACACCTGCGATGAAAAGCTGGAATGCTGTAGCTTCCAAAACGGCCTGCAGTCTCCGAAGAATGGACAAATACAATTCCTGGGTGGGGATAATGGAATCTTGCACCATTCTTCAAGCAAAATATGGTCACAATCCTTCTCAGTGTCCGTCTGTCTCTGTCACGCAGTGTACATTTTCGTCCACGCAGGTGTTTATCTGATGATGTGTTTCCGGACACACTATTATGTTGTCATGATTTGGATAGAGTCCCTCTGTATACTCCAAATAACATGGCTACTATGGTAACAGAGGCCCCTGCAAGGCAGGCACCAACAATTTGCTCTCTTTGAAACACTGTCAGCTCCGACATGATTCAGTATCAACTGCAATGCACGCTATCTACAGTGCAAATGTCGACTCCTACCAGTCCGACAGGGTCCTATCTCACGGCGCAAGACAAAATAATGTCGCAACGTGTCCGATTTCAAGTGGAAAAAGTGTGTCGATATCACCCGTTCCGATGTCGTGGTGTTTCCATATTTTTTTCCATCCCCTGTACATTTTTTATGTTGGTGATAATGTTTTAGAAACTTTTTCGTTTTACCTACTTTATACCCTACTGCCTATATCTTTAATATTTACGCCTGTTTTTTTTAATTTTCAATGACATTTTTAGAATGTGTTTTTAAAAAATTGTACATAACTTAGTTTTCTTTCAAAAACATTATTTATTAGCACATTACGATGTTGCCAGTTGCCAGAAACAATTACAAAGCTAGGAAAAAGTGGTGAAACTCTTATCCATTAAAGTCTTGGAGGAATCGGTGCAGCTACTAATTGAAGTGTCAGGAGAAAAAGTTAACAGTTTCAGAAAAGTGCAAAGGTGTAATGAGTAAAAACTATTTGTGATATTCTTAAACGAGAAAAAATATTTCATTCACGATATGAATCCAGTTCTTACAATAGCCTATTTCATGGGAGGTCAAAAGAGATCATTTTCTCGTTATGAAAATCATTCTTTCTGACAGACGGCTAGCAATGAATGTTCAAGAAAGCAAAAAATAAAAAAAATAAAAATAAATAAATAAAAAAAAACTAGTGGTTGTGTGTAATCAAGGCAAAAAATGAAAGTAAATATGTTATTCACATGTTGATTTTAAAATGAAATTATAGAGATAAATTATTTGGAACTTTCCCACTTTATTTTTGTTTATTGTGCCTATTTTTTTTTAATTTGATGCCTATTCTCCACATTATAAATGTCTTTTTGTCTGCCTATTCTAACCAAAATAAATGCCCGAACTCCGGTGCAAGTTATGAAAGTCATTCTTAGTTATCCTTGATATCACACACCTGGTTAGGTTAGATAAAACAAGAACAACTAGAACATTAACCGTCAATGAAGCAGCTTAGAGTTTCTAATCCGACTAAAGTCAGAGATTGAAGGGGGACGAGTGGAGGATTGTTTCTGCCTACTAAAAGATAGACCAAGAAATGGAGTCATATTTTCCTTTATCTTATAGAAAATATAACAAACACCCCCGGCTGCTGGATTGTGTGACAATGCTCCTCTTTCGGAGCAACGCCTGACTATTTGGCATGGGCACATGTTGGGAATTGTTTGGTGTTTACTTGGATCAAAATTTCCCTCATTCCCCCTTCCGACCGGTTTAGGCGGTTAGGCGAAATGGGATGCCATCCGAAATTGGGGTATTTGTTCAAATTGGCCAAATGGTTAGTGCAAGTTCTTTATATCAGAATTACTTTAATTCACAATTCCCTGCGAAGATGAATTGTTAATTAATACCAGTGGCGTGTCCAGGATTTTCGCAGTAATTTCTATCATTTACTGCCTTTCACTTTTTAAAAATAATACTGGAGCAAAGGGGAGGGGTTATGACCCCCACCGATCCCCTCTTGGCACGCCACTAATTAATACATTTCTGGCTGTCACATCCCTTGTCATTTTGAAACACATGATACCTCCTCATACAACCACATTTTTTCACAGGCACAACAAAGCAAATGAGTACTGATTGATTCCCACAAATCTTTCAGGGGAAAAAAAGAAGGGGAGAGGGGCTTGCCCGATGGCGCATTGGTAGCGTCGTCGCCTTGTAATCAAGGGGTCTCAGGTTCGATACCAGGTGGAGGCACATGGCACAGTGGTTCGGATCCCACTTTAAACTGTAGGTCCAGTCCCGATTAGGTGGACTTAGAACACCAACTTAGACCAAGAAGGGGAGAGCTGGCGTCGTTACGTCCACATATATGATGAGTCACTAACAGGTTGTCCAGTTTGCTTACCCCGATTGAGGCTTTCAGTCAGTTCAACGTTAACGAAGGCTTACATTCAACATAGGGAAAGTCAAAGGCGCATAACAAAGATAAAGTAAGCAAAAATTGCAGAATAGGCATTTTAGGGACGATTAAGCAAAATAGGCACTCACCTAATAGGCATTTATAGGCAATATAAAAATGCGTTTTTGGACTAGAAACACCATGAAACGAATTAAAAATATTAAAGCCTATTTCTTACTAGACCCGGTGGAGGGGGCACACTGTATTTCGGATCCAACTTTAAACAAGAGGTGGTCGTTTTCGTTCAATCTCCCTCACCTTCATGCCTCGCCCTCACCCTCACGGCTCGCCCTCATCCTCACGGATTTTCCTTGCCCTCGCCCTGACCCTCACACGCCCTCACCCTCACGACTTGCCTTTCGCCCTCACACGCCCTCACCCTCACGACTCGCCTTTCGCCCTCACAAGCCCTCACCCTCACGACTCGCCTTTCGCCCTCACAAGCCCTCACCCTCACGACTCGTCTTTCGCCCTCACACGCCCTCACGACTCGCCTTTCGCCCTCACACGCCCTCACGGCTCACAGGTCGCCCTCACCCTCACACGCCCTCACCCTCACGACTCACCAGTCGCCCTCACCCTCACACGCCTTCACCCTCACGACTCACCAGTCGCCCTCACCCTCACACGCCCTCACCCTCACGACTCGACTTCGCCCTCACCCTCACACACCCTCACCCTCACGACTAGCCTTTCGCCCTCACCCTCACGCACCCTCACCCTCACGGATTGACATGGCCCTCACCCTCACACGCCCTCACCCTCACGACTCGCCTTTCGCCCTCACCCTCACACGCCCTCACCCTCACGGCTCGGCTTCGCCCTCACCCTCACATGCCCTCACCCTCACGACTCACCAGTCGCCCTCACCCTCACACGCCCTCACCCTCACGGCTCGGCTTCGCCCTCACCCTCACACGCCCTCGCCCTCACGGATCGATCTCGCCCTCACCCTCACACACCCTCACCCTCACAAGTCTTCGGAGGGTGAGGGTGAGGGTGAGGTCTGCCCTCGTGAGGGTCGCCCTCCGGAGGGTGACCACCTCTGCCCATGACACAAAATTGTTCACTTACAGCTACAAATCTCGGAAAGTATTTCATGGTAGTTATGTTTAATTAACAGTGTTAGGTTTCATTTTTCATTGCACAGAAAAATGTTGCTCAACTATCAGTGGAATATTTAATTTAACCAAAAAATATATGTAATCTGTGTGTCCTACCCGTGACAATGGATATAATATATATCGTACTGAAAAATATTGATGTGTAATAAAATGTATAGTGTAACTATGACTTCATGAGGATGGCACATTCTTTCCCTGGTTAAGAACTAATTTAGAAATGTAAAGCGTGCGGCAGCCAGGATAATCCTCTAGGAATTATGTCTACCGACCATACGTATTCGTCCCTCCATCTATATCTTCGTAGCACCATTGATCCACATCGTCGCGATTGGCCAAAAGTGGCAGAAAGACGACGAAACTAACATAATCAATCGTGAGACTCCAGGGAGGTGTGGGAAATTCCCCTGTTTCCGCCCCACTCCAGTTTGTACACTGCAAACACTGCCAGTGATTGATTATTATTGAACTCAGCCTCTTGCTCACTATTTAGTGAAATGAGAGTGCTCACGGTTTAAAAGAACGGAGGGAATACGTACTTGTGATACAAGCAAAAGTGGAAGTACGGAAGAGCGAGCACGCTCAGTAGCGAGCGAGTACTTGCAGAGGAGACAAGCTCCGGAAGATGAAGTAGAACAGCCCTTTGGTCACCAATGCCTGATCAATGAGGATTTGGTGAAGCTTGCATTTCCACCTCGCTCCGCTTGTCATCACAGTGAGCGAACTTTTGGGGCCTAATGCGCAGTTTGTGTGCAGGGAGCGTGCGCCGCGTAACCATTGCGGCAGAAAAGACCCCGTTAGTTGTGCCATTGTGGGAGTCCACGTGTGAGAGTATGCGGGAGGCTTCATCTGAAGCCCCTTCCGGGTACTCCGCGGCGGTGAAATTCAATCTGCAATCTAGAGTTAATGAAAATCTACTAGAAAAAGAACTCGGTTATGAACGACTGTGTCCCGCCATCGGGTGAACATTTTGGTGTATATGCACACACACACACACACACACACCACACCACACCACACCACACCACACCACACCACACCACACCACACACACACACACACACACACACACACATATATATATATACATATATACATATATATATAACAGTTGGGCTGAAAAGTTCGTAGGCTAACATAGTAAAAAATATTTTTTTGACAAAATTCGATTTTATTATTCAATATAGTTGCCTTCGAGGGCGATACAACGATTATAGCGGTCATACAATTTTTCGATGTAATTTTTATAGTACGATTTCTCTTTAGCCTCAAAATAGGCCTCAGTTTCGGCGATTACTTCTTCATCAGTGCTAAATTTCTTTCCAGCGAGCATTCTTTTAAGGTTTGCAAACGAAAAAGTCACTGGGGGCCAGATCTGGAGAATATGGTGGATGGGGAAGCAATTTTATTACGGTTGAATATCGCTAAACATTGCTCCGAATCATCAAAACGTTGTTGCTTTTGATCGATTGTGAGCACGCGCGGCACCCATTTTGCACACAGCTTTCGCATGTTCAAATATTCATGCACAATATGTCCAACACGTTCCTTTGATATTTTTAAAGTCTCAGCTATCTCGATCAACTTCACTTTACGATCATTTAAAATTATTTTGTGGACTTTTTTGATGTTTTCGTCTGTAACACCCTCTTTGGGGCGTCCACTGCGTGCATCGTCTTCGATGCTCATTTCGCCTCGTTTAAATTTAGCAAACCACTTCTCAACGGTTGATTTTCCTGGTGCAGAGTCCGAATAATGTTTATCAAGCCAACCCTTGGCTTCAACAGTATTTTTTTCGCCAAAAAGCAATGCTTTATTAACACACGAAATTCTTTTTTATCCATTTTTTCACAATGACAAAAGCTGCTTCACTCACAATGCTATATCTCACGAACTAATTATCCGGCAGCTGTGAAATTTATACACGTATCTTTTGAAGGTTAGTACTAAGTAAAAACCACATGGATTTAATTCTAGTAACGCCATCTATGAGTCAGCCTACGAACTTTTCAGCCCAACTGTTATAGGAGCAGATACATTGTTAAAGGTTGACTGGCGAAATGACTGTGTAAACTAGATCGTGGCATGGAGAGGATTTCGTTCGAGCGCCAAATAGTTCACACGGACGACGCTAGATAGCGTATGGAATTGATAGCTTCTTCGCTCGAGCGAATAACGGTCGAACAGGCAATACAAGCTGTAAATACTCGAAGCCCAGTAGTACACACCCGTCAATTGCTTGTGGTAGTGGGCCCTCAAATATGGATCGCGAAGTGAAAGATGCTGTGAAATTGAAACTTCAGAGAACATAATCGTCATCTCCATGTCAAAATGTAGTTTGGTCTGTCTTACCAATAAGTGGGTTTCGTGTGACGTCAAGATGCACACAGCCGCTATGTTTGTGGCAAATTTTGTTTGCCGTGTCCAAGGAAATATCGTGAAATAATGTGAGCTTCTGTTTGAAAAACAGAATACTGCACAATGTACCATCGTAAACAAGATTCAAATCTCCCGCCCACCCGATTGAATTCCGTATATTTACATGTACTTGTCTCCCATCATGGCTGCTCGAAGCTACAATTCAGCAGTTTGTGTCGCAGGTGAAGCACACCTATTCACAGTGACACATGAAAATGAAGTAGATGATTGTGGGCTGAAACTACCAATTCGGATATTTTACAAATACACTGTATGTGTCTACGATTATTGTCACATTAAAATGATATTCCATTGTATACGCTCAAGGGCAGGAGACTCAAACGCGTACGAGCGAGGGAAAGTAGTCCCATGCAGTGCGCTAGTGTAAACAGTCACTTTTCGCTTGTGTCAGGTGACCATGAAAAATTACCGAGACCCATTTCCAAGTTTTAACGGCTCCAACGATCTAACCGTAATTTGTGTAATTTTAACGATTCGTTTTAAAAATATATTTATAGCGCATGCAAGAGTAATTTATAAATATTACGCGTAATATATTCATATTTAAATGTAAATAAATGTACCGACGCCATGTTTTTTCCTCATTCTATCCACAGCACAGAGAGATGAAAACATGAATGCAGTTGAAAGCGTACTTATTATCCATTTCATTCATCAGGAAACCGTGAATTTGTGAATCGCTTTCGTACATGCTAATCAAATGTAACCTCAACAATGTGTAAAGAAGATGCTTTTCTTTGATATCTAACTTCCAGTTCACAAAGTACGTGAGAACTACTCTATAAATACATTTTTCAACATAGATAAACCTTGTTTATGCGATTCTTCACTTAGAGTATTCCTTTTTATGTTTACTGCTTATGTCTGTCCGCGACGATTGGAGTGAATGGACAGTTTCATTGAATAGCTGGCGTGAAAACTCTGTAGGAAATCCAATCCGAATCCGAAAATTGCGATTGGTTTCACAGATTTTCAGATTGTTACACAATCATCTCTGCATCTCTTGTTCGTCCGGTGAGGCACTAAGTTGCACGTTGCAGTTACACCGTAACCGAAGCTCGAACTCTTAAAAAACGTGAGCCAATATGCATCCGAGAAAGATAAGATGGTGACCTGCTGCATCGACCCCCTTTTTTCGACATCGGATGATGAGCAAAGTTTCACATCCTGGCGACGTTATCTGTCAAGAAACAAAATAACTTGGCAACGCCATCCGCCTTGTGATTCGTATGGTTTTGCAGTCATTGCATAAAGAAGTAATGTATATGGATCATGAACTATGGCTGAGGAGTTCATGTTTGTTAAAATTTCTTGATAACATCCAGGATGTTGACGAGGGATCTTGGCCACGGCAGCTGACTCGTCAACGACAGAACGAGGATTTTTCCGGTGTTGTGCAAAGAGAGGATAGGATGTTCGTGGTGTGAGCCAGCGAGTGCAGTGGCACTTTCGTAAATGACTTCTAAATGACCTGCATTGGATAAAATTGTGAATGCAGCGTCTTCCTTCTTGTACTGTGTGCGTGTTTTGTCACCTGGCACATCCCAGTGAATCCCCTCGTTTTTGGTCTTTCTTGATAATGATAACCCATGCACATCGTGGCAAGGACATCAGAGAGAGAAGCTCTTTTCGTTTTAAGGATTTATTTGACATTCAGAAATTTTGCATGAGTGAAACTTCACGAACATAATGACCCACATATCATTTCGAAAGTTTGATCAAGATTACGTCTCAGCTGACCTGTTGGATGATCGACTCCTTCCACGTATCAGGGTGTTGGCAACTATGATGTCCAGAGGGTACTATCTCATAGGTTTAACAAGGCTTCTCTGATAATCTAATGATTAACGTGGTTGCATTGCAATCAAGAGCCCTGTATTTGGTTGCTATCAATGACGAGTTATCTTAAAAATAAATATCTTAATTCCTAAGCCCCGAAGTTTAATTCCGCAACGATAGAAGCTTTTCATCTGTTCAATTTTTAGGGGCAAGATCGTTCGAGTTTTTACCATCCATTAGGTTTATCTCAGAATTTCTTGCCCTTACTACAGGCCCCGCAATAGCAGTTTACCAACAACAAGTGATCCTTTCTTCCAGAGATCGTCAAACTCCCCTGGAGATGGAGTTACTTCCAATATTTGCCGATACATGAGAAGCTAGCAAATGTGGATTGATTTTTTTATGATTATTTCTTGGTTCATATAAAAAAAACTTTAATTATTTTGATTGCTTTGTTTGTCTTAAAGTATCTTGACTACTTTATCATGATCCTTAACTTGAGATTTTTTTTATCTCACTGTAAAGCAGCTAGTGTCCGTGATCAATTTAGATTGATTGTTTTGTCTCAAGGCCAGACGGCCTGATAAAGGTTATTCATGCTGTATGTAGCAATCTACAAAAACGTATATGTATAGCTCTGTTACTTTGTGAAAATGTAATTGTTGATATTTGCAAACTGGCGTCTCCGATGGCGTAGTGGTAACGTCGTCGCCTTGTCCCGGATTCAATACCCAGTAGAAGCACGTAGTTTAGGATCTCACTTTACCTTATTGTTATTAATACGATTAAGGTCCTCATTGATTAGTACATTAAACGAGTTTCCCGAAATACATTCCTACCTGTACCTATGGTCCTGCGTGTACAGTCACGGACACTACCGGGTTGTAACGATTCCATTGAAAGTCAATGTATTCATTACAACCCGACAGTGTCCGTGACTGTACATGGACGTCCTCAGGATTTATTTTCCAGGTGGTGGGAGGGACAAACGCGGCATATTTTCTCCTACTGTGACAAATGAAAGTATGTGTGTGAAATAGCCAACCTCCGTGGAGGAAGTGGCTATCACAGCACGCTACGAAGCCAGGGGTCCTGGGTTCGAATCCCAACCTGGGCATTGGGTTATTTGTGAGTGCCCCTTCATCGTATCATCACGCATCCTCATCGTTCGCTTAGCCAAGAGTGGCAGAAAAGGGATGCTGAATAACTAAAATCAAATAATTGACATTCATTATCCAAGGGGGCTGTGCCCCCTCCCTTCTTCCGAATGTCCATATGTGTGTATGTATGCATAACAGAAGTCCAAGATTAGCCATGCCTGCTGTTTTTGTTCGTGGCACGCACTCTCCCAATTGACATGCCCTTCCCCTGCGATCCGTCGTCCCAATAACAAATCCCGACGAGCCCCGCGGCTAACAGGGTCATCCGGCTTCTTTCTGTGCGTTCACGCGCAGCTGGGGAGGCTGTTGCCATACCAGAGGCCGGACACTCGGTCGGCTCTTTTGAATTTGACGAAATCATGCCACGGGGCAAAAGTCTATGGATACTTGAAGGTCTCGGTATGTTGAGTTGGCAGAGTTGCGATGAATAGCAAAATTAAAATTTTCTGAATTTAAATTGAGATAAGAGTAATTATTTAATTATTAACACATTAACGCCAGTATTATGCCACTGGATTTTTATGTAGCATAACTGATTTTTTCTCTGGCATTCCTAAACCTGAAGGTTCATTGCCGCAGCAACATAAGTTTTCCATCTCTTCCTGTTCTGCGCAGGATCAATCCACTCTTGACCATCTTCACCAGTTTCTTGTCATTCTACCTTCGTCTTGGCTTTCCCGCAGGTCTGTTACCATTAGGTTACCCAACAAGGAGTCTTAAACATTTCTAGCCTTCCCCATGTGTGCCTGCCAGCCGTAATCGTCTTGACTCTGTAATTATTCTAATAATAAATGGATATAGATTATGTAGTTCAGTATTATGAAGTTTTATTCCACCTTGACACGAGACAACCACGATGTCATAATCTTCCACTGAGAATGCTGATGTCTGTATCAATTGGTAGATTTCCAAGAGTGGCCTTTGATAAAGAATACCTAGTCGTTTGATATGGACCATTTACAGGTGCCAAATTTTGGAAATAACCGAAAATGCCCTCAAAATATCCATATTGTATTGGTTGTATGTCGGTGTAAGATGATACCGTAGATGAAACAATTTCATCCTAAATAGGCCAGAGAAAAATATCTCTTTTTACAATTTGGAGGATGACCAAATCCGGAATTTTTATTGTCCGCATTCCGAAAAGTGAAAACTGAAAATCTGTGAAAACGGAATACTGTGCAATGCTCTTTGAGCATGAATTATAACTTTCCATTCTTCAACTCGAGCCAGGAGTTGTAGGAATACTGCGGATGAAAAGATGTATCCAAGCAACATGAGAAGTGTGTGACAAAAAGAAACGCTGTAAACCTATTGTTTTTCAATACTATTTTAACGTCATATTTCTGTCACTTTGGGCTAATCTCGACAACGAGCATGAATGATTATGGATTTACATTGATTTTAGGGGTATTCAGATTAAACTCCCATGTCCAGATAAGAATCCGAACCTGGAACTTTCGGTGGCAGATCACGAGTGGTCACTCAAGGCGCTGTTCCACGTAGGCGTCTAAGGCGCTAATAGCTATCAAAGAGCAATGCTAGTTTTTTACTTCGCCCATAAATTCACCGTTCCAAAATCCATACCCCCCACCTCTCCCGCAACACATTCACATTGCTTCTAAACCGAAGATCTACATGGTTCTAGTTACGAAACTGGAGTTTGACCACGCAATATATTTTTTCTGGCCTGAAATTTGAATACTTCAAAATAAATACACCCTGACATGCCCCATTAACAAATTTCCACATGCAGAAACATACAGTTAAGAGCATTAAAAGCATCTCAATAGACGAGGTGAAATAACGTAAGAGAAACTTATGTAAATACTTTTTCACGTTATAAGCAATCGACATGTGTGTAAGGTTTGAGGTGTTGAGAAGCTGGACGCATGTGCTGACAATTGTGTGTATGAGTATTATAATGTATGATGTTCCTGTTGTTAATTGTGTTACCCTATAAAAGAGGCTTATTTGCCCGATAATGAGACAATCATCCATGCCGTGCCCAGAGTTCGAACCCAGTACCTCTGGCTTCGCGGTCCCCACGCACTTGGAGAACCGTGTACATATATTTCAGGTACATGTGTACTTGAAACGTGTGAATCAGGATCGTAACCTTTTCCCTATAATTGAAGAACAATGTGTGAAAGTAATTATGGAAATGTCATCACTAGAGACCGGATGTTTAGGCACTAAAAACATATAAAATAGGCAGGCAAATAAGCACTTATAATTTTCAAAATAGGCAGTAAAATAGGCATTAAAATACAAATAGGCAATAAAAAAGGCAATGAAATTTTGCTCAAAATAATGAAGATAGACATACAAAAAGAAATAGGTGTTTAAAAATATAGAAACATACCTGTACATTCTTTATAATTGCTTAAAATAAACCAGGAGCTCATCATTAGAGACAGCAGTCCAATATTGTACTTTATAAATACTAACTGCAAACAGGAGTCACGTCTGCCCAAGATTTTCCATTGTATAATGCTACACACAATAGTCTGGCAAAATAAATTGTTGGCTACTTCCAACCAGTACGCAAATTATTTAAATATGCACTTGATCACTGCACACAGGGTTATTCCAGTTAAAAAAAATTACACTATATATTCCACACAGCAGTTCGAACTAAGAAACTCTTTAAATGAATTTCAAGTTTGTACTGTACGGTTTCGCAGTCTCTGAATAAGAAGCACTAATTGCGGTTGCACATCACAACAAGGTATTTCTTCAGGTGATCAACCGACAAGTTATGTCTGCGATCGGACAACACATGTTTTTAGAATTGAAAAAGATCTTTCAACCTCCACAGATGTTACCGGGGCATACTTAAAGCACGCGAGAACATGTGGATCTAACTCAGTTTGTATATTTTCACCTTTCAGAACTTGTTGAATTGCCCTTAATTTGTCCAAGTCCTTATTAGCTGCAATAACTCGCTAACTGTTATTTTTAAATTTCTTGGAAGCATCGGAAACTAATCCTGGGAACAGGAAATTGTATGCACCGAGTTCAGTCATGTCCCAATTTTAAAGAAAATGCCTAAAATAGGCAATATCTGGCATTTATGAAATAATATAGGCAATATCGTATTAAATAGGCAAAATAGGCAAAATTAAATTGCCTTTAAATGAAGCTAATCCCTCCCCCCTGGCCTTCGCAACATTCGTTTTTATCATATATCTAACAGGAAAGAATAGGCATTTTGCCTAACATCCGGTCTCTAGTCATCACCTTTCCCACTATTTATGAGAATGACCAGAACATAATTCGTTTCACAGTGTTTATAATTTGCAATTAACGATCCATGCCTACGTCAGAACGAAAATTTGTTTTTATTTATCGTGTAACCAGACACGTAGTTACAAAAATAATTCTTTCAAATTACACTTTTATGGGAATAATGAGTATTGTGTTGTTCTGAAGGTCGAAATTCTTACAGGGGATTGCGAGATTTCGAAGTTAATGGGCTCTTTTATTTATGCGCAGGTTGCATCAATGCATTGGCATTACCGAACTAAGACACGCAGTGCAATTTTATCAGTACAGTTGCACTGAGACCAATCTGTGTACCTGTGCCATATGTGCCCCAAATCAATTTGTATACCATCTTAAAAGCTTAAATAATAATATTTTTTTTAAAAAAAAACTCCCCAACAGGTTGTGTTAAGATACCCTTTGTCCTCAGTATTATATTTTCTTGACAGTTTGCAATAAATTAAATTCCGTTTTGGTAACACATTGCCGTGTATTGACAACACAATTCATCCCTCCCACACACATAGGTTAGAATGAATGACTGTAATATATGCCTTCATACATGTACCCAAGATGTCTGACGTATTATAAAATCTACTGAACAAATTTATAAACGAAAATGCAGTGGTACACGTAACGCGCGTCGATGTCCAGGGTTCGAACCCTGGGTGTACATGGATGTACGTGCCAAATGTGTTTGTCCCATAATCTGATTTATCAGTTCGTCATTCACCCCGCATCGTCATGATTTACCCAAGAGGTAGAAAAGCTTCGTAAAAGAACCGAAATAGATGATAAACGTACAAAGCAAACATTCATGAGCTACGAGTACATTTCATCACCTAGGAGCAGTGGCGTGCCTAGGATTTTCGAAGGGGTTGGGGTCGGGCTACTTTTTCTAGTAGCTAGTCTCGATTTTGCCACCTTTTCCTGCGTTTGACGTTTTTATTTTTAGGAATACTGAGCCAAGTGTGTGTGTGTGGGGGGGGGGGGTACGAGGGGTGCCTAGGAGCGCCAGAACATTTTAATTCGAAAATCAGTAACTAGCTATTTCAGAAGATAGCGTGGACCTTATTACTTATAGCGTGAACCATATTACTTATACTAAAGAAAATGCTCTAAAATTTAATTATACTTGTTCTAGGAGTATTGAGGTGGCCATTTGAAAAACAATGTCTGTCCATAGTCCGATCTAAGACCGGATAAACGAATCTTCGGAATGAAGTAAACATTTTGTAATTTCTCCTGAATGATGGAGATTTAAAAGCGGGAACTATTTGCGGCGGAAGAATTTTGATAATATAGGCTGTTGCATGTGTTTCCGCTGAATCGGAACGGCATACCAACACAAAGGCCGTATTCATATAGTACTCATGTAGGTCTTTATGATAGTAATCGCGTATTATTGTAGTTATACTTTTTGTGTGTAGATTGCTTTGATGTTACATTAGAGTGACCCACAGTTTCATTGCATGTAGTTTGTGAAGAACTGCAAAGTATTGAATTTACACTTCAGAGTTCTCGAGCTTCTCTCTTTACCAATAAATTGTATTATTTATCATATTCAATTGTTGCAGAAAAATACAACAACATGTGAGGTTTGACTAGCGCTTTTTCGAAAATTTTGCAGTGGTTTTCTTAATAATAGCTTTGTGTATGTGCGAAGAGATGTTTATTATCTTTCTTTATATTTACGTGAACCAGATTAAATATTTTACATAACAAATGTAGGCTCTACTCCTTTGTTACGAGCCTATTACGAGGACAAAAGGGCAGGGGCGCCGACTTGTCAGAATTACTGGGGGGGGCTCTGATCACTGAAATAAATGATAACTCACTACCTCCCTCCCACCCTTTTTTAAAAATAAAATTTACGTCCTCGTATAGCAGTTTTTAAGCAGCTATTATATTCCTCATGCAAATGAAATGTAACATGAGAAACGTTTATAAAATGTTTCAAAGTCGCTTTATGTCTTGTGTGTCTGCTCATTTGTTTTTTTAGATAACAATTAACATTTTTATTTAAAAGTAGGCTATGTATTTACATCAAGAGGTCAACATAACAGTTTTATGCCGGCCTCGGTAGCCGAACATGTTGGGTGGTCGACTCAACTCGCTTTGATCCGGAGGTCTCGGGTTCGAATCCCGGCGAGGGCATGGGTGTGTTTCAATGTCTGCAACAGACTTGTAAAGAAAGGACATGTGACGGGTGCAAATAACCTTAGTGTTGACGTACCCATAAAATAACGAATATTTACAATATTTAACAGTTTTATTTAAATATTTACATAAATGCTAAATCGCAGGAAAATTAGTTTAACTTTTTTGTTCTTGCTACAATATTTTACTTTTTAAATTTAATTTTGCAATAATAAAAAAAAACATAGCTCGCTGTGCTTTAGCAATAATGCCTTTCATCATAGCCGTTCCCGCTTTCGCAATACAGACTTTTCATAAGCTTTCCTTGCGTACTTTACTACAAGCCAGTGTTAAATAAACTCAGACTTAAGAATTATTTTCCCCTTATTCTTTGTAGGCTGCTAGAGGAAGAGATTTTGAGGATAACTAAATATCGCACATATCAATATTGCCTTAAAGTCGCGTTTACGACCTCAAATTGTTCAGAATTCACTAAACAACATACTGGTATAATTGTCATATCACCTCGTTATTTTGAAACTCTAAAAATATTAACAATACTCATGATTATATACTTAGTATATAGTAATAAGTCATGTGTTTTGCTGTCTCCGGTCATACCCCCCCCCCCCCAAAGTTGATGGTCTAGAACATTTCAAATGTGTATTTAAAGTTAAGTTCATGTTGCAAAATTCAGAGTAAACTGTACAAGAGAAGCAAAATAATACATTATTAGATCCTCTTAAGCAAAATTATTTGAGGGGCTCTGCCCCCACATCATTAAGCCCCCCCAAGCCCCATGCAGTCGGCGCGTGTGCAAAAGGGTTGAACACAACATGTGCCGTTTCCTCTGTCCATCATTATCTTGTTATTATTTCAACTTGTCACTTTATCATGTTCTTTTATGCAAAAATATTAGAATGTAAACAATTTGTTGTAATTAATAATGGGCTGCCAAGCTGAAAACACCAGGTCGGTCAGTAGGCGCCAGGCATTTATCCAGTAGCGTAACTAATATGCTGTGCGCCCCCCCCCCTTCCCCCGCGCAACTTTCAGTTGTGCGCCCATACTCGTTTAAAAATATACAAATATATTTCTTTTCTAAATTATTAATTCACGCCCACATTTATATTAGGTATATAAAAACATGAAAATGCATACATGTAATTTGAATCAATGTAAAAACTGATACGGTTAAGACAACAGAGAAACTGTAAAAAATTATATATTGTAATTATATATGAAAACAGACTGTTATTACAAAAAATACGATATTGTCAAATGATCATTAGCAGTCGTCTGCATTTTTTCATGGAAGCAAATTCTTGTTTGCTAGTTTTCGAGCTCGATCGCTCTCACTCCTGACATTGTGCTTCTCAAGTAATTTTTGATGAATTTTAGCTTGGAAAATCATTTCGTCGAGGAAGATTTTTTTTAACATCTCTTTTCTGTTTGGTAAAACTTGTAAGTAGGGTGAAAATTAGCGTTGCCAGCGTGTTCTCTTGCCTGTCGTCAACCCTTCGGCTACGTAAACCATTCAGCTAATGAAGTTTTGTTTTTCTAATCTGGTAATCGACTTTCTACTTGTGATTAACATTTTCTGTTTGCAGTTAGGGGCATAAAATATAATATGTTCGGTTGAAAATATATTTTAACGCGGAAAGTGAACCTTTTGTGAACTATCGGTCTTTCTTAGTTTATCATTCTTACTGCGCCCCGAAGCTCCGAAGCTCGTGCCCCCCCCCCCCTCGCACCGCGTCTGAAATAACAGACGTGATACATCTTGAGCTTACACATTTACTTTGGATGCAATAATAATAATTATATTACGGTGGAGGCACATAGTGGTTCGGATTACAATTTAAACTGTAGGTCCAGTTCCGATTAGCCTTACTGTGCATAAACTGGACTTACAACACCAAATCAACCAATCAATAATAATATACCATTGTTATCTTCATATGCATTGATTATTGTTGTTGATATTAGTAGTAGTAGTACTCCTCCCTATTCATTTGTGGTTGCTGTTCCGGCTATTGACTGAAATCACTTTAGACACTCCCAATATTACTACTACTACTATTAAAATATGTCAATGGCTTGACTACCCCTACAAGAATTTCTTTCGATGTCTATGATTATGTACTACACATATGTATTCTTCCGATCGAGAAAATGCATTGTAGTTTTTTTAATACCCATTAGGCACGAAATATGCCTAATGTGCACAATGATTGTAATCATAAGCATAGCAATAAGACTTATCTGACCACAGACAAAAAAACATGCGACTTACGTTCATTTACCCGTCATCAAGCCTGTGTAGCGGAAACCGAAGAAATCGTAAGTTGCCGGTCACTTTCATGGAAAGTGCCTGCTTTTGTTCTTCCATTTTTTCTTAACTTGTCACCTGTAAGCAACCTGTATTTTATGTACATATTCTTCTGAATGTAATCTTTACAATGGTGTAAGATACATATTACCATTTTCGTTGAAAAACCCTGTCACTAAGAGCAAAAGGTATCCCTTGCGGTCCGTTTCCAATGCTAACTGCATGGGGAAAGTACGGACAGCGCGTTGTATATTGCCAGGTATACCATTGCTATGGCAACAACTGCTCTGTGATCGGGTGTTTCCTTCCCGGTTGCGGAAGCCGTGTGTAGGTAGAAGCGAATTCGTACCATTCAACGTTCTTCAAATGTGGTGCCAGAGTTGTATATTCAACGGGCGTTGGCGGGAAAGGGCGGGAGGTACAGTGGGAACAAGTTCCCCCCTATAATTCGGATTAAATATATTGTGAACAGGGAAGAAGATATTGTTATATTATACACAATGTATCCTCCTCCTCAAATAACTTATAGGTAGGTCCCCTAGGGGGTTGTAAATATGGATTTTCATATCAACAATAGAATGACAATACTTCAACATTAACAGAAAGGAACCATAGAAGAAGCGTAGTCCAATGGACCTTTCGATCAACTAAAACCAAAGTGTCAAGGAAGGAGGGTGGAATGTGCAGCATGGCCATTTCCTGGAAACATCAGCTCCCTTCACAAGGTTTCGGTCAGCTCCAGGGAAAGGACACTTCATCTGGAAAATGTCCAACTGACCTCTCGCCCTCTTTCCAGGGAGCACATACCGCACACAGTGTTGACAGTTCAGCGTTTGAATACCTAAATAATATTTCTTAAATACATTACAGATTTGTAAATTCTACCCCTGAGTCAATGAAATTTACATTTTGTTGTATTTTCCTTTCGATTTCTTCATGTGAAAAATGTACGATAAAAAAAAGTAAAGTGCTCCCCTGTGCTTAGCACCACGCCATGAAGACGTGTAGGGGGTGTGGGGGTAACGCCCCACACTTTCTTGATCCGGTCGTGAGTGAGGGTGATGTGATCAGCATCACGCCCCAGACCGCCCAGGGTTTCCCCCAGGTACCCATGTTATTCGACGCTGGGTGGGCGCCGGGGCCGCTTCCAACGTTAGAAAAGTTCCCGGATTTGAACCGGCCGGGGATCTATCCCGAGACCTTTAGCATGATAGTCAGACGCGTTACCGACTGATAAAGGTAAGGGAAGAAATACAAAGATACAGGTTTGACTACTTGTGAATTGTATTAGTATGGTTAGCAACACTATTTTCTGTAACTTGGGCGAGATGGATGATTTTGGAGTGGCAGAGAAGAGAATAGTCAAATGCCTTGTACCTGTCTCAGTGTAGCATCTCGTCTGAAACTTTACTGCAAAACTGGCTGAAGAAGGAGAAATGAAACCAGACAGAAAGATACCAAACGTGGTGAGTAGAAAAGCCGTGACGTGACACTATATGTAGGTATAATTTCTTCCAACGGATATTCATAAAGTACCAATATAAAATTTACTGACAGAGTATTCGATATAAAATGACACAAGTATTTTCATGAAGAACCTAAGAGATTCATTCACGTCTATAGTTGATGTATGTGACCATTTTTGTGGCTCTTAAGAGTTCTTACCTTTGAAAAATAAATTATATATTAGAAAGAGAATTGTAAAGGCAGGGGCGTCTGTGCGGGGTGATTGCCTGGGCGCTAAGGACAAATGGGGTGCCGAACAAGCAAAACAGATAAAGCTAGAAAAGCATTAACGTCGTAGTGCCTGTGAAATTACTGGTACCCTATTAAATTGAAGTTATTGTCAGTTTGCAAAGATATAGATTTAGTAAAAATTGTCTTCCTCTTTTGATGTAGTTGGTTCCCTGACATAATGGTATATTTAATTTTTTCCATCTTTTCAGAGGAAGCAAAGGAACATAAGAAATTTAATTTATATTAAGTCCCAAATTTATATATGACCATAGGCGCACCAGTGGGGGGAACGACGACACTTGCCACTGCCTGCTGGAAAACGTGGAGAGAAAAATTTCGTTTGGTTCATTGTGCTCTTTGTGTTGGAAAGTGAAAGAAATGCTATTCAATTTTTAAATAATTGAAAATAAAGCAATACGTCAATTTACAAGTGAAAATTCCTTGCCTACACTTTGCAGCTAACATGCCATGCATGCATGTAATTGCACATGTTATTTAGTTTTCTTTTAAGGCAAAGATGCACATACAGTAACTCCTAATTCCATAGAGTATCTCATTCAGTATTTGAAAGATAAACTCTCAGCAGCGCCAAACGTACTTTTCAAAGTTTTGTAAGGGTATAAGACTTCAATATGAAATTTTTTGCATGTTCAAAAGCAGTACCAAGTATCTACCAAACGTGCATCCCAACTTCCCACTACATTTTAAAGTCTCCATGGCCATGCTCTAAATATATAGAGTTTCATTACTTTATTTTTAGTTTGTGAATCATTGTTTAAACAGAGATTTGAAAACACCAGCAGAATTTGGAACTCATTCGCAACATAGAGCTATTAAAATTATAAATATATATATCCATATTTTCTAACTGAAGCTAGAACAGTTAAGAGCCATATTATATCTGTACTTGTTACTACTGCTTCAGACAGGCAATCATGCACGCACTCATGCAATGAATTCTCACTGATAATTCGTCGATGATTTGTTTGGGCACCCCCCCCCCCAACCCCCCGAGTTACACTACGACAAGAACCATACAAATACAGTTAAAAAAATTGTGCAAGTGTTCCTAATTTCTTTAAAACTAACTTAAGAATTGCATGAAATGATTCCTGGTAATATGTTGAAATTTTGTGTTTTTCAATGTCATCTCTTGTGTTTTGATTGATTGATTGATTGATTGATTTAGTTTATTTTACTTCGCGTTTTGTGCCTCTTGGCTAATTTGCGAAGATGATGATGAAATGATGAAATTGATGAATGGACATTCACAAACAACCAAGCCCGACCGGGATTCGAACCCGGGACCCTTGGCGTCGCAGCGCGATGTGCTAACCACTCGGCCACAGGGTCGGGCGTCTAACGATTGATTAAATCAAGTACTGAACATTATCGGAAAGCAACACTCGAAACATTAGACTGGAATGTTAATATTATCAGAAAAATATATTTGAAATCTTTTCCTGCATTTGAAATCTTTTTTCTTCGGAAATGTTATGTGAAGTAAAGGGAGGGGGGTTAATCTCTGGTAACATCTATGAACAAATTGAATTAGGGCAAACATTTTAAAAGCGGTCCAAAATATGCACTTAACATCCTCAAACTTACACCCCCAAAAGATTCCATCCCCCCCCCCCCCAAAGGGAAAAATCTTGGATAAATCCCTAAACCTGATAGTAGTCAGTTTTCCTTCAGTTAGAACTAGAAAATATTTTTATTTTGCATTCTCCAACCTTTTTTGCCTTTAAGGTCATTTTTCAGTAATTTTTGCCAATTTTTGTTGCATTTTTAAGACCTTCACCGTTATTTCGTGAATTTTAAATTAATTTGCTATGATAACTTACCTGCAAATTTAAATTCCCTAGGAAGTACGACATTAATCGAAAATATTGTCAGTGCAATAGCACAACATTATTTTGTCGCTATTATTTCTTTAATTTGTGATTTGAAAGCAAAATTAGTCACTATGGAAAGAAATAATAATAATTTGATGCATAATGTATGTAACACAACGTAAAGTCCGCGCGTTCATTATATCCCCATCGGCAACCCTTTGATAAAACTTAACACTGGAAACAATAGCCAACAATAGCCAGACCGCTTCCGATAAGCGCGTGCACTCAGACGTTGTTGCCACATTTTCTTTACATTTCTTGTAGTTGCAAGGCGGAGCAGGCGGGTGCGTGAGTCTTTTCTCTTTACATATTCTTTAATTTGTTTGTTTCTCTTTCTTTTTCTTTACCCTTTCCTTCAATTTGGCAACATCGCTTTCGTACTCCAGTTTCTTCAAAAGAAAACCGCCCGCTTGGGTGTTTCTTTTAACAAAGAGCACCGCTCCCTTTGTTAACCGCTGGGGATATAATGAACGCGCGGACTTTATGTATTTTCAGATGCTGACCGTCGACTGTATCGTGCAAAGCTCACTCTGAAAGATGAAAGACTCATAAGGGTTTTATCGATTTATTCAACAACTCCCTTGTAATTTATGAAAATAAATCAAGCTATCCTCTTAAGAGCGAATATTATCTTTAGGTTATATTTTCAAATTTCGGTCATTTTTTGATAATTTTAACTTCATTTTATAGGTCAATTTTGGAGATTTTTTAGGTAATCAAGTTACGAGCCCTACATACGAATAAGTAACGACGCTTATGACTATTCCATTCAACGTTCTGTGTCATGTTTTTTTTTCTTCCTTCGACGATTTAACTGCTAGTGCGTCGTAGCACAGCAGTGAATTGGGTTTCCGAGTTGGACACAAAGGACATTGTCCTTGAATCCAATCTAACCCAATTGCATACGAAAAGGGTTGCAGTAATTGCATAGACATGCATTTCTCAGATAAACGAACCGTTTGATATCGCTCTACATAATGACCTCATTCTGCTCATTATATTTCTATCTGTGTAACCTTGACACGTGTTTTGCACTGAGGTGTAAACAAAAGCTTAATGTCTCTTTACAACGTAACTAATGTGCATGCATAACGCCTATTGTTCTTTTTTTAGACTGTGATGATTGTTTTAAGAAATTATCGATGCATTCGAAAGTGACGAAACCTCATTATATCCCAAGCAATGAATTACACTACAACTAATTATAGTCTTATTCTCACAGCACAAGCCCTTTGAGAGCGTAATTAGATCTGTGGAACATAAGATTCGGTATGTGGACATTAATTCAAATCTATCTGGTAAAATTTCAAAAGCGACCCTAGGAAAGACCAACCGATACGGGTTATGAGGTAGCCTAATGATGTGTTGCATCTGTTTCGTGCAAGACCTCACCGCTGGTAACCTATAGCCTTTGTAATTAAAATGTTCCGGGGTGTATCCCCGGCGAAGGCAGATTGCACAGTGGTTCGGATTCGACTTTAAACTGTATGTCCAGCCCCGATTAGCCTATCTGAGTATAAAATTCACTAAAACTTCGACATGGTCCCGGGTTCGAATCCCGGCCTTGAGATGGGGGCAATCATAATCCTCATCGCGATTAGCCAAAAGTTACAGTAAAGCCACCTTAAATAACAAAAATAAAGGCGCGAAACTTGCATTGCTCATACCAACATTACATGGCTACTGGCTCTACTACTCTGTCACCTTCTTTGTGTTTAATAATTTAATTTGTCAATTCCTTTCGATATCCACAACCAGCATCGAACCCGGGATTGCTCGTAACAAAGACGGAACGTGGTGAATGGCTGGGTCTCGTCAATGGATCCAAATCTATTATTGTGGAAATATTACAAGAATACAACACTACAGTAAACACTAATAATACAAAATTTTCGTATGAGGAATGAAATGCAGTACGTTGAAAAAATGTCACTATTTAAAGATACTGACTGATATCTGTTACAGTCTGCTGTTTTGTGGCAGTTGTTCGCTTTTACTCGTAATTAGGCCTGGGCTGATGTGTAGGTATTGGTAAGTACAGGTTGGAATTTATTCACCAGTATAGACCGATACTAGATTGATTTAGTTTATTTTTCTTCGTTTTTCTGCCACTTTAGGCTAATCGCGAAGATGATGAGTGATGACGCGAAATTGATGATGGGACACTAAATACTTTTCCGGAGTGTGTGTATTTCACGGAGACATCCCAAATCCTGTGCAATACCTACGGTAGGTACTTTCACTGAGTTTAATTATCGGGGAAAGTGTACAAAATTAGAAATTTGCCTTTATTTTGAACCAGTATTGTATGGAAGAGGTGACTTTATACCCTCTATCCACGGTATCTCTGGGCCAAGTGAACGAAAAGTTGTCTCAACGCAAGTAGTGACGCGAGAGAACTCGAGCAATGAACGCGTGATAGGGAAGTGAGTACATGAAGAGGAAAATGCGGCTGCAGACACCAGCTCCTCCCACTCGCTTTCTCCCCATCTCTACAGTTATTCGCGGCCTTGCTCCTCAGATTCCCAGGACAGAGTATAGGTATTGAGTGACTGCTATTTTAATATTACAGAATATTTTGTTTAATATATTGAACCAAAACATGGTAAATTAATGTATATTATATAGTGGATTATTTACATGTTAATATTAATATTTTGAACAATTTTTAATTATTACAATTTTCAAGCATCAGTGAGAATCGGTAATAGCATTGGTATCGGCCCATCCTTACTCCTAATCCAATCTTCCCGAATGTATTCAACGCAAACATATAACGCAGCATACAAGGGTCCTTATTTTGTCAGAGTGTAAACACGATAACAAATATCTACCGGAAAGATTAACTCGTATGTTACTCTTGTAATCGTTACATAGAGAATCGTTTTTGTACTCGGGTCAAAATCGGATTTTGTTACCAAAGTCCTTATGTACCTCTGGCAAAGTTTTTATCATCCGTTTTTTCCTCCATGTTGTTAGTTGTTTTTCCAGCCAAAGGGCATAAATCTGTTTGTTTATCTGTTAACAGTAGCACAGACAGATTCTGTGTATGCAGTGGCGTGTCCAGGATGGGGGGGGGGGATATTAGTAGGTGGCTACTCACCGGGAATTCCTTGAAATCCGGGAATTTTGCTTGAATTCTACTTGAACCTTTCTCCCTATACGTGAAAAATTGCAAGTTTTATTAATCCAAATCCCATTGATTTTATATATAGGGTGCCACGTTACTCAAACCTGCAACAAAAAAAAACTGTTAGTTTTCCAACATTTTGGCACCACTTTCACATCTCTACATTGCATATAACGGATATGAATAAAGTTTGTAATCAGGGAAAGACTTCTGGAACACCCGGTATATTTATTAATGCTCGAGGCAGGTTTTTCACAGTTTAGTTTTTTTTTTTTTTTTGTATTTTATCGAAATGAAAGCTGCGTGGCAAATATAACAGAATTCTATCAATTCAACAGAATTCTCTCAATTCATTTGCTTTGTTAGTTTCCCTTGCAGAAAAATCTATTTCACAGACGGAAGATTATTGCAAGATATCTTGAAGTCGATAGGTAAATTTGAGTTTGAACTTCTTATACAATTAACAATTTTTCGTAGATTAATATATCCCGTAACATTCGTGACTTGTGTTTGAGATGTATTTCGAGTCTGAGAACGTGAAATGGCAAATGTAAAATCCACACCTTAAATTACTTACCTTACCAACTGGCTCTACGGCTCTGGGTGAGCTTTGGCCTCCTGTACTATCAGCCTCCAAGCATCTCGGTCCAATATCTTCTCCCTCCATCCATGGACTCCCATTCTTTGTAGATCTTGTACGACACTATTCCGGAATATTAGTTTGGGTCTGCCTCTTCTTCTTGTGGAGTACATTCTCTCATACATGATTCTTCGCGACATTCTATCCTTATTCATACGTTCTATGTGACCCATCCAACTAATTCTTCTGGCTTTAATAAATCTTACTATAGATCGACCACAAGGAAAAAAACCTTGGGACGAAAAGTCCTCGCACAACTTTCCCTTCTTCCCTCCACCTCGGGCCATAAGGAAGCATTGTCCACTCTCCCCCTCCCCTACTCGTGGGGGTACGGTGCACAGGAGCCGCGGGTCTGCGCAAGTTGTTTTGCTCGTGGTTCCACTATATATCCTTTTGATTTAAGATGGAATGTATCTCTTCAATGTTTCGACTTCTCCAAAAATCCCCATCCTTGATTGGTCCATATATTTTTCTGATTATTCTTCTTTCTATTTTCCTTAATTGTTGTTCGTCTTCTAAACTCATTGTCCATACCTCAGCACTGTAAGTTATTACCGGTCTTATAAATGTTTTGTAAATCAATAGTTTTGTATATCTGCTAATTAACTTGCTTTTTAGTAATTGCATATTGGCATAATATGCTTTGTTCCCTGCGTTTATTCTTTCTCTAATTGTGTCATGCATATTATTTAGGTCATTTATCGTCATTTCAAGATACTTGAAGTTTGTTACTGCTTCGAATTTCTTGTGTGTCTTTTGTAAATTGGTGGTAACGTTTTTTACCTTGTTTTGGCGTCGTTAGTATGAATTTGGTTTTGTTCATGTTTGTATGTAACCCAATTCTATTTGCTGCTTCCTTTAATTATTCTTCTGTTCTGGATATTATAACTACGTCGTCGGCATATGCGTTAATTTGGCTAAGTTTCGTAAATATTGTTCCTCTTTTGGCTAATTTGCTTATTATTCCATGTAGTGCTGTGTTAAATAAGCATGTAGATAGTCCATCTCCTGCACCTTAAATTAAATATTTTAAATAAATATACCGTTTAATTGAATGGATGATATTCAGCGAACAACTTCCCCCCACAATTCATTGCGCGAAAGCACGCCCGCGGCCATGATTCCGGCAAACGTTTCGCAGCACAGACTTTGCACATGTTGAAAACATGTTTGATAAGCATTGCGCTCACAGCTATTGTGGCAGTGATTCAAGGTACAAATATAACTATTGTAAACCAAATGTGGACTTTCACATTAGATTATATACCAAACGTACACTTCAACAATGACCAGAGTATCTAAAAAGCTGCTATTTGCTACAAAGCAACTTTGTATAAAGCCTGTTTCTCATCGAATCAATCGGACCTATCCGATAGTGCAGTGGCTAATGTTATCCACTTGTAATCGAAGGATCCAAAATTCGATTCCCGGGGGAGGGAATTTTAAAGAAAATTAAAAATATATTTTAAAAAAAGGAACAAACTTTGTCTCGTGAAAATTATTCCGAAGTACAAAATTGTGTACTCTGTTTCTTAAGGCCGTAACGTATCATTGTCACTTTTCGTATGTGTATTGAGACAGGCCTAGAAGATATGCTGAAAAGTATATACAAACATACGCTTACTTCGAACGCACCAACGGATTGATAAGCAGTATTTCAAATTTTCTGTGAACATTATTAGAGATCGTACAAGAACCGCACGTGTTTCAATTGCAAATCATGCAGATGTAACGCTAGCCATAAACACAGTACCTGCCTTTAAAATACGATTCATATTTCACCCCGGATTGGAAAAATCACGCCATCTTAACCACCGACGAAACTCTGTATAAAGGTATGATGTTCTCTCACAATTAATACATAAACAATGGCACACAGACATACACAAAGCATTAATTCAAACTTCATTTGAAAATATACAATAATAGTAATATAATTAAAAATGTTAAACATAGGGTCATTTTCATGCACGCAGCATTTGCTTCGCTTCACGCTTGCTATGCCTTGCTGGACACAGTTGCAGAGCACGTGCAGTTTGGCCAGATTTCCCATCATGCTCTCCGCCGCTGACGTCACATTGAATATCCTCCATTGAATTAGAATTTTTTGGATAAATTGGAATCGCACAGACCCTTTATATTGTTGATATATTTATGTGTGTGTGTGTGTGAGTGGGGAGAGGATGTAATACACGTAAGGCTGAAATAGAGAAAACATCGGCCTCTATCCTTGAATTTTTGGAAAGTTTGCCTTGAAAACCGCGAATTATACTTGGATACTCGAGTACCTCTCGTTGCTTGTGCTGACCCACAAAGGAGCAACCCTGAATACGTTTCAAGTATAGAGAACGTGAGTTAACCACGCACAGACTTGTCTTCTTGGTGTATCGGTTACCGCATTTAACCGCACGAATTGAACCCAGGGTTCATGGATTGTCTTTGAGTGGCTTCTCAAATCTGCTACATAATATTGATTTGATACAGTAAATCTTGGGTGACCCCAAGTATTGTAATACCGTGCGTCCATTTCCTTGCAAGGCCGAGAGATCGGAAGAAGTGTGGCGGGCGGCGCTAGCGGAGATGCCGACATTTTCGGACAGTAACGTCCCGCTTATTTTTATGGACATATCTTTAGCATGCAGATATTTATATTAATATTGCAAAACGAGCACTAACCTGTGTTATAAGAGTTGTTCAAAGTGATGTCCACGTACATTCACACATTTCTGGCATCGTTTTAATTTTAGTAGCTTAGTGGCTGTATGTGCTGTTGATTTTGACACACCCACCTCCTGTGAAACTGCGTGGAGGTTTGTTTGGAGAGGGTTCTAATGCTGCCCCAATTTCGTCGAATTTTTCTTCTGTCTGTCTGTCTCCGTCGTTTTTGCTTAAGGGTTCTAAAATTTAACGATCCAGTTTCTCGGAATTTAAGGACAAGAGTTCTAACCATCTCTCTACCTGGAAGTGAAACGCCAGGGAATTTGTGTGCAAATAGCCTACACACGTCTCGAGACGAGTCTGTTTTCACGCAAGTGTCATACATAAAAATCATTTGTTCTAACGTGAACTTTGCGGCTGGCATTTCAATCACCTCACTTACACACAAAGAAGTAGTAAAAACTAACTAACTAACTAACTAACTCTCTAGCCTTCTTAAACCCGAAGGTTCATGGCTGCAGCAACATAGGCCTTCCATCTGTCCCTATCTTGAGCAAGATCTATATACTCTTTCCCATCCCTACCGATTTCCTTTAGGTCCATCTCAACGTTGTCCCTCCATCTTCGTCTTGGCCTTCCTACAGGTCTCTTACCATCAGGTTTCCCAACAAGAATCCTGTAAACTCCTCTTTCCTCTCCCATTCGTGCCACATGGCCTGCCCACCTAAGTCTTCTTGATTTAATTATTCTAATAATATCTGGACATGAGTACAAATTATGTAGTTCTAAATTATGTAACCTTCTCCACTCACCTGTCTCCTCATCCCTTTTAGGTCCAAATATTTTCCTAAGGATCTTGTTTTCAAATACTCTCAATTTATGTTCCTCTTTCAATGTAAGGGACCAAGTTTCACACCCAAATAATACTACAGGCAAAATTACTGTTTTGTATATTTTAACTTTTAGTTTCTTAGATATTAAACGAGAAGACAAAAGTTTATGAAGAGAGAAGTAACATGCATTTCCTGAATTAAGCCTACTTTTTATTTCCTCTTTAATATAATTTTCATTTGTTAATATTACTCCTAAGTATTTGAATTTGGAAACTGGTTCAAACGAGTTGTTATCAATAATTAGATTTTGATTATTACCTAACACTTGGTTTCGGCCTGTAAGCATATATTTAGTTTTCTCTTTGTTAACTTCCAAACCTATCTCTTTAGCAGTTTTGAAAAATATTTTAGCATTATTCTTAATTGTATTCACATCATCCCCCAGTAAGTCTACATCGTCTGCATATGCTAACAACTGAGTCACACCATTTAATTTTAGTCCTTCTTTAGTTTCTTTTACCTTCCTTACAGCATATTCTAAGGCAAAATTAAAGAGCAATGGAGATAATGCATCTCCTTGTTTTAACCCATCATGAATTGTAAATTTCTCAGACATATTATTACCCACACGAATTTTACTTTCTGTTTCACTGGTGCATATTTTTATCATACTAACAAGCTTCTTAGGTATTCCAAACTCTACTAATATATTATATAATTTATCTCTTTTGACCGAATCATATGCTTTTTTGAAATCAATGAATAGCTGATGGACATTCTGATTATATTCCCACTTTTTTTCAAGTATCTGTCTAATGTGAAAAATTTGATCTGTAGTTGATCTGTTACGTTTAAATCCACATTGATAATCACCTATAATTTCATTAGCATATGGGGTTAGTCTTGTTAAAAGAATGTTAGACAATATTTTGTATGTTGTTGAGAGTAGAGAAATTCCACGGTAATTACTACAGTTCATTTTATCACCTTTTTTAAACACAGGAACAATTATGGATTCTTTCCACTGTTGAGGGATTTCTTCTTTATTCCATATTAAACAAATTAATTTATGAATTTGACATATTAATGAATTTCCACCATATTTAATTAACTCAGCTGGTATTAAATCAATGCCGGGTGCTTTGTTATTCTTTAGCCTTTTAATAGCATCTTTAACTTCAGTCAAGCTAGGTTCTGGAACTAAAGGTTCTGCTGTGTGGATTTCATTTACTTCTGATTTATCTCCTACATGGACATTTAAAAGGTCATTAAAGTAGTTCTTCCATCTATTTAGAATATCGCTTGGGTCAGCTAGAAAATCACCATCTTTATCTTTTATCAAGTTTACTTTAGGTTGCCACCCCTTTCTAAATTCATTTACACCTTTATATAAATCTCTGATATTTTTATTTTTGCTGTTTGTTTCAATTTCGTTAATTTTGCTTTTCAAGTAATCTCTTTTTTTACTTCTAAACGTGCGGTTAACTTCTCGCTTTATTCTATTATAATTGCTTAGATTTGTATCGTCCGAGTTATTTAACCACCTAAGTCTAGCCTGATTTCTTATTTCTATTAGATTATGACATTCATTATCAAACCATGGCTTACTTTTTCTTGGTTTATGGTATCCTATACTTTCTTTAGCTGCTGATTCTATTGCATTACGTATGTGCTCCCAATTCTTATTTACGTCTCTTTCATTTATATTTTCATCATCATTTAAATCCTGCAAAACATCAAATCTATTTGACAGTTTAATTTGGTAATCTTTCTTAATTCTTTCATCAGCAAACTTTCCTGTATCAAATTTTATAACTTTTAGATTTTGTTGCTTATGATTTATCACTGAGAGTCTTTCTCTTAATTTAGCAATTACTAAATAATGGTCACTGGCACAGTCAGCACCTCTATGTGTACGAACGTCAATTATACTAGTATGCCTTCTCTTATCAATGAGAATATGATCTATCTGATTATGAGTTTTACCATCTGGAGAAGACCAGGTATATTTATGGATATCTTTATGTTTAAAAGTGGTACTTTTCACAATTAAATTCTTTGAGGTTGCAAAAGTAATCAATCTTATACCATTATCATTACTTAATTCATGAAGACTTTCTTTACCAATCGTGGGTTTAAATGTCTCTTCTTTGCCAATCTGTGCATTACAGTCACCTAACAGAATTTTCATATCATACTGGGAAAATTTATCAAAGATCTGTTCTAACTCTGCATAAAAATCATCTTTAGTATTATCATCTTTATCTTCCGTTGGTGCATGTATGTTTATTAAAATAATTTTACACCACCTACCCTGTAAAACTGCATATGATATCCTATCATTAATAAATTCTACTGTTTTAAGAGCCGAGAAAATTCTATTATTTATGAAAAAGCCTGTTCCAAAATTATGATTTTCAGTACCACCATAGAAAAAAGTATAATTTTTAGTTTTACAATTCCCTTCTCCTGGCCACCTAACTTCCTGGACAGCTACTACATCTAATTTATACTTCACTATCTCATTAACTGTACACTGAAATGCCCCAGGCCGGTAAAGGCTCAGAACATTCCAGGTGCCTAATTTAATATCCTTATTCCTAATGTAGATCTTATCCTTAGTCCAGGGACCTCCCAAAGTAGTCCCCACCCGGAGATCCGAACGGGGGACTATTTTACCTCCGGAATATTTTACCTTGGGAACATCCATGGCCTTATATTTCTGTTTCTTGACATGTCTTTTTACAGTGCAGAGTTGTCAGCTCTACGCCTAACCCCCAATATGATTGGAGGAACTACTACACAAGACAAACACAAACATATTAGACAGCACAATTACTACACAAGACGAACACAAACACATTAGACAGCATAACTACTACACAAGACACACACAAACACATCACAACTATAACACAACATAAACACAAACACACCACAACTACTGCACAATATAAACACACACACACACACACACACACACACAAATCATTATTAGCACATAACATAATTAACACAAATTATTAGTTAGTTCAGTACTTACTTACAAAGAAGTAGTACGGCAAGTAACCAAAAACCACACTCTTTCACACAGTACGAAATTAACACGCTCTTGGTTCAAGGTCTGTTCCTCACTCCATACGCAGCTCTGTCCAGGGCACCTGTAGTCGCGAAGGAAAGAACAACTCAAGCTCGGAGCTTTCAGATTGCAAACAATGTTCACGAAAACCATTGACTTTTGACGGTTTAGTCTGCAACGCAATCTTGATACAGTGTTGCACATTCGAAACCTCCAAACGATTCCGAGCGAAGCAATTCGAGGGTACACGTAAGCGGGACGTTATTGGTCGAAAATGTCGGCATCTCCGCTAGCGCCGACCGCCACACTTCTCCCGATCTCTCGGCCTCGCAAGGAAATGGACGCACGGTATTTGAATATCTCTCTCTCTCTCTCTCTCTCTCTCTCTCTCTCTCTCTCTCTCTCTCTCTCTCTCTCTCTCTCTCTCACACACACACACACACACACACACACACACACACACTCACTCACTCACTCACTCACTCACTCACTCACTCACTCACTCACTCTTCCTCCCTCCTTGCATTTATAAATGGTGTATGTTTCTCCTTTGGGAACGTATTCGATGCCAATAATATTGTTTGAAGTGATGTTTTATCCTTATATTTATTGTAATTACATAGCACCTCTTTGTCCTATGCAGTGAATTATCCACACACGACCAAATTTTCCACAACATCCACTTCAAATTCTTCAGAAGGGCCCAATTTATTGACTTTTTGATACTAAATTTACCTTTCCCCCACCCAGATGAAAAATTTCTGTTTAAACCCGTTTCCCAACACACATGAGAAACCATTGTTATAATACCTTAACGAGCAACTTGTAAACAGTACCGCATAAGCAAAATATGGTGGTAAGTGGTCAGGATTCAGAAAAAAAAAATCTCATCTGTGAAGTGAAGCAGTGAGGTAAATGTGACCGATATGCATGAATCCGTGAACAGTTTGTTCCGTAAAGAGGTCTGTTCATAATAGGGATGGCCAAACGGATCCGGATCCGAAAAATCCGGATCCGTTCGGATCCGGATCCAAAAGTTACGGATCCGAGAGTTCCGGATCCGCGGATCCGGATCCGGGTCTGAAAGTTTCGGATCTGGATCCGGATCCGAAAATCCGGATCCGGATCCTAGAGTTTCGTATCTCAATCCCATTATAATATTACCACACCTTAGTCCTACAAGAATTTTTTTCAAGTGTTGTTCCTAAAATACTTTGCTACGCATCGGCTAACACACTCGTGCACAAATGTCCGAAGTGATTTTGTAAATGCCATTGAAACGAATATGTATTCATTCGAATGTATTGGAAATGAAAACACACATAAATGTGAGACATTCCATTCGAGGATGAAACCTTTAACACATATAACAAGATAGAAATGTTATACAAAAATTATACAATTGTTCTACAGTTACAGTTCAACAAATTAAAATGAAACATTATAATATATGCAGTGTTATATAATTACAAAGCGTAAGACTAACAAGGGAGGTTATCTAAGTGTCGCCCTCCGATTTCTATGAAACTTGGCAGGCGTATAGTGGGGCCCAAAGGAAGAAATACGTGTTTCTTTGTTTCAGCTAAAAAACTGTTTTAGGGGGCAAAACCCCCTCAAATGTCAAGATAAGGACAAATTGAAGTGAGGATCTGACCCCTGTGTCCCTCCGATTTCCATGAAACTTGGCAGCTGTATAGTGGGGCCCAATGGAAGAAATACGTGTTTTTTTTGTTTCAGCTAAAAAACGGTTTTAGGGGGCAAAACCCCCTCAAATGTCAAGATGAGGACAAATTGAAGTGAGGATCTGACCCCTATGTCTTTCCGATTTCCATGAAACTTGGCAGGTGTATAGTGGGGCCCAACGGAAGAAATACGTGTTTTTTTGTTTCAGATAAAAACGGTTTTAGGGGGCAAAACCCCCTCAAATGTCAAGATGAGGGCAAATTGAAGTGAGGATCTGACCCCTGTGTCCCTCCCATTTCCATAAAACTTGGCAGGTGTATAGTGGGGCCCAAATGAAGAAATACGTGTTTTTTTGTTTCGGAAAAAAATTTGTTCTAGGGGGCAACCTCCTCTCAAATGTCAAGATGAGGACAAATTGAAGTGGGGATCTGACCCCTGAGTTCCCCTCCGATTTCCATGAAACGTGGCAGGTGTATAGAGGGGCCCGAAGGAAGAATTACGTGTTTTTTTGTTTGAGCTAAAAACTGTTTCAGGGGGGCAAAATCCCCTCAAATGTCAAGATGAGGACAAATTGAAGTAAGGATCTGACCCCTGTGTTCCCCTCCGATTTTCATGAAACTTCGCAGGTGTATAGAGGGGCCCAAAGGAAGAAATACGTGTTTTTTTGTTTCGGCTAAAATACTGTTTTAGGGGGCAAAACCCGCCTCAAATGTCAAGATTATGACAAATTGCCGTGGGAATCATCTGACCCCTGTGTCCCCCTCCGATTCCCATGAAATTTGACAGGTGTATAGAGAGGCCGTATGCCCCCTGTTTCTTCCTATGCCATATTTACGTGGTTTCGGGGACAGATCCCCACTTCAATTTCTCCTCATCTTGACATTTGAGGGGGGGGGGCTCTATACACCTGCCAAGTTTCATGGAAATCGGAGGGGGAGACTTAGACCTCCCTAGTAAGTAAGTGTATTAATTAATTACAAATCGCGCACGCGAGCACACACACTATATATATATATATATATGTGTATGTATATTATATATATATGTATATTAGCAGGTAACAATATGTTATAAGCACATTCTTACTTTCCAAAGAAGCGCATGTGGGATGGCAAAACGGATCCGGATCCGAAAATTCCGGATCCGGATCCGAAAGTACCTGATCCGGATCTGAAAGTACCGGATCCGAAAGTTTTGGATCCGGATCCGAAAATTCTGGATCCGGATCCGAAAATTCTGGATCCGTATCCGAAAGTTCTGAATCCGGATCCGAAAGTTCCGGATCCGGATCCGGATCTGAAAATTCCGGATCCGGATCTGAAAATTCCGGATCCGCAGATCCGGATCCGAAAAATTTTAGGATCCGGATCCTAAGGATCCGGATTTCGGATCCGCCAGGATCCGGATCTGGCCACCCCTAGTTCATAACAGTCCCATTTCCTTGGCAGGAGGAAGAGGAAGACTACCATTTGACGAATCTTAAGTCTGGGGACTGCTTCATTATTTTTTTGTATTATTTTCGATCAATGTACGCTTTAAGCATGTCTGCAAGTTGTAGATTGTTTTGTGAATGTAATACGTCCTTCGTTTCAGGTACAACATGGTGGACGTGCTGTCGAACTTCCAAGAGGTTTATCAGAAATGGGAGACGAAGAGCCAACCCCTGCAAGGGGACGCCACCCGCAAGGAACCCCGGTCAGCCATAAGATTACTCTCAGGGAATGAGTTCAGGCGGTTTTGCGAGCTCAAGCAGAAAAGGCGCCAGATCGATAAGCAGGTGGCCAATGTGGTAAGTTGAACTCTTGTCTCTCTTGAATTCCTAAACTTGCAACAAGGCAGGCAGGCATTCCATTTCTCCCTATCCTTAGGTACGGCAAAAGCTGGATTGGCCGATCTTGTCAGTTGCCTTCAGGTTCGTTTCAGCGTTGTCGTTCCAACTTCGTATTTGCCGACCTCCGTGGAGGAGTGGTTATCACAGCGGGTTCTTTCAGTTTCATCCTCGTCGTCGTGATTAGCCTAAAGTGACAGAAAAACTATGCTAATTAACAAAAATCAATAAAACCCAACTTCGTATTGGACTTCCTACAAGTCTGTTACCAATTTTCCCAACGAGGAACCTGGAACATTTAGTCTATGAAAAATCATTGGAAGTGTTTTGTCATCATTGTCATTACGTTTTCATACTTTCAAGCCGGTCGCGTTGCGTTCTCGACCACGGTACTCGCCACCAAAGGTTCCATGTTTAAGGCCTAGGCTGGGCATAGGTGTTCCTTGAGGCCATGTAAGGACAAGAAAGTAGCGGTGTTATGTGATTAACCATATCTACTTACGATTTGGCACACACAGGAGATGTACTATGTAGAAATTTTAGCGAAAATGCAGGCTCGAACCCAGGTCTTTGGCATACCAGGTCATTACTCTACCAACTGAGCTACCGACCCTTCGCTCGAATTTTCGCTGTCGCTGATTTACCTGGGTGGACTTGTCCACCTACAATTGCATTGTTTATTCTCTTCTTTTAGTGACAGGCAAAAATTGTCAAATACACGAAGAATTGAATATACACTGCCTGACAAAAAAAGTTAAGCACCCAGAAGGAGTGGTTGGACGTGAATGAAACTACATATGCTGAAAGTCCATGTACCTTTATTGAACTGATTACAATATAGGATACAAGAGTCAAGCCCGTTGGCAGTTACAGGTGGAATGGTGGCGCCAGGTCAGTAGGGTGTCGCACCCCCTCTGGCCGCAATGCATGCCCTTATGCGGTTCGGAATAGTGTAAACAGCCTTTGGATCCTCTCCTGAGGCACGTTCGTCCACAGGTGTTGCAGCTGTCCCTCCAGATCCCGCAGGTTGGCACTAGGACGGAATCCCCGTCCAATGTCATCCCACACATGTTCAATGATGGAGAGGTTCGGTGATCGTGCTGGCCACGGGAGGACCTCAACATGCTCTAGGCAGTCCATAGACACATGGGCTGTGTGTGGGCGTGCATTATCTTGTTGCAACACTGTCCCAGGGTGCTGTGCCATAAGGGGTAGGACGTGTGGACGTAGAATGTCTGTGACGTATCGCTGTGCCGTCAAAGTCTGCCGAAGCACTATTAGAGGTGACCTGAACGCATATCCAATGGCTCCCCACACCATGATGCGAGGGGTCACACCTGTGTGTCTCTCCACAATGTAGGCAGGATGTGCCCTCTGCCCTCGACGCCGCCACACCCGCACACGATGGTCATCGGAGGTCATGGAGAAGCGGGACTCATCACTGAACATGATGCGACGCCATTCGTCCTCTGTCCATGCCTCCCGAGCACGACACCACACCAACCGCAGGTGTCGGTGTTGTGGTGTCAACGGCAACCGGCGCATGGGGCGGTAGGACCCGAATCCGGCGGATGCGAGTCGTCGGGACAATGTGCGGGAACTCACAGGATGTTGTAGAGTGTCCAGTACATGTTCTCGGATGACGGGTGCCGAAGTTGTGGGATCCCGCACTGCTTGGAGCGCCATACGACGGTCCTCCCTCAGGGTGGTGTTTCTTGGTCAACCTGAACCTGCACGACGTGTATGGGTGCCCTCATGTACCCATTGATTCCAACATCGGGCCACTGTGACATCTGAATGGCCCACATGCCTGGCAATTGCCCGATACGACCAACCCGCCTCATGCAGTCCCACAATGCGGCCTCTGTCAAATGCTGTCAATTGCCGGATCGGCTGTCTAACACGTCTGCGAGGCCTCGCCGGTGCTTCGTTTTCCTCTCTGAACTTCGTGCTGCACTCTCTGACTCACAGCAGGTGACTGGTCCCACCTTATCAGCAACAGGAGGTGACGTCACAAATGCCCTCTGGTGGGCGTTCTACACATTACAGATCCTTGTACATCTAATCATTTACTCATACATCAATGGTATGCAGGTATACCGAAATGGGGTAATCTTCGACCACTCCTTCTGGGTGCTTCACTTTTTTTGTCAGCCAGTGTATATGGAATAAGAAAAAATGATGTTAGATCCAGTTGGTGAAAAGTATAGTTAGTAATTCATATTATGATAAATAGTAGTGTGCAAGTATAAGTCTCTGGTACAGTGGGATCCATGAGTATTACCGTGCAAATTGTCTATGACTATTTTCATTAGTTTTTCTCTTACATCCTATGTGTTTTTAAGCGATGGAATTTTATGTATGCTGGTGCAGAAGTTATCGACAGCTTGTTTTGAGTTTTCTTTTAATTCTTGAAGCTCTTATTGGGTAAAATATAGTGCACGAACATGGAGATGGACAATTTGCACGGTAATACTCATGGATCCCACTGTACTATCCTTAGTCATGAGGTCCCAATATAATCCTTGCCTTCCAATAAGTTCAGAGGAGATGATAACCATTGAATGCTATACAAGTATATTTTCATTACTTAATTATAGTACTTTGTAAGTCTTGGGGGGGGGGGGGTGATTCCCTGGACTTCCTCTAAATACGTTCATGTTTAGTGACTATTTTAAAACTTTTTAGTGCACACATAACTCAAAATGCATCAAATCAGAGCTGAACATCAATTGACACAATTAAACGTGTAATTTTGATTTTTCTGAAGTGATCGTGTCTGATGTTCTCAATTGATGATGCATTTTAGTCCATCACATTGAACAACAGCTGATAAAAGTACCTTTTTCATGTACTTTTGTGTATATTTTTATGTGCCAAGAGTACATCATTAGCAGTTTATGCATTTTAATGTTATTGGAATCAACATTTTTGTGTCAATTGACACATTTTGGGTTCTGTGTGTGGTTAAACGATTAAGGTGGGAGAGGCCGTTACTTCGATGCTGTGACAGCTACCCATATCTACATGGGTATGTCCGAGTGTTGTAATATATCTCGAGGCCACATCTTTACCGTGCAGGAAATACTGGATTGTCCTCGGTTTACATGCTGTGGAAAATAAGCAGGATGTGATCCGACTCATATGAGGAGCTCAATTGTTCACAGAGTTTGTTCAGCTTTTCGGAATATCATTGAAATGTTGACAGGAAAACCGTGTTGTATAATTATTAAGAGCGGAATGTGGTCGTATAACCTTCTGTGAGCCTCGGTGCTGTGTGTTGACAGAGCTTGGTTGGACTTTAATGTAGTGGAAACGGAAGAAATCCAAAGTTCAGAAACTTGTATATAAAATAATAAGCGCTTTTATTGACTCCAAAAGGGGTGGGGACTTTGTCTACCTCGATATATGTTGCCGTCTTTGGAAAGCCGACCTCCGTGGCGGAGTGGTTAGCACAGCGCGCTACGACGCCAGAGACCCCGGGTCGAATCCCACCCTTGGCATGTGTGTTGTTTGTGAGTGTCCCTTCATCATATCATCACTCCGTATAGTTTTAGCTCGTGCTAGGCAATGAATCGGTTTTAAATATTGAATCAGGAAGTTTTCAACAGAGCTATTCAATTTTCTTGGTAGAGGTCTGTCCTTAATTATGTTTTAGTTGAGGGGCATATCCCCGTGTTGCGTGACGGGCAAAAATAGCCTATGTGCTGAAGTGCCTATAATATAATATGAAAGCCAATCAATCGATTTATGTGTACCTATAGATAGAGCAGAATGCACCCTTTCAATAGGTAGCATTACTGTATTTTTTATATCAAGATTTTTTGTCTGTCGAAACTTTGGTAAAGAAGGATTGAAAAACTCGTGTTCTGCGTGGGAGCCAAGGACGTATTGAGGGAAGTGGGTCCAAGGGGTCCGGACCCCACGATAGACTTACTAAGTACTAAAATGAAATTATGAAAATGATGAAATAATAAAATAATTAAAATTGAATAATGAAAATGAACTTGTCTAATCGAGGGTTATCTATTTCCACCGAACTTATTGGAAGGCAGAGGATTATATTGGGATAGTATATGACAAAGAAGATTTATGCAAGATTTTTACTACTTATAATAATATGCATAAATGTTACCAGGAACTTTATTTTTCTCCAACTGGATTAAAGATCCTCTTTTTGATACTCAATAAATATTTAATTCTTCATCTATTTGACATTAATTTCCTTGCCAGGGCAGTTGTTTCTTTTACAAATTTTGCAGATCTTAACTATACGTAAGCTACATATAGGCCTTGAGCCAGGCAAGTTGTCGGTACCACTCGGGGGGATGGGCTCTCATGATTTTTTGGTAAGGTTAGGATGCCTAAAGATGAAAAATATGTGATAGCATGTCATAACTCTTTGCGTTATCACTCCATTCCCTAGACACCTTGATGTAAAAAAGAAAGTTATTGATAATTTTTAATATTAATGACTCTTACTATTAGAAATAACAATTACAACAATTAAAATATATCAATATTTTAATAATTTAATTAACAAGTTTGACGGGATTTAACACCATTACAGGTTTCCACTGGCTATTTGCTCATCCTTAAAGTCTTTATACCTGAATTGACAACTGAAGTGCGCAGCTGTGAGAATGACACTATACTTTGTCCAGCTAACTGTGGAGCAGGCAAACGAAAATAAGTCTCTGCGCAAGTAGTGACGCGAGACAGCTCCACCAATGAAGACGCGAGAGAGACGGAATTGCGTGGAGTGGGGGAAAGCGACTGCAGTTACCAGTCTTCCCAGCAGCGTGTACGGCTTCGCTCTGGCCACTCGATTTGCCTCGCTTCTCTGACGCTATGAGCGGCCTTGCTCCACAGTTAGCTGGGACAGGGTATAGCCGGCCGAAGACTGTAAGAATTCATGGAGGAACGAGGGCAAGTGATTACAATGCCAGAATCGATGGCGTGGAGAGACACAGGAAATATGGAAGCCGGACAGACGCGATGAGAGCTCTTGGAGTGTCTGAGTGTGTCATTTCCCGCTAGTAGATTCAGTTCCAAATGACGGGAAATGTGTAACGACGGTAAAGTCAAGGCCATTTGTGAGCAACAAAAGCAAAAGACGACGGGTACCTCTTGTTAACAACCCGTTGAAACAGATGACAGAATGCAACGGAACTGCAACATGCCCTTCTCACAGCAACAGGGTGCAGGTGTCATCTCAAACTATGCAATGGCCGCACAACGCCGTGAAGTTCTCAGTCCGTAGTAGAAACTTCGCGGAGGAACATCGCAATTGGGGCCACACCGAATGGAGTTAAGCGCTGCTCTCCGATGAGTAGGGGTTCAGTTTCCAACCTGGTAATAGACGTGCCTAATCTGGAGGGAATGTGGAACACGCAGAAACCCTGCTTTTGTGTAAGAAACATTCTAAAATGGAGGTACTGGACTGATGGTATGGGCTGGAATCAAAATTGTTGGTCGTACGGACCTCCACATTATCCCAAATGACAGTTTGACGGTTCCTAGTTATATGGACGAGATCCTCAGACCTTTTTCCATGCCGTGCGCAAATGAAATTGGTGATCATTCCCTTTTCATCGACGATAATGCTCGTTCTCACAGAGTTCTGTTAGTGCACAACATGCCAGATGACAAGGGAATTGAGAGTATGGAGTGGCCAGCGTGATTACTGAACTTAAATATCATTGAAATGTCTGGGGTGCGCTTGTTAAAAGCATTGCAGGTAGGCCGCCACCTCCCTCAACATTGCCCTAAGTGAAGAGTTTCGAGGAATCCCCCAAGCTCTTATCGATCACTTTATCGAGTCCATGCCACGCAGATGTGCAGCTGTGTTGGCCGTTCGAGATCACACACAATACTAGGTACGAGTTACTGCTATGACTATCTCCGTTTCTGAACTGTTCTATTGCTGCACACATTACTGTATCGTGACGCACATCATCTGAGCATTGGCTCAAGCGACTGTAGGGTCTTTCTGTTACCTCTTCTAATCCATACTCTACTGTATATCCTCTCTGCATGTTCTTTCAGTTGCATAAACCTGGGTTGTATATGGTTTTCGTCAAGTTCTTTCTGTTTCTCTCTTGATCCCTCAGTTTTTTGGCGCAGCGTACTTTAAAATTGTGAGTCATGCGAATAATCCCCCCCATTAAGAAGTTTCATGGCCCAGAGGAAATGAATAATAAACCATGTGTAATACGTATATCCAAAAAGAGGGCAGTGGACAGCAATGAATGGACCTTCTCTTAGAACCTTCATCATGCGTTTACAACTCCCGATGGTCTGTTACGCAAGACATAAAGTTGCTTTAGATACATACTTGCAGAAAATGTTATCCCTCCTGAGGAAATATCTGGAAATTCAGCCACGGCGAATGATGGTATGGCTCTTATTCAGAGAGTGAAAGAAGAGGAGTCAAACTTTGGTGAGGTGGTTGGTTATATCTGCCTTGCCCATGGCTTTGCGGGAAGGAAATAGGAATCCAAGAATCGATGTTGTGTTTGATACGTATAATGAGACGTCCATATAGAACACCAAAAGATCAATCAAAAGGGAAGAAATCAGGCACCAGTCGCAGAGCATTTCATCTTTCCAGATTGTCAGAAAGTGAAGGCAAAAGCAACTCATTGTATTTCTTGTTAACGAGTGTAGGGAACCATAGCATTTTGTAAAACTTCTGAATAAAATACTGTTCGCGAACTGTGTAGATACATGGTGCAAAATCACATCTGAAATGCGCCCAAAATCTTCCGTACATTATGTGAATTATTTGGAATGGCATCTATTCTGTGCAAAGAAGGATGAGGTATCTTCCACCTTGGAGGAACTACCTCAAGAAACATGCCTAACGTGCGAATTATCAAGGTGCTATAAGCAAGAGATGTCTTCTGAATTATCCATATACACATAGTCCAAGTGGGAGAGGATGACATTGAAATAACACGATGGAGCAGAGCAGCTGGTAACAGATTGGACGGAGTGGCAGCCAGCACCTCAAACTGTGTTAGATCTACTAGCTTGCAACTCCATTAGGAACTTAACTAGCAATGTGTGTCTTCTGTCTAAGTAACATCAAGTGCACTGACAAGCGCAGACTTCCCTAGTGTAATAATCAATGAGAGATGGCACCTATTAAGAAGATGATGATAATGAAAATAATGAAATTTTGTTTATGTTCAATCATAACATACATAGGTATGTAAGGTTTAATAACTATTATTATCGAAAATTGTAAGTAAATGTTATGCATTTAATCTGCGTCAGTATATAAGGAATACCATAAAGTTTTTTTTATTATTATAAGTATTCTATTAATATTATTGAACTTAATAATTAAAATCATTATGAAATGGTATTCATTGTAATCAGTCTGTTGAAATTAAGTTTATTTATTCAAATATTGTGATGAATTTATATGCTATTTATAAAAATGTTAAAAACCATTATTTTTCGGCTATCGTTACTAATTCAATAATATTATATAAAAAGCAAAGAGTTATGAGATGCTATCACCCATTTTCCATCTCTAGGCAAAAAAATCATATGAGAACACCCCCCCCCCCCCCGAATGGTACCGGACGTCTAAATTTGAGGTCCTGGCTCATGGACTAATAATGAATACAACCTGTTATTTCACTATCCTTATACAGTCAGTCTTTTTACCTATTCATCTAATAAAAATATTAGTTAATTTGAATATTTTAATTAATAGTACTTTAATATAATTATAATTATTTTAATTTAAACATTATTATTATTAACATAGTTTTGATACACTTGGTTCGGACCCTTCCCCTCGAAATACATTTCTAGTATTACGGAACTTTGTTTGAATCTCGTAATTTCTTTATATAGAATTTAGTATCGTGTGGACTTGTACCAGCAGGGTTCAGAGATCCTTGTTCATGTGTGGAAAAAACAGCGATAAAAAGACGTGTCTAGGTTTGTTGTGATGGCGTCCAGCAGATATCGAGCCTCTTTGTGTAGTATTGTAATGAGTCATGTTGAGGAAAGAAACTCACGGACAAAGGTGTACGATTTCGTTTATTTATTGTTTGTCTTTCTGCAGACAGAGATATAGATTTGAAAGTAAATATAGACTGCAGTGTTTGAGTATGAGTGAGAGCCTTGATTGTTCTATTGTTTTGACAGTTCACGAGTGTTGCGCATGACGCATTGTGGTTGTCGTCACAGCTTCAGTGTTCAACGTGAATGTACACCATGTCACTATGGAATTCTCACGCACACCAAGCCATACTCTCTATTTTTTGCCATTCGTTACCCAGTGTCGTCATTTTGAGTGACGTTCAGGATAAATTTTGTCTTAATGCCCCCACTCCCAACATACAATTTCAATTATACATTATTTGATTTAATTTTTATTATTCGCCGTTGCTTTCATGCCATTTTAGCTAATCGCGACGATGGGGATGAGTGATATGGTGAATGGGATGGATACTCACAAAGAACACCCATGCCCAGACAGGAATTCGAAACCCCTGACAATTTTAATTGTATTTTTTAGGTCAACTTATGTAAGATGGTCAATTAATGATATATTTTCATATTTCAAATCTTATTTTTTTCATTTTTTGGTCTGTTTCAAATCAATTTTTCTCCAATCGAGGCATTGCTGTAGGTGAGACTCGGGGCTGTAGCAGCCCCCCACCCCACCAAAAAAAATCCGGCCTTGTCTGCAACGGAACAGTTTTCATTGTAAAGCACGGTAGACTATAGAAGACTTAACTCTGCTTGGACCCCGTTCGTGCCACCCGATTACATGTATTGTTCTTCCACATGCCAGGGCCTCCTCGATGGCGTAGTCATCGCGCTGCGACGCCAAGGGTCCCGGGTTCGAATTCCGCTCGGGCTTGGTTGTTTGTGAGTGTCCATTCATCAATTTCATCACTCATCCCCATCTTCGCAAATTACCCAAGAGGCACAAAACGCGAAGTAAAATAAACTAAATCAATCAATCAATCGATGGCGTAGTGAACGTCGTCGCCTTGTGATCAATATCTCCCGATTTCGATTCCCTGTGCAGACACATAGTGGTTCGAATCCCACTTTAAACTGTAGGTCCAGTCCCGAAATGCCAACTCCGCTTCCGCCGGTTTACAACATAAAGTAACAATGTTCAATTCATCTGGAATATTCGAGTTACAAGTCCCACCCAGTATCATATATCCCAGGCCCTACACCCGCCTAAAAAGGTATAAATAATTACAGCAGTACGGAAGCTCTGCGGTAATATCTGAAACGTTTTCCCAGCGATCTTCTTGCTTTGTTCCAACGAATATGCCAAGAGAACCCAACTCATTGTTCAGAATATTAGGGCTCACAAGTAAATTTCACTCTGAGGACGTCGATATTATTACTTTCTGCAGCGTGCAGGATGTTGAAAGAGCATGGCTGGCATCCAAAGTTAGTGAAAGTGCACGCACAGATCAGAATACCAACATATTTGGTGCCCTCTTTTAGCGCAATACCCCGTGTTAACTGCTCGATTTGGCCATCGAGAGTTCTGGGATTTTTTTTTGGTGATAATGGGCTGTGCAATCAATGCACTGTTAAGAAACTGGAATTTTCAGTCGTGGCGCATGCTTAATAACATAGGCCTTGAACTGGTTTCAATCGTTACTTCACTGGTCGACTTGTGCGTTTGTACGAACTGTGTGAAGCTTTCACCAAAAGATTTTACGCTGTATGGCTCGTTTCCGTATTTCTTACTTCCATTAGTTTCTTCCAGTGTAATTTAGCCGCATATACCTATTGGTCCTTGAAACACAGAGTCGAATGGTTCACAGTAGAGATTCTCGCGTAACTTGTAGGGAAACAGTATAAGGTCCGCTTTAGACGAAAGCATTTCCATTAGCATTTCTGCTGGCGTAAATGCTTAGAACAATCGTGTAGCATTTTTTATAGCTGACGATACTTTACACGGAAGCATTTCCTGCACATTCCAGTTAGCGATTGCGAAGCGTGCAGGGAACGTTAGATAATATACAGCACGACAGGCACACCGAGTTTCGTAAAGGCGATCGGAGCGTGTTGCTGATCACATGACTTCCACAAATGGCTGAGATTGTGTGTGGACACATACCCCTCATGTTCCCATGTGCCTTTTACGAGAGCAAATGCCATCATAAGAAGCCATTGACAAGATTATTATTTCTCGAATGTAGGCTACTGCAGTTATCGAAGGAATTGTTAGAAGTGCGCGTCCAATCTCCTGCATATGGCGATAGCCAATAGCAGCGCACTGCAGCGGTGCCATGTCGAAATCTCACACGGAAAAGAGACAGCCTTGTCAAGGAGAGCACGGCAACGTCGCATGTCTGTGATTCGCTGGTGCTGTTCAGCCGTTCAAGGCCATATGCAGGAGATTTGACGCGCACTCTAGTCGAATCCTGCCGACAACTTTCCTGACTTAGGAATTTCTGCAGGCCACGGACACTTCCTTCCACTTTAAGCTGTCATTGTACGACGTTAATTATAATCTACTAGTCAACATATTGCTATTAGTTAACTGCGGTAATGCTTATTGACAAACAGGATAGGACTGTTGTGTCCCAGTTCGAAAATTAACTGGTGTGTGGCATACCTTAATCAGAAATTTCGTCTATACGTAACCTCTGCTGTGTGCAGTTAACGAAACGCACAACGGAGGCTGGGATCCTATAGTCGAAGCCTGAATAAAGGCATGATTGTATCATTGTATTTGTCCCACCATCATCTCTCCGTTAGTTCAAACCTACTGTTAAAGGCTTACATATGTTTTTCAGCAGTTCAAAATATTATTATTACTACTATTATTATTAACCTAGAAAGGTGGAATCGCTATGCAAATAACCACAAGAGAATCATCCAACAAAATCCAAATGCCACAAGAACAACAAGACAATCAGCCATATTCCTTTCCCCGATGCTTTTTTCCACTAAATGGAAGTTCTACGGTGCGGAAAACTTCCGTCTGTTCATAAAACGTGTCATTACTGTATTCCAAAAACCAAAAACACTTATTTTTACAACTTAATGTCCCTGTAGGTAAAGGTGTGTGTTGGTTCAGGGTGCGAAATCCCGGAGGGGACAGCGGGAATTTCCCCACCACCAACAATAATCTTGTCCTAACTACTCCCCCTCGCACTTTTCCTGGGGGTAGAGTTTGTTCTAACAACAAAGAAAAACAATTAGTTTTGAAGTCGAATATATTTTACTGGAATAATATCGAAAACATACACAAATAACGAACAACAAAGACGACACTGAACTCTCTAAGGACACTGAACCCAGCAATCCCCAGAACACAGAAATTATCAGACTTATTTCTTCTCCATTTCTAATCGCTTTTCGTCAGTTACCGCAAAGCAAATAAATACATAAATAAAGCATGTAGTAACATTTAGATGTGAATTTTATATCTGAAACTAATATCTTCTTATGTGTCTTAATTTTTGCCCCTCCCCCTAGTCACTCAAATCACTATTCATAGCATTAGTAGTATGTAACAGGGTTCTGACATTCCACGTTTCAATCCTTAATCTTACCTTCTGTTTCCTTCTCTTTTCCCCATCAGTGTCCTTTGTCATAATGTGTCCTTCCCAGACATCCCCCTCCCGGACATCCGAATGGGGGGCTAGTTTACGTCCGGAATATTTTGCCTTGGAACGACTCATCATGATTGCAGTTTTTCTAGGGAAAAGATATATGCGGTAGCTTCCCGTTGCTTTCCGCACACCACTCTCTCTCTTTCGCATCTTGAAAGATCCCAGGGGCCCCCAACGAGGTGAGGAGAGTGGATTTGGCTAAATGAGCCCTCCGGACTTCACCGAAATTCACTGCACCAAACTTATGGTGTTTGGATATAGGTTGCATATCATTTCCATCAGGGTTTTTGACTCAAGGTCGAGAAATCCCATTTAGCCTTTGCTCCCCCCCCCCATTAGTAGTATCACTGGTAGTATATTAAAATTTTCAATTTGCAATCGAATTTTGAACACACAGTGTATACTTTGTAATTTAATTATATAATAATTGACATACATATATTTAATGACATACACACACATGTGTGTTAGTGCGTGTGTCTGCCTGCCTGCTCCCCCCCCCCCTTACCAATCTGCAGTTATTTCGCACCCTGTAGTTGGTTACAACCTTGTTAGTGTGACCCATTCGGTTGTTGACCCGTACTGTACTCATCTGACTGTTGGCACGTCTTCTCCATTATAGGCAATACATGTAGTTTTTTATGTTATTTAAAATGTTGTAACATTGGTGGATTTAGCAGTTCGCACAAAAGGCACGTTCTACCTCTCAATAAGAGGTGACTGCTGTTAGTATTGTGAAAAGTGATGGCATCGTTATATTCCAACGAATGGTTTAGTGCTAACGTCGTCGCCTTGCAGTCAAGGGGTCCCTGGTTCGATTCGCTGTGGAGGCACACATTGAGGGAAATGTTGTCTTCTCTTCACATGGATCAAAGGTTCCTTAATAACTGGTACTAAACCAACCATTTACACTCTGTCCTAGAATCTCTGGAGCAGACGACCGAAAGCAAGTCTCTGCGCAAGTAGTGACGCGAGACGGCTCCACCAATGAACACGTGAGAGGAACGGGATTGTGTGTTTTCCTCCACCTCCCCACTCTCCCCACCGTGGAATCTGCTGGACCCTTATCGCCATCATTGAGCAGAAGCCTAAAAGACCGCTTCTCCCCCCCCCCCCCAAACCATCAAGGCCCTTCTGCAACTGACGTCGATTCTGCCAGGAATGATGAATATAAATAGAAAAATCCACGTTACAGCAGAAGAGTTGCTGGAATTTTCTTGTCAAAAATTTAGGAAATTTAACCTGAAGAATACTTTTTAAGAAGTGTAGTGTGATATGAAAGTAAGGGGGCCTACCCTATGGCGCAGTGGTAGCGTCGCCGCCTTGTAATCAAGGGGGGTCTAGGGTTCGATTCCCGGTGGAGGCACATAGTGGTTTGGATCCCACTTTAAACTGTAGGTCCAGTTCCGATTAGCCTTACTGTGCATGAAGTGGACGTAATACACCAACTCAATCATGAAAGTAAGGAAATAAGTGTAATAGGACATTCTGTCGTTCTGAATTTAGTTTAACGGTAACTTTTTGATTATTTCAATTTTCCTTAACTTAAACACACAGTCTGTAGAGAACATCAAGGCGAACATTTCTTCCTAGTAACACTTTTTTCGTTCAACCCGTTTTGATGCCACGACGAGCAAAAAACAGTGTTTTCTATCCTTATGTTTGCAACCTCCATAAAACAGCTTCATAATTGCCACTGACATTTTTTTTCTATCTGATAAGATTGTAAATGCGACAGTACGCTATGGAAACAATATCATGCCAGCATATGCGCTATCAGTGAGATATCGCTGATCTTAACCTTTTCCTTCAAATTATGCATTTATCACCAGACACACACGTGTTGCTTATCATATTAGGTAGCGTCGTAGCCTTTGAAATCAAGGGGTCCCGGGTTCAATTCCCGGTAGAGGGCTAGAGGCACATAGTGGTTCGGATCCCACTTTAAACTGTAGGTCAAGTCCCGATTACTTACTGTGCATAAAGTAAAAAACCAACTCAATCAATCAATAAAGTGTTAAATCTTAGATTGTCAATCAATTTCTGTAAATAGAAAATGTCTGTCACGTGGTTGCACACGTACCGTAGAACATACAAAATGTTCTTCGAGTATTCGCACCATCGAAACAAGTGACATATCATTAAGAAAAGTTGTTCGCATGCTGTGATATTTTGTCGATGAATCCTATACTTCTCCCCACATATTCACGCACGCATCCAATGCCCGCCCCAGAAAAACTCAAGATCCGCGGAATATTTGTAACTAAGTATATGGTTACTATATATTTCTTTGTAAACGTTGGCCTAATTGTGGTAACGTCACAGAATGTTGACAGCGTCATTTCCCCTTTTTAATTACGACGTGTCTGTGTTGTAAGTATAAAGTAAGGAGTATGAATTAATGCTGTGAAAAACTATGTTTAGCACAAGAATAAAGTAAGTATGGTGCGTGTTTCCTTCAGTTTATAACACCTCACTGCTTTCTAAAAATCACGGATTGCAACATCCACCGTTATCCTATAATGCCTCCTAGCCCACTGTTTGACCGTTTCCTGGGCATGGCCTTGGGTTCACGTTCCAAAGCGAAACGTTATATCATTAGCTACTCTTATGAATGTAAATGTGCCGACAAGATTCCTCTACACACTTCAGAAACACCTACAAGAAAGAAAAAAGAAACAAGCAGTGGCGATCTTTTTCTGCTAACCAAAACTCCAATCAGTTCCTGTACAAAATGCGATCTTGAAAAGAGGTAATATACATGTCATCATTTCTTCATGAAATACTGATGTTTAATGTTACTGAGTGTTCTCTCTGGAAGCATTGTTAGGTCCACACGAAGTTGTGCTGCACGATTGTTGGACCACTTTAAACATTCTGTTTATTCCACCAACTTGTCTAATTCAAGACTGAAAATATTTTATTTTTTGGCGAGTATGGTTTGAAAATGCCGGCCGCGGTGCGTAGAGAGTTTCACTTTTGCATACCTTTGGATGGTTATCTTTCTAAATCTTTTCGCTAAGTAAACAATTTTAGCTTTAAACTTCTCATCTTATTTGCTGTTTAAGTACTTTTCAGAAGCATCATGGTCAAGGGGAGAAGTTACGCCTAAATGGAATGTTTCTCGAGATGAGTGTATACAGTAGTTTTCATATAGCACATATGAAATTGTCTTTATTAACCTGTAAACTTTCAGACTATTTTCCACAATACGTATTTGAATCTGATGAGCAAACTGCTAAAATTTATGGCTAGTGTTACGCTACTGTAGTAAGTTTTAAACTTTGGTGTTTGACTAGAAGTGAACGTAAATCAGAGGCAAAGTGTGAAGAAACGTGGTTGGACAACTCCAAATTTCCATTTTCTGACCATCCATAGCTTATGGTAGTGTGTAATTCATGCTAGAGTACAAAATATAATTGTTGGTGTATGTGTTCAGCTTAAACTGCTGGAGTCTTTTAACTTAAGGCGTCTTTTGTTCAATTTCAGGCTAACGAGAGGTCGCTTTTCCGAATCAAAGATGTTCCTTCATTCGAGTTCAAAGCTCCTGCCAAGAGGCCATTCATGGGTCTCTGTTGTACAGCGTGTAATCCAAGCAGTAGGGTAAGTGGCCATTGTAACTTTGTAGATGGTGTAGGGGACTTTTATTTTGAAATTCACAGTATCCGTTTACATAATTGTATTTAGTAGAATTAATAGGATGAGTAATGTTATGTGGGTCTGGATGTAAATGTATTTTCGAATGGCATTATTAATAGACCATAAGCTTCTTCACATTTAGTTTTTCTCTGTATTTTCTGTCTACTACAACATAATGCTTTGAACACACGCACATCAACCCCCAACTAAAAGCATGCGATAACAGCATTGGACTGCATGAGTGAAGAAAATTTGCATTTCAATCCATCAGTTGCTTGGAAGCTAAAAGCCCTTGCATCCAGAATTGAATCGTGGTATCTTGGTTCTAGCAGCACCCCACTGGAAATGGGAGGAGTCCATGAACTGAGACTGTCGGTGTGACGCCTTCAATGACGTCCAACACGCTGAGCCCTCGAGAGAAATATGAACCTATACTCGTCCCAGGAGTCTGTGGAGCAAGCGAAGGAAAAGGTTTTCTGCGCAAGTAGTGACTCACGAGGGCTCGACCAATGGACGCGCGATGCGAAAACGTGGACGCAGCTGTAAAGAACCTTCGGCCAAAAGTTTTCGCGCATCATTCCATCCTATCAGCACGCCCCATGGTGAAGCCTGCTCCACCCTACCCCTCCCATCCATGCGCGAATACGATACACAGGTCAAGCGGTTCAGTGCAGGAGGTTCGGTTTGCTTGTGGCCCCGCTTTACCAGCCTTTTTCAGCAGAGCGCACTGCTTCGCTCCGCCTTCGCCCTTTCTGTCGTTATGCGCGGCTTTCCTCCACAGACTGTGGATGCCTTGTTTACAGTTTGGCGCATGTCGAACGTCAGTACAAGCGAAAAAGTTCTTGGCGGAATATGCAATGGGGTAGAAGTTCTGAAGTGGCCGGTATAGTGCGACCACAAGCAAAAGAATCTGCCCAGAATCGCATGTTGTGTGCATTGTAGTCGCAGTGGAGGGGAGGGGTAGCAGGCTTCACCGTGGGCCGTACTGAACGGATGGAGGGGAAAGTGCGCGAAAGCTTTTGGAGAAAAAATATTGTTTGTGGTCGCTCTATAGCAGTAACAGTAGGGCAAGATTTCGCGTTCAATTTGCCTCAACAAAGGACTATCTATTTCAGACTGTTCCTAAGCGGTCTTCTTTTGTTGCTGCTTCCAACCTTCCTGCCTCTCACACATACATACCTATGGAGTTAACAGCATGCTCCATTTTTTTAAAAAAACTACGTAAGTATACAAGTCTCAATTGAGTTGCTATTTTCATGTGGAAACGCAATTGTTGGCAACTTAACGACCTAATAGACAAGCCGACAGAAAACAGTGCCTCAGTTCATGCCAAATTCGAAATTAACTCTGTGGTGTAAAATTTGCAAATGCACATTTGTAACTTTCTTGTTTGTTTATACAGGTAGACTTCGTACGTCGCGTGCTGCGTGGAATGTTCAAAATATCCGTCCACAAAGCAACCTGGCACGGTCACTTTGTAAGTTTATTCCAGTAGTCAGATGTAGTACTAGGGCTGCGATATCTGTAGTTAGATGCATCTCTTCTACTTCAATGAAAATAACCAATCGGCGGATGTTTGAAACACCATGCCGTGTGGATTTCTACACACAGATCTTGTAGATTGTGATAGATCTGGGTAGATCTCGCCCACGGGCTTGTGTATACACTAAATTTCAACGTGTTTAGTTAATGTTTATAGCCAAGTCGAACATAAGAACGCCATGTTTTTGCTTCTCTTTTCCTATCTTAATGGCAATTCCTTACAAATCCTTACTCCGTTATTGGTCTATCATCGTTCGAGCTTCGAGCAATACGTTTACTCAGGGTACCACGTAACTATTGCTTCTTACCCCATTTTCTTTCTGTGAAACACATTATCAGTTGCTTTCGTTCCTTTTTCCTTTCTTCTAGACGGTGAAGTGCCATATCACTGTTTTCTCTTATCCTCCAAACAGTAAAGAATCTACAGTAGTCGTAACTCACTGTTGATTCTTATCTCCAAATGGGTGAAGAATCGTTTCTTCTTATTTGATACTTCCCATCTTATCTCTGAAATTTGAAGTATCTATTGAGTATTGGTTCTTATCTCGTCATAATAGTGAAGAATCATTTCTCCTTATTTGATGCTTCTTATCTTCTCAACGGCGAAGAATCCATTGTCACTAATTATAGGTTCTTAATCTCAAAATGATGATGAATTATTTATTCTTCATTGACACTTCTTGTCTTGCCTTTCAACAGTTAGGAATGCATGCTCACTAAACTGTTGCTTCTTATTGCAAGACAGCAAAGGATCCTTCCGTACTAACTGCTGCAGGGTGTGTGAAACTCATATAATTTTTAAAATTCATACAATTTTAGTAAATGTGGTAAGTTAGAAAGGCGGCGTGGAGTTTATTTGTTTTACAATACAAAAAAGTAAATTAGGAACATACGTTTACAACAATGCACCTCGAGGAGTCCTTGTTCAGAAGTAGCTGACTTGTCATCACAACAACGTGGGTCTTGCTTGCAGTCTGTTTTCCTCCAGCATGATAAAGCTCTACCACATACTGGAGTATGTTAAGGCTGCGGGTCCAGTTGCACAGAAGCTCGCGTCAAGCATATTGCGAGATAGAAAGCTGTACTGACCTACTACAAATAAGGCTTTTAGGGAAATCCAGATTTTCATTTCACTCTTTCCGAGGAAGGAGGTCATTATGTACTTGATAGACTGCTTCTCCTTGACTGAAGAAGGCAGTTCGGAACTACTATAATGCGAAACAACAATGGACTTTTTTTCTTCTTAATTCTAACATTGTATTCTTTTCACACTCGCTGTTATCTCGTTTTTCTTAGTTTTCCATGTTTACTTGTCTTCTACCTACTCGTATTTTCACTGTACATCCTCTGTATTTTCTTTAACCTCAGCCTTTTTTAGATATTTATTTTTCTCTCCTATTGTTTCTTTTCGCTTCACGTGTGACTGTACATAACTCTTATTTGACTGTTTTTTTTTTGTTCTTTGCAATAATGATATGTATGTTAGTAACTCAGTTTCTATCCTTTCGAGCTAGATATGTATTGTTGATGTTGGAAAATGAAACAGCCCGAAGAATTCATCGTGTAGAGTACTTGATAACAGTAGCTTCTTGTTGCATGAACCAGAACGTTGTGTTAATGTATACAGCATGCTTGCATTTGATTTCTGAACAAATATTAATGTACTGTGTTTTTATATATTTTTAATTGTATGACTAATAATTACGCGGTGCGCACGGATTTTTTTCCTTCTCTTCTTCCTTCAAAGTTGGTGGACGGACATTACAAGTCCTCAAAGAGTGGTCTTTTGCCCTGCTTCCCTGCAAATTTGTTCCATCCAGCATCCATTGGACTGACGCTAGATGCGATTTTCCGTAAGCTGAAAACACTGCTTTTCTTACATATTACTTTGGTAGTGATTACTTTCTACAACAGTTTCAAGCATCGCCATTGGCTGGTAGCTTTTTGGGGTAAGGCTTGTTGGGTTTGGTTCTCTTAGAAGAAGAAGACAACAAAAAATTGTTGTAGCAGCAATACCGACCTATTATTCCCCCCCCCCCCAGAAGTATACGCCTATTTTCAACGCAGTTTTGCATTGTAGGAATGTACCACCGCTACGTACTAAATTATTCGTTCACTTTGTGGTCTATTGTGGTGACAACAGGGGCGTGCCGAATACCAATTTTTGTGCAAAATTTCGATTGTCTTCTACCTTTAACTAAGGGTTGTTGAAGTTCCAGGAACCCATACATTCTAATATGTTCTATTGTGTTCCGTAACAGGACCGGAACATTTTTTTTTCGCACAATTTAAATTCAATCCAAGTTGCGTATTCTTTCATTTCAATACCGTTCTTGAATCGTATTTAAATTGATCGGGAAAAAAGGTTCCTGGACCGTATTTAATTTCATTCAGAAAAAAGGTTCCTGGACCGTATTTAAATTGATCCGGAAAAAAGTTCCTGGACCGAATTGAAATACTTTAAAGATAAAAAGGTTCTTTACTGTCTAGAAACCCATTGACGCTTGCTGATTTTTCTCTCCCGGACCAGAATTGAATTTAGTTACAATTCCTAGACCTTTAACAATCCTGCTTTAACTTTCATTATTATTAGGAGGTAACTAAAACCTCTTGCTATTCCTTAAAAAAATCATATATCTACGACAATTAGTTCTCGAGCTGCGATTTTTTTTTTCTGTACTTCGCGGCAAGTTTGAAAAGCGCGCGCTTGGTGCAAGATGGAGGTATCGAAAGTTAAAGTTTGTCTTACAGTGTGATTTAATGATGGAAACTTGTCTTCTCAGCGTTGTCGGGGCATGTTGTTAAGTTGGAGATCCGCAGTTCGCGACACGTGGTAATAAATGCCTCGGGGCGATTCTTCTTGCTTGCGATCGCTTCGGAAACAGCTTTGCAATGCAGATCGTGTTGCGGTTAGTTGGACTAAGTCGTTCTCCCTCTCTCTTCGTGTGTCTCCTCCATCTGTCTTCAGGTGACCTTGTCCACCTGGCCCTTCTCTTTTTACCATAACCGAGAGGATCAGGTTTAAACTGCTTGGGAGACCTTCCCGTAAGGAAGTTCGCAGCCGCCGTGGAGTCTGTTCCGGGCCTTCTGTACTTGTAACCCGTCCGTCTCTACCCTCGATTTGCTTGGGTGTGGAAAAATGGATTGCTAATTGTTTTATTCACTCCGCTTTTCTGTCACTTTTGGCTAATCGCGTATGTTGATAAGGTGAAATGGATGAAAAACAATCGCAAACACATACGGGCGACACAGCACGAGCCTGACGGATGATTATACTCGCCGTGAATCCACACCAGTGTCACGCTAGTGTGCAAGATGCAGTCACATATGTGTATACATATTTTTTTGAGTTCCAACGCTCAAGTCCACTCGATGCTCAGACAGGTTTATTGGGGCTGGGCCTACAGTTTGAAGTGAAATCCGAACCATTGTGCAATGTGCTTCCGTCGGGATCGAATCCCGGGAGACCTGAATTCCAGCGTCAGATGTCGTTGTAAACATGTATTTTCTTACTTTTAGATTAATAAAGCATTCAAATTTGACAGCTTTCAATGTGCGACAGTGACGGATGAACAGCTTTTCTGCCAGGGGACTCCGCCTCCCCCCAAAACTAGTTCTCACTCATTGAAAGTATATTGTTAAAGGTCTTTTCTACTGTAACGGCGGCCGATCGTAGAGCTGGCAAGGGGAGCGGGGAAGCAACCAATCCGGCACTATAAGAAACGCAGCAGCCAGTAGAACGAGGTTCACGTAGTACTTTCTCCCGCCGCGTCGTGTGTCTCGGCGCCACTGCTGTTGTCTGGTTGGTCTGCGGCGTAATCCCCGCTCCCTACTTCCCTTGCCAGAGCTAGGACCGGCCGCCGTAAGAGTGGAAAATACCTATAGTTTTAGGCGTGTTGGTGGTTGTCACCCCTGCCCGTCTTTATGTAACTTTTCGTACATTTAAATATCAACATGATTTACTAGCAACAATTTTGAAGGAGTGTCCCGAGAAAGCACTTAAACGTTAACCTCCCTTCCACTCAATACATCATGGAATTTCGTTCTTGCAATTAAAGTGGCTGAAAATCGACCTGGATCAAATCATGTCATTGGAAAAATATGGCATTTCCTCACATACTGTGCACAGGCGCACCTAGAAATTTCTTAAAACGGGGTTTCATCTCTGAAAGAAACATTTGAAAAATGCAATTATGAGTAGAAAATTTAGCCCAATAATTATATATCCCAAAGGGACTCCGGCCCCTCATAAGCCCTCTTTCGGTGAGCGTAAGATCCAGTAGAATGCTCAGAAATTTCGTGGACCTCATTTTGTGATTTTTACCACATAGATATGGCGTTTTAAAAAAAAGAGGCAAAATGGGGTATAAGCCCCACCGACCTCGATTGGTAACGCCACCGAGAGCGTACTTAATGAAATTGTTTCGCTGCTGTTGGACGCTGGACGACTTGATTATTTGAGGTCCATGCGTTCTCAACCACAATACAACATATTTATTCGCTAAATCATTCGTCGTTAAAATTCCACAGATCCTTAATTAGCACAGTGTGCAATTACGCGGTAATTAAGCATCAAATATGACGACTGTCGCAGAACCGACGTGTTTTGTTTTTCCTGGCTCCCTCGTGCCAGCAAATGTGGGTGATACACTCACTCACTGCCTACTCGAGTCTCGCTAAATTTAGGCCTACTTCGTCTGCATACAAACCAGGGTCGGCCTTGCTGAGTGTATCGGGAGCGGCGTCGAGTGAACGACGCACTTTGTGTCCACAACGCGTTATGTTCCTCAATTGGGATGCGTACAGCTGTCGGCGTTACCGCGTAAGTGTTTTCCAAGGGGAGGATCATTTGCTTTATAGTTGCTTTTGAACCCAGTAACGTGTTTTGTGGCTTTGGGTGTGTATCCAGCTCGCAGTGTTGTTTCGACGAGTCAACACCAACTGTTATGATCAGCTTTTCCCTAACGTGCCGTTATTCGTGGCTTTGTAAATGTTTTATTTCACCGATAAAGTAATATATACAAAGGGATACCGGTCGCCTTCCAATCGAAGCTGATAAAATGTTCCATTACGTAAGAGTCACGTGGTGTGGTAGAGCGTGAATTGGGACAAGAAGCTCGCAGTGTAGCTATCCTGTTTGCATCATCGTTGCCTACCTTCGTAAAAACAAAATTGTTCTTTTAAAAAATAAGTTTTGAAGTCGTAATAGTTACTTTTTGAAATGAGTAACTGTAAACCGAAATTAACGGTTACTTTATGTAAATTTCAACGATAAGTAACAAAATTATGAATTGCAGAAAATGGGAAATAGACTGTAATTGACCTGTATAGATATTTGTTAAAAGCTTTTTGCTTAACGGATAAAGGTTTATATTGAATTTTATCCCTATATTGTGTTACGCGATCATATGGGATTTATATTAATTCAATTAAAATTAATGTTAAATTTAGATGATAATCAGTAACTTCAGGCATGAAACGAGTTACATCATCTTATTTGGAATAAAGTAATTAAAGGTAGCTTTCCAAACACTATAATTGGATTATTTTCACTTCAACTACTCGCCGCTGGCCTTGGTGATGGTACGCGCTGTAAAATTGTAGGTCCTGTGTTCGAATCGTATTGAGAAATGGAATGTTAGTGCTTTATCATAATTTGGTGATTCGACTTTTCGTAGAACGGCATAAGTGGCCAAAACACCCAACTTATTAAAGATATAAACATAAAATCAAAGTAAACACCTCCCTCAATTAATCTTAATCCTTCCGTAATTTCTGATTTGATCCTTTGTAAATAATTTTCATTTTTGTTTTTTTCGGTTTTTTAAGTCGCCCTTCTACTTCTTGGGTTATGAGGATGAATGAACAACAATGATACATCCAGGGTTCGAACCTAGACCGCTGACTTAGAAGTGCTGGCCACGAAGGCCGGCATTTGTAATATAAAGGAAGTTCTCGCTCGAATATCGTTGTTGGAGATGATTAAATTGTGCCCTTAAAAGCCATAAACTTGAGTCCTGTTTCCGCCTGAAATTACAAGTGCAGTATCCGTGACAACTTTTTTATTTATTTACACAAAAAGGCGACATCGAAGCGAAGTTTACCACATTTGAATCTGGAGCGAAAGAATCGTGGCATAAACATCCGTCTGCACTTTGCCATTGTGACAAACACAGCATGCATGATGGTTGCAAACACCAGTCAGATTGCTCCAGGTATAGCGAAATTGCGATATAGCTGGCAACGCTGGTGTACAGTTGTTTAGCCGCCATTGTTTACGTGAGTGGTGCGTTGACATTAGTATGCCCTGTTGTATGCAGACACTAAACTGTCAAGTACTTCGTGGGTTGTGCTTCTCTTATTGATACAGCCCGTGTCTTTGCACAACACTGTAGGTGTTTTGAGAATATTAATGTTAGCAAGTGTTATTGATGATGTAATGTATGGATTTTAGCCATGCCTCCCAATGGAAAGAAATGTGTTCTTAGTTAACCACTACCCTTTGGCCCAACATTCTTTTGAGGGCCAAGGCTGCGAGGCAAATTTTCATTGGTTGGGTCATCGAGTCCCATCGCTGCTTTGTCTATTGTCCTCACGATCCTGTGTCAAAAGTGAAGTCTTCCGACTCCACAGGAATCGAACCCGCGACTGCTCGTCCTGAAGGCAGCAGCGGCCACGCGGAAGCTCTGTCTCAATTACTAAAAAACGTTAATGTCACAGCGAATGAGGGACACAAAACTTGAATGCATGTTTAGATTTGTATAATCTGTATCACCCTCCCATCTCGATTAGACGGAACTAACTGTGCATACAAGCGGCGCCAAAACCTTATAAACAGTATTGTACGTATATGCAACATTGGTAACTACTTGAACGATTGCTCGCGGGCCACGTTACATTCTAGTTACAATGAAGATAATGCATCAAAATAAAAATTAAAGGTTTCAAGAGAACCAGTATCACTAGCGAGAGGCTCTCGAACATATATCTCGTGGAAGGCTGAATCATTTAATGCTCCGTGCCCTTCACCAATATTTATTTACAATTTCCACAATGTGACGAGTGCCTCCCCGATGGCGCAGTGGTAGCGTCGTCGCCTTGTAACCAAGGGGTCCCGGGTTCGATACCAGGTGGAGGCACATGGCACAGTGGTTCGGATCCCACTTTAAAACTGTAGGTCCAGTCCCGATTAGCCTTACTGTGCATAAAGTGGACTTAAAACACCAACTCAATCAATCAATCAATCACAATGTGACGAATGAATCACGCATGAGCCAGGTTACGGAATATTAACACTGATAACACAGAGTGATCCATTGAAGTGTAGCCCTCCTCGTCGTGTCTGCGCAGTAGGCAAGCGAGACACTCGCTGCCGTTTGTCGGCATTGTAGTGTGTCGATGTCGCTGAAGCTAGTGCACATTCTAGATAATGGACAAGGACTACATAAATATATTACAGTTTCCGTAATTATTTTAAAAAGTGATTTACACCAGATTTATAAAAGGAGATCCTCAAACTAGTCGCCTTTGATGCACACACACTTTTTATACATCTTGATGAAGACACTAACTTAAGCTGGCGAGAAACCGGTTTTTACCGAGGTTCTGAAAGTAGACGTGAGACTGTGAACTGATAAGGGTTCTTGTTTTGTATTGTGTGGCCTGTTTATTAGTCTGGCGACCGTGAATATGGCTCAGCAAATGTTTTCTGCTGCACAACGTGTATTTATTTATGATTCGTATGTGTTCAATCAATCGGTACGTGAAGTTCAAATGCGATTTGAAACAAGATTCCCGGGTGTAAAAGTTCCATGTCTTAAATAAATCACTCTTTACACTACTGTAGTTGCGGAAAACTTGCGCGCGTGATTCACGGACAATCTACTGTGCCGACATGACATGCCTCACAAACCTGCTTTCGATTGGCGAAATACTCAAGCGACATGTCGTTGTGGTGTGAAATTCCCTTACATGGATCACCTTTCCGCAGTGCAAGATCGAGACCACTCGCGACACTTCTCGGCGACTTTTTGTGCTACCCCCGCCACCGGAAACTGGCTGCTGTGTTCTTCCTGGAAAGAAATGGGGTTGGCCAGAGGACACATCACACCTCATCTCAAAGGATGTCTCGGCCCCCGTGGCGGAGTGGTTAGCACATCGCGCTACGATGCGAGGGACCCCGGGTTCGAATCCCGGCCTGGGCATTTATGTTTGTGAGTGTCCATCAATTTCATCAGTCATCACTCATCCCCATCTTCGCAAATTAGCCAATAGTGGCACAAAAGAGAAAGTAAAATAAAGCAAATCAGTCAGTCAGTCAAAGGATGTCTATAATCGAAATCTGGCACAGATTCGTATGGCATTTCATATCACTCTCAAATATTAGTGCGCAAAATTGGAATATACGAGTATTACTGTCCTGCAGGTTATTGCGGTTAAAATACGACAAAAAATTTACAGTTGTGATACGTCTGTCAGCAAATGCCAGTCTCATGGTGAACACTTGTGTGAACGCTGTCTGAAAAATAAAACAGGCTGGAGAAAAAAGTTCAAGTGCTCTCAATACACCTGGAAAATCAATGCAAATTGACACTAAAATAATTCAGTATATCGATGTTGATTGAAATTAAATTTGTGGGTGCATTAGCACTTAAATTATTTTTGCACCCCTCACACTATACAGGGTGCAGCCCCTTACTGTTAGCTAAAACAACAGACGTCTCTGAGGACAAAGAATCTCCTTACCTAATTAAAAGCTGAGGCTGTAAAGGGGCGCTCAGCACATATAAGGACAATGCACAGGGCAACACACACAGCCCTACAGATGATTATACTGGCAGTAGGCCCAGGTGCCAGAGCCTCGTTGGCCTGCAAGAAGCAGTTACTGGCGTGTACTACGTGAAAGTGAGGTTTACTTTTGGGTGCCTTCTCAGAAGGTCACCCCTTACACTCCTCGATGTTGATTGGAGACGAGACCATGTCCAGTCATAAAGTTCACTAGCAAAGAAAGTTTCTGGAATAAAATGATAATGTGGAGATCTTCTTCAACCTGGTTTCATTTTGCATCTTAATTCTACTACAAGGAGCATTAGTGGTTAGTAGTGTTTAATGAAACAGCATGAAAGGGAGGAAAGTGTATAATTTAATCTGGGTCTCAAGAACATGAATAAACATTTTATTATGCATTCTAATACAAAAGAAATTAATAATATTTTTTGCTAAAAGAGAAAAATAATTCAAATTTTAAAAATTGACACAAATGTAACCAACCTTCAATCATAAAATGTCAATCACCTTCTAACCCAATGTACCCCCCCCCCCTCCTTTCACCTCTTCCCCCAGAGAAGCATCTTAAACCTTTTCTGAATCTAATCAGTTAGAACTAAAATCAAGATCACCCACCTTCCAGGAGAGAATGTTGTTAATGGGCCACCGTATATAGATTGTAATCTGAAAATATTTTCAAAAAGGAATTGAATAGTTCATTGTTCAGTAGGCAGCCACAACAGGAATACTTCCAATCCATTAAAGTTTATGTGAACTGTAAAAACAGGAATGTGCAGTTTATGCATGCACAGTTCAGGCAATGTAGCAAATTAGAAGCAAATTTTACGAAGTAAGAACAAACAAGCGGTGGACATGTAGGATACATGTAGGATTTTTACTAATTTGGAGCAGAAGTGCTTTGGAGTAGCTGGTTAGTGCACTAGATTAGTAAAAATCTTATGTCTGTCCTAGGTTCAATCCCTAGCATTGACAAAAAGAAACTGTTCACTTGAAGACGAGAGAGAAGTAGTGCTCTCTCAAAGTCTAGTGTTAGAATAAAAGCATGAACGTGTTTGTCCACTTCAACAGAAATTGTGGCATTCTCCTTCTTGCAAAGGGCTCGTGAATCTGGTGAAACCATTAAAGGAACAAACTAGGCAAAATCGTCAGTATTGTGTGTCGAACGTTTCCACATGGCTTTTGGCGATTGCAGTCATTCTCGCTGCAGACATTCATGCTCATTTTAATAACATTTTATGAACAGTTAAGACCCACTCATCTTGTACATGTTGCTCCATATCGCTCTCTGTTCAAATTATAATTTATTTTTCAAACTAGTGCAGTTTGAAGTCATCATGCACATGCATTGTCTGCAAGTAGTAGACGATTTTTACCAAACAAACCACCCTCCCGATCCATGCATTTCATGCGAGAACAAACTTCATGCATCGCACAAGAATCGACTTTAGGAACAGCACAGCAAACTTCACAATTTTCGTAGGATTTATGGATCTGCCAATGGACATAACTCACAACTCATTAAACTTGTACAACTTTCGGAATGCACCCAAAGCTAGTTTGCAAAAATATTTTAGCTGATTTCTCCACGTTTATAATTTTTGTACATACTTATGCAATTGAATGAATAAATTCAATACTTTCATTTTGTTACAAATGCTGCCATACTTAATTGACCTCATTGTAGTGAAAATGCAGATAGTAATGTTTGTAGGAAATTTCAAAATTCTTTATTCCCAGAAGTTATTGGACACTAACCTCATGATGATTTCTTCACTACATTCATACTTGCAAGCTGAAAAATTATGTTAATGTTGTTGTTTTTTCCTTGCAGGATTCTTTAGTTGAACAAACCATCCAATCCCTGGGCATCCAGAATGCATTGTTGGTCAGTGGCCAGGATAGCATCAACAACTACTTCACACGGACGTTTTGTCACCTAATCCGTGTACATCATATAAACAGTTTCCAATTTCCTCAGGTGGCAGCTACGGTAGGTATAATCCAGCATTACCCCTGAGTTATACATATGAGGTTTTTTAGTTGTTTTTTTTTACCAGAAGGTAATATAAAAATTACATGTGTTGGTTTATCCTTCTATCAAGAGGATGAGCAAAATAGATTTACACCAGCATGTATATTGTACAAAGGCCATGCATTAATGTGTGTGTGTACCACCTCCACGTGACAACAATTAATGCAATATTTCAGTTCTGTCTTTTTAATTCATTTGTATACATATGACAGTATGCGTACTTGAATCACACAATAATATATTTATTGTTACAATTTTTAACAAAATCATTCTTTAAAATGCCGATTTTTTCTCCTCCAAGAATTCTCTTATATGTTACTTACACTTGGTATTACTCCTTAGTCACCATTTTTGCTGATATGTTTTACTTTTACATGTAAAAGAGACAGTTTGCATATTTTACATTTTTTTCTTTCAATATTTAGAGAACTAGAATTATATCTCGAACTGTGGTCTTTTATCGTGCTTCCCTGAAATTTGGTTCATCCAGCATCCATTGGGCTGATGGTAGAAGTGATTTTCCGGAATTTTTTCCCCCAACAAGTATCTTTCAAAGGAACTTTACAAGGTTCTTGGAATATACCATTGCTACGTACTGCATTTTTTTGTTCACTTTGGTCAATGGTGGTGACCGAATATGAAAATATTAATGAAGTTGTGTAAAATTTTGATTTTCTTCTTCCCTTAACTTTCTATCTTGGTTGGTTAAATGTATAAATTTTACCTCCACTAATATTCCTGTCATTCTGGGAAAAAGAACAGATTTTAACTCCATGGCAATTAGTTCTATTGCTTCGATTTTTTTCTTTGTGTTTTGCGGCAACTTTGAAAAGTGCTTGCCTGGAATGTTCCCATGTGTAGAGGCTTCGATCTGCTGAATGTTAATATATTTTATTTTATTTGAAAAAAATATATATGGGAAACCTTACATAGGTAGATATTTTTCACGTGTGTGTATAACAACATTGTGTAATAAGATAAATCAACCTGCTGTGCATTACAACATGCAATTAAGGCATGTGAGGGATAGAGCTCCTTACATTCACACTATGCTCTGGTTGTCTATATCCCCCCCCCCCCTCTCCTGCATCCCAGAACTGTGCAGAGCCACTCCATGGAGGGACATTGCTTGAACCCAGGTCTCCTGCATGTCAATCAAATACCAGCTGAATAATATTGTGATAACTGTTCGAATCTTGATCAGATTAAGAGGGAGTGCAAAAAGAAGAGCTATTGTACTTTGTTTTTCAATGCCTTCATCTCACCTATCGCTTCCAACTTTACTGCACACATTCAATTTTTGCCAAACTTCTGACTAAAGTAAAATGGAAATCCAAAATCCATCCAAGGCCTGTGCTTTCCACATTTCTATTTGTACAAGTGCTTTCTGTATGACCAAACACATTACGGCTGGTGCTATAGTTAAAATAGGAACATAAGCTTGCATTTCTCTTTGTAATTTCTCGTCATGAGTTTCAATTTTTTGAAGAAACAGACAAAGTTCAGGAGAATATGCTACGACTGCAGAATGTCTGGAAAATTGACAAGACATAGAAAGGCGAGGGAATAATTAATATAATTGTTTTAGATGTGTTGAATAATACTTTTGCACTTTTTCATAATTGCTTGTTCCGAGATAAAAAGAAATACATACTTATAAAGAATGTTTGGAGGAAAATTAGGCAACCTGCATTACATCCTATACAACTCATTATCAACGTTTTAGATATTCATCTGTGTTAGGGAAGATAAGTACACAAGATGCCAGGACTGTTGTGGCTAGGATTTTCATAGGCTAGCCTAGGAGTGTAACTGCATGAGGGGTGGGAGGCAGTCCTATATTTTGCATCTATTTCTTCATCCTGCATTATCTCCCATCAACCTCTCTGCCACCGTGCATCAAAAGTGCAAATTCAAATTTTCTTTATTAAAGATCGAGGTTCAGCCCATGGCTGTTCTTCCACCTAACAGAGTTTATTCAAATGAAAAATAAGTTGATATTGTAATGGTGCTGTAATTGTGAAATTAGAGAAGGTTGTAACTTCAGTGTTTTTCAGGTCATAAAAGATGAAAGAATAAAGCAAGCCGTTGAAACAGCAACTCAGGAAGACTATGAGGACTATGGGGAGGAGGACCAAGAAGTGTACAGCAAGTTGCTCAAGAAACATGAATCCAGGTCGAGGAATGTGCTGGACGGTATGAAGTCAGCAATCTCAAATTTCTGGCTGAAGTAAGTTTCTAATGTAGGAACACCAATTCAGATTGATGGTGGTATGTCATCTGCAAAATTAGTTTCTGTTCTGATTGTAGTTTCCTTCCTCTCACTCTCTTTTGCTAATGTTTTCTTTCCCCACATAATAAAGAAAAGTATTGAAATGTGGGAAATTTATCATGCAATTTTGCCCCAGATAAACCACTTTGATGTACCGTTAAATGTTAATGTGTTGTCTTGTAATCAAGGGATGGATAACCCTCATATATTTGCTACACATGTCCAGATGTTAGTATAGACATTAATTTCTTAGGACTATTGGTATAAATATGCATGTAAATAAGCATCATTGTATGGCAAGTTACTGATTTCATTTACTTTGTTTCAGGTTTTGTGCGTGGCTTGTTTTTAAACTGCTTCCTTATTTCATGATGAGTGTTGTCGTTCACAAAGGCCAAGTGGAAATGCTGAGGAAAGCAAGCAAGACGGGTCTTCCATTGATATTCCTTCCACTACACAGGAGCCACTTAGACTACATCCTCGTCACTTTTATTTTGATAATGAATAACATCAAGGCTCCATTGGTCGCTGCAGGCAACAATTTGAAAATCCCATTTTTTGGGTATGTTTTTTACCACTAGATTTTATTTAATTGTTGCACTATTTGAACATTAGTGATCATTATGGTGATATGTTAGCTTTGGCCTGCAAATTTACATTACAAATATCTGCCATTTTTACAGGTAATAAAATAAATTATTATTTATCAAAAGGTACATGTGACTTTCAAGTAAAGCTCTACCAAGAAGAGGTAGACCTTCTGGCACTGTTGTCATTATTGAGTTTTCAAATCGATGTGAGCAATGCAGATGTTACCCTGTTCCTACAGTGCCAGAAAAGCAGAGGCATGATACAGGCTGATTCTCTCGCTGCAAGATGCTGGAAATATCTTAAGTTCATTGAAAACGTACAAATATGAAACATGCTGTAAAAAGAACCATGTACTTAGAGAAAGGAAATAAATAAAGTCAGCTGATGGTGGTAAAAATGTGTGGTTGTAACCTGCCACATTGTCATTCACATTCTTCTTTTCGTCCATAGTTGGCACTCAACTACAGTGCCATTGGCTTCTGTGGGGTACAGGGTGGACTGCACAGTTCTGGCATACAGGTTTCTTTTCAATTTTTGCTTAGTGTGTGAGGTTAGTGCAGAGGAATGGGATGTACAGCATGTGTTAATTGTGAATATGTAACGTGTAATTCGACTCTGCCTGGACAGTGATGGTGGACATTTTCAACACTGTCTGTAATATGGACATGTTAATCATGAAACAAGCTATGTATTCATGTATATATGTTCTAAATTAAATGCAGCATAGCCTTTGAGATAGTTGCATTTTCCAGGGTCATGTAGCAAAACAATCACCCTGTATTTAACCTTTTTAATATAAAACACTTTCATGCAAAACACAGGACAATTTCCCATATCTCGACACATTCGAGCACAATGAATGTGGCAACACAGAGCACACAGGCATGAGCATAGTGGAAAGAAGAAGAGAAAACAAATCAAATGACTGTTCACTTAAGTCCATGAGTTTGCTGGGATATTTTTCTTCTTGGTGGTGCAGTATTAGATTAGTTTCATTGTGGACATTACTGGTAATGTGTTTCACACTGGGTGTTCCATCTGTGCATTCCTAAAGTAAAATTTCATTCACCAAGGCACCTTGTCCAACAGTTAACAGTTTACAAGGACACTAATTTCCAGAACCTGAGCCCAAAATTCAGGTTTTTATTCTCAGTAATACAAGCTATTCTTGTTATTAGTAACACATATTTAGTGCAAATAATTGTTATAAATGCCAAATAATATTTTATACAAAGAACTTTGTTTTTATTATCCTGAGTTACGCTGCCTACATGAAGATACATAAAAGAAGTAATTGTTTTTTTATAATAACTTAATAGTGTGCTCCTTCAAAATCTTATCCACAAAGTATATATTTTTATAAATTTTGAAAACTATAGTTCTAACACTATATATATATATTATTCATGTTGTCATAGACTTTGAAGTAGTGAGTGCTTGGAAGTGGTGAACATAAGCTGGGTTTCACAGTAAATCTGCTTGACATTGGTGCCGAAGTTCTACTTGCAAGGAGAGTTGAACGACTTAATTCAGGATAATAAAAAGTGCATAACATACAAGCTGGGTTACAAGCATCACCTTCACAATGACTGAGATCAGGAATGTGTGATTCCCTCCCTCCACACTCCATTTGTATGTGCCTTCATGGGAATGTATAATGCACAGGGGGTACCTTCACCTTTTTACCAGCTGTCTTGCCCATGTTTACTCTGGATAATACAAAAGTGTACCTGGAACTTGCCAAAGATAACCGGGTATATTAAGGACGTGCAAAATTTAATTTTTCAGTGTGATATCTATAGAACATGACTTTTATGTAACTTATTGTAACATATTTTATCATGATATTGTAGGAATTATACATATGTTTTATTGCATTGCAGGTTTGTACTCCGTGGACTAGGGGCCTTCTACATAAAGAGAAAAATTGAATCTCAGTCTGGCAGGAAGGATTATGTATATAGAGCAGTATTGCATACGTATATGGTTCAGTGCTTGAGGGCAGGACATAATATGGAATTTTTCGTAGAAGGTGGAAGAACAAGAACGGGAAAGCCATGTTTACCAAAAGGTAAGCTCTACATACACATGATTATAAACATATTTTTCCTAGATTAATTAAATTGGGGCTAAGAAGAAGGCAGTTTCCAGTGTAAGAATTACTGCTGAAATGGGAATATTCAGAATTGGTAAAATTTTGAAATATAAACTGATTTCTATGTTCAGTGTCTTACTTTCAAAATGTTGATCACATAGGACATATTGATATATAGTTTTGGCCAGTTTAATGCAATATACTTTCGAACTGTTAGGTTTGGTCTTTGAAGCTCTGTTATCTTGTAGGAATTAGAAATTTTATAACCTTATACCTTTTCGTGAGTATGTGAAAGCTGTTCTTGTACCAATGAAAAATATCTTAAGGATTTTTTAACATTGTTTTTACGTTTGTCATGCTGAAAAGTGGCATTTTATTTCTGTTAGATATTCATGTTTTCACAGTTGGTTCAATAAATTGGTCAGTTTTCTGCTTGTTCACATGACCACAAAATATATATGTGTATATATATATATATATTCAACTTCTATGTATTGTATTGAGACAATGCCAAGAGGTTCTAGGTTCGAATCCCAGCCTGAAAATGGGTGTTCTTTGCGTGTGTCCATCATATTATCACTCATGTTCATCTTTACAATTAGTCAAAACTGTGCAGAAAAGTGAAATAAAATAAACCTAATCAATCAATCAATGAAAAAGTATGTATTGTGATATTTTTCCTGGGATATTGTGCCTGTGATACTGTTAAATATTTGGAGAAGTATTGAACCAACCTAACCTTATTTTTGTGGCTAGTCTTTTCATTGTACACTACCATTCCAGCTGAGATTGTACCTGATTTTGCTCTAAATCAAGATGTAATCTCTTGCAGCTGGCTTGCTGAGTGTTGTGATAGATGCCTATCTGGAAGGTGTGATTGAAGATGCCTTGCTGGTGCCGGTGAGCATCAACTATGAGAAACTTGTCGACGGAAACTTCGTACGAGAGCAGCTCGGTCAGCCGAAAGTAATGGAAACCTTCTCGGGTGCTCTGAAGGGCATTTGGACTGTTCTCAACTCCAACTTTGGAATTACGAGGCTCGATTTCAACCAACCTTTCTCACTCAGGGTAAGCACTATATAATGTAACATTAGCTGTGCCACTACCAATCTCATAATTCTACGTAATTCTAAATTTACTATCTACTAGAGATCAAACAGATGAGTCCATACTGTATTGTATTGATTTACTTATAAGTAAAATTATTATAATTTTATCGCTCTGATATATAAATAACCTGTAAATTAGTAAAAAAATCTGCCATTTTTTTTATTGTTATGAATATAAACATCTAATTGTAAAGCAAATGCCTAATTAAGTGGGTTTTTTCGAAAGGCAACACCAATTGTATTCACCTGGTACATGCATTAATTAAGTTAATGAAACATTCTTGATTTTTATATATATGACCAGTAGGATATTAATTATTAGTATTTGTAAATTTTATATCAGTATTTTCTTGGTATTCGAAAAGAATTGCATATCAGTTAAGGCTGAGCTGATGCCAATACCATTGGTATCAATATAGGAAAATTTTGGTTGGACTTTATTTTCCAATACTTATCAATACTTTCCCCATGTTTTTGTCATTCATGGGGTCTGCAAAAATGCTGTGCGACACTTTCATGGAGTCTAATTATCCTGAAATCGTGCAACATTAGAAGTTTTTTATTTTGCACCGGTTTTGTGTGAAAAATACATTTGTTATTATATAACACACACATGTATTTTAATGTTCTGTTATAATTCTTTGTATGTTCTAAAGCAAAACGCTTGGTAAAAGTTGGAGTGGAATACTTATAAACTAATATGATTCAATATTTTGAAGAACTTATTATTACAATTTTCTAGCACCTGTATTGGTATCTGTGGGAATTGGTTCAAATAAGTATCAACTCTGTTCTAACATTGGTCCAGGTTCTCACTGCAATGAAAGGAAAATTTTAAAACTGATAAGTTGTGCATAAAATTTTCATATTTTAAATGAAAATTCAAGTACAAAACTCATTTGTTTGAAACCATGCAACTCAGATTGAACTGAAAACTGTTGATTCAACTAACTTTATTTCTGCTTCAATTAATTTCATTTTATTTCACAGGAATTGGTTCAGTCTTACCACAACTATGCCAAATTGGTTGAAGAAAGTTCCTTAGAAAACGGGAAGAGAGCCCTTCATGTTGTGCCTTCCAGTGCGTCATTGTATGGAACTGATATTGTAATAGAGGAACAAAAACATATTGTAAATAGTGTAGCAAGGCATATAATCTATGGTAAGAATTTTAACAAACTGTGCATTCAGAAGTTTTTGGATTAAGTGTACTTCTGCTTTATTAGAAAAAGTGTGTGAAAAATGCACTTTGGCAAAATTATCTTGAATTACCATATGTCTGTTGTTATGTAATTCATGCAATTGGGGATGTGTGTGTACAAATCTCATAAAAACTTCATATTGAGTGTATTTCAATCATTTTATTGAACCACTGTTAGGTAAGAGGAGTTTTTATTCTTTGAATATGTTTCGTTCTATCCAAAAGCATTAAAGTCTACATTTTCACGCAATTGATCAGTACATATGAGGCGTTGCGGATACGAAGGGCGAACTCAACACACGTGCATTGTGAGGGAAATGCATTTCAAGTTGTCAGGCACAGTGCGAACTCCACAAAAACCTGGTAACAGTAGAACAGAATGTTTCATGCGTGATTTCCAAAGTTTTTTGTGGAGTTCGCACTGTGCCAGACAACTTGAAATGCATTTCCCCTCACAATGCACGTGTGTTGAGTTCACCCTTCGTATCCGCAAGGCCTCATATTACCTCCTTGTTTTTTGCATCTGATTAATGCTTGTTGATTAATTTTGAATTATATTGGACTTTTAATAGGGTAATTCTTTTCTAATGTTGGGGTGTAAACCTTATTGCTCAAATATTGTGCTGGAAGTAGTATTGTGATTTTCTTCCAGAATGTTTGATAGCTCCTGATAACTTACATTGGACGGATGCTTGACTGAGTTTTTAGCCTTTTCACATTCATTTTTGAAGTGGCATACTTAAGTCAACACTCCTCCTTGTAACTATATATATTGTTACAATCTTGTATTGTTCTCTATCCTAAATATTATATTGCCCTCTATCCTAAATATTATATTTTGAATGCTGAGCATGTGCACATACAGTGGAACCCCGATTTTTCCTGCATTTTAATTTTTTTTTCAGCTTGGACCACTGAAAAATGGAAAATCGAGGTTCCACTGTATATATTTTCTGCCTGCTAAGCATTTGTGGTGTGTTATTTTTAATTCCCTTCCTTCTATTTCTACAGGTGTGTAGTAGTAATCAACCTTTCATTCATTTTGTCTTTTTTCCTGTACTTCCACTGTTTTCTGTACAAGCTTACTCCATCTACAGGAATATTAAGCAGTATCCCCCCCCTCTCTCCCCCTCCTTTTTTTGCATGTACACTTTGTACTTTGCCTTGAGAAACCCATAGGAAAATTGCACTAAATTTCACGTTTAAGAAATAATTGTAGCATTTACTGGATTTTTGTACTCTTTCTTGCTCAGTTATTTAACAATTTACCCCTTTTTCCATTGCATTTGTATGTGATCTGTTAAATGATTATTATTGAGCTACAAACTTCCAGAATCTGTAAATTTAGTATAATTAAATTCTCATATGAGATATCTACAATGCCAGAAGTACCTTGTTCGAATCCTGGCCTGGGCATGGATGTTCATTGTGATAGTCCATTCATCAGTTCCATCATATCATCATTCATCCTCATCTTTGCGATTAGCCAAAAGTGGCTGTTATGTCCTAATATTTATGACATAAACAGAAATAAACATCTCAAGATTGGAACTTCATAATTAATATATTCAAACTTGTAACAAGGTGGATTGGATTACATGATTAAAACTTAAACTATCCATAAGACACATAAACAAGATGCATAATCGTTGCTATGCACAGACTATGTACATTGGCCATAACTGCTAGTTCACCACATACAATAATGTATTTTATAATATATATCAATCTTCTCCCCTTCTAGAGAAAACAAACTTATGAGGGGTAAAACACTCTTGGCCTTTTTACTCTTTCAGATTTCCTTCTTACAAAATCACTTCCTCCCTTCGAAGACAAACTTGTTCCTGGACCAAGTCTGCTTGCTTCCTTCGAATATGATCTACTTTCTTGCTTCGGAGACGAACTGTGAGCATTGTCTTCTTCACTGTCGCTTAGTTCCTGCCGATGCATTTCATATTTAGTAGGAGGATATAAATATGCATGATATGCACTATCGTCACATTCCTTAGGTCTTTCTGACTGATTTGAATCTCCTCCACTTTCATGAAGAATCTTTAAAAATGAATAGTGTACATTTCTGTATCTGCCACTTTCTACATCTCTTACTTTATACACAGCAAAACTGCATCTTTCAATAATCTCTCCTTTCCGATATATCTTTCTTTCAGGGCAGTAATAATATATTTTACTTCCAATTGAAAATTTCTCACATTCATAATGAACATTTTTAGTGTCATCTTTAATGATTATATTACTTGCAGTGTTGTAAGAAAACATTAATGAACTTGGAGATGTTCCAGTTGATGGCAATGGAGTGTTATGCCAGTGTATCACTGTACGCAGTAGTGATTCTACTTCAGTATTTAATTTTCTAACATCCCCTTTTGGAAAATCTCCTATGAGGGTTAGATACCTTTTCACGGTATTGACTGTTCTCTCAGCCAACCCTTTTCCCGAAGGTTTATATGGGCAGGAATGCTTTAGTTCAATGCCCAACCTTTGGCAGAACATCTTAAATTGTTCACTTGCAAAGGGTTGCCCATTATCTGAGACTGACTCTTTTGGAGAACCAAGTATGTAAAATTGGCTTTTTAAATGTCTAATTGCTTCCTGAGCCGTTAAATTAAACATTCAAAAATTTTGTGTGAGCATCAACACACAACAGGAATAAATAACCTTTGAAATAGAAATGATCGACATGTACACGTTCCATGGGTTGTGATGTAGGTGTCCATGATGTAAATTGTCGTTTTGCTGGAGCTCTTGCATTCGTCTGACAAGCATCACATTTTGCAACAAAACTTTCAATGTCAGAAGTCATTTTAGGCCACCAAACTAAATCTCTGCAAATCTGTTTTAATCTCACTACGCCACTGTGCAGGCCATGAATTTGAGTCAGAAACTTGCATCGCAGTGTCTCTGGCAATACAATTCTATTTCCCCACATCAACAATCCATCTTCTGTTGACAGTTCCAGACGTTTCTTCCATAAAGCTACTGATTCCTCATTGATTTGTGGATCAATTCCTCTCGGCCAACCATTCTTAACGTAAATTTTTATTTTAGATAACAATTCATCGCTTTTTGTATGCTCCTTGATCTCAGATATGCGTAATGGTTGTAACTTTTGTTCTAGATCTGCATACGCTGTCAGAACCAAATCTGATTGCAATTCTTCAGGTAGTGGTAATCTTGACAAAGCGTCTGCTATTGGAACCTTCTTAGAATACACTATTTCATAATTCAGAGATGCCATGAATATTTTCCACCTCTGCCAACGTGCATTGTGTTGCATTGGCACTGGTGTATTCGAATCAAGCAATGATTTCGCAGTCGTTGAATCAGTGTATATTGTAAATTTTTGACCCGCCAGATACAAATAAAAATGCTTAACAGACGAAACAATGGCTAATGCTTCTCTTTCTCCCTGACAGTAATTCCTCTGAGCAGGTGAAAGTGTGGCTGAAAAACATGCCACTGTTCGATGTTCGCCATCTATCTTGTGCCCTAATCGACCTCCAACACCGTAGCAAGAACTATCTGTTTCTAGGATTATTTCTTTTGAAGGATCGAAAGGAATTATAGCAGGTGTCTGAACAATCTTATCTCTAACAGCCTTAAATTCCGATACACATTGATTAGACCACAACCATTTTTCGCCTTTCCTCAGAAGTCGATATAGGTGTGGTATTGTAGATGACAAGTTGTGTAGAAAACGACTTTGAAATGCAACCATCCCTAAATGTCAGAAGTCATTTTAGGCCACCAAACTAAATCTCTGCAAATCTGTTTTAATCTCACTACGGCACTGTGCAGGCCATGAATTTGAGTCAGAAACTTGCATCGCAGTGTCTCTGGCAATACAATTCTATTTCCCCACATCACAAAATATATATAAAGACAAGACAGTACTTACAGCGTGGTTAACTACATCCATGGATTCCCCTACAAAGCCAATAAATAACCTTTGAAATAGAAATGATCGACATGTACACGTTCCATGGGTTGTGATGTAGGTGTCCATGATGTAAATTGTCGTTTTGCTTCAAAGAGAACTGTCCTGCATTCAATACTATTTGCAGTTTCTGTAAGAAGAAAGGATATTTCTTGGCTGCATGTAAGTGAACAATTTAAGATGTTCTGCCAAAGGTTGGGCATTGAACTAAAGCATTCCTGCCCATATAAACCTTCGGGAAACGGGTTAGCTGAGAGAACAGTCAATACCGTGAAAAGGTATCTAACCCTCATAGGAGATTTTCCAAAAGGGGATGTTAGAAAATTAAATACTGAAGTAGAATCACTACTGCGTACAGTAATACACTGGCATAACAACACTCCATTGCCATCAACTGGAACATCTCCAAGTTCATTAATGTTTTCTTACAACACTGCAAGTAATATAATCATTAAAGATGACACTAAAAATGTTCATTATGAATGTGAGAAATTTTCAATTGGAAGTAAAATATATTATTACTGCCCTGAAAGAAAGATATATCGGAAAGGAGAGATTATTGAAAGATGCAGTTTTGCTGTGTATAAAGTAAGAGATGTAGAAAGTGGCAGATACAGAAATGTACACTATTCATTTTTAAAGATTTTTCATGAAACAGGAGGAGATTCAAATCAGTCAGAAATACCCAAGGAATGTGACGATAGTGCATATCATGCATATTTATATCCTCCTACTAAATATGAAATGCATCGGCAGGAACTAAGCGACAGTGAAGAAGACAATGCTCACAGTTCGTCTCCGAAGCAAGAAAGTAGATCATATTCGAAGGAAGCAAGCAGACTTGGTCCAGGAACAAGTTTGTCTTCGAAGGGAGGAAGTGATTTTGTAAGAAGGAAATCTGAAAGAGTAAAAAGGCCAAGAGTGTTTTACCCCTCATAAGTTTGTTTTCTCTAGAAGGGGAGAAGATTGATATATATTATAAAATACATTATTGTATGTGGTGAACTAGCAGTTATGGCCAATGTACATAGTCTGTGCATAGCAACGATTATGCATCTTGTTTATGTGTCTTATGGATAGTTTAAGTTTTAATCATGTAATCCAATCCACCTTGTTACAAGTTTGAATATATTTAATTATGAAGTTCCAATCTTGAGATGTTTATTTCTGTTTATGTCATTAATATTAGGACATAACAGTGGCAGAAAAGCGAAGTAAAATAAACCAAAGCAATCAATCAATGATGTGAAAGATTTGTTAAAGATTGTATAATGTAAATTGCCAAAAATGTAAGGTTCATCTTTGTTTTCTCTCTTCTGCAGATGCAACTCGTGCAACTGCGTTGATGTCCACAAATGTTGTCTCCTTCCTTTTGCTCAACAGATTCAGGGATGGTGTTGCACTTGATGTGTTAGTGGATGCTGTAGATAAAATGAGGCGGGAGCTGCAGTGGAGAGACAGGGATGTTGGCTTTGTAGGGGAATCCATGGATGTAGTTAACCATGCTGTAAGTACTGTCTTGTCTTTATATACATTTTGTCCAATGTAGACACAAAATAGATCTTCGTGCTTGACTGTGTGTGTGTGTGTGTGTTCAGAAAATGCTATAATTTGTTGCCAGTGGACCACCAGTACTCAAGAAAGTAGTATTGCAATGATTATTGTTATTTTGTGAACTTTCTGTGAAGTTGCAATTGGTTTGAAAGTGGAATTGATCCATTAAATGATCGAGACACAAGTGTTTCTTTTTTGTTTATACAGTGCAACCTCAATTTTATGTTTAAATCTTTTGAATTTTATATTTGATTGCTGTACTGTTTGTTATGTGATAACGTTGTATCGGTGTCAGTAACATTTTTATATCCATTAATATGTACTAATACCACATACAAGGCCATTTGGTCTAAGGCATCAGGCTTTGGGCTCGGGCTACGAGATGTGCACTGGTTCAAGTCTCCTGGGGTGGGGGAAGCATAACAACTTTTCTCCTGAAAGTTCAGCCAGTGTATGAGTGTGGTGGCCACATACCATCGTGAGGAAATTTGGGAGCTATGAATGAGTAGTGTAACCCAGTCTTGAAAAACCTACAACAAACTGAGTGAGGCCAACAGTCGGTAGGTGGGTGGCCCTGGTTCTTGCGGCTAGTGTACAATGGGTTATATTATTATCTATAATATTTATATAACCATTAATATGTATTAAAAATTAAAATTTCACAGTAGTGCAATGGAAAAACATGGACTGTGGTTGAAAAACGAAAATTTACCAATGAATCTAGGCAATCCTTTTTCTGATTCACATTGCTATTAGCCCCTTTCTAGTTCTTCTAATCTCATGCATGTTATTTTTCCTCCAGTTGAGACTTCTTGGTCCAGGCCTCGTGAAGCGAGAGAAGAGGAAAGATGTCATTCACATAACTCCAGTAACAATGCTTCCAAATGTGATAGAAATGTGTTATTACTCAAATCCTGTTGTTTCAGTATTTGATTTGGATTCTGTGGTTGGTGAGTACAGTTGGATATTTATTACGTTCATTACTTTTTTTCTTTTTTTAATTCCAACTTCTGTGCTGAATATTACTATTTTTGTATGGATATGGCAGAGTAATCTTTTAGTATCATAATGTTAAATTGCCGATCTAGTATTCCTATAAATATTCTGGGTTGTATGTCCATAATTGTGTGACGCTGCTTCAAAAGTAGTAGTATCGGACTCTGCTCTCAAAAGCCAGAAAACAGCACTCAATGTGCTGACCACATGTCAACCAAGAAAAAGCCACTTGGCACGCCTTTTCCACCATGGAGTTTAGTGCTTTCTTGTTTTAAATAATATGGATCTGACCATCTAAATAATAATTTATTGTCATGCCATTGATTAATATTATCACTAATTGAGTGAATAATTCTGTCATTTTGTAATAATTCGTACGAATTCAAGGGCACGGACAATATACCTTATTTTTGTTACACAAATGTCTCAATATACATATTTTCGTTTTCAGTGTAAGCATTTAAATTTGTACAATTTTACCATCAGCTTGGTATACTGTCGATTATTATGATCGGTACTCTATTCGTATAGGTAAAATATTTCTATCTATTTATGTCAATTGTTATATGGGTCATCTCATCTGGTGGCAAAAAAACAAAACTAGCCCTCCCCCTCTTTTCAAAGTACTGTGTTCAGAAGGTGAATTTGTCCAGGTGCAGAGATAATGATGTTTACCATTTTATATAGGGGTGGGCCACGTCAGTTGTCAAATGATAAAATTTGCATATAGATACAGCCGATGGCAAAAGTTAAAAGTAGACAAACTTGCCCATCACTTGGTTTACAGCAATGTGAGGGTAATGCATTGAAAAAAAGATGCCAATGTGCACAGGACCACATCTGCTATCTTGAGTTCAAGTAAATTGCAGTTATCATAGAATCATTAAAGTATAATTCCCATAATTTATTTTCCTTTGGCAGGCAAGGCACATAATGCTAAAAATCAGAGAGACAAAACATGATGCAATACTGATTTTGAGAATAGAAATTTCGTTATTTTTAATAATAAGTCCCTGACAATGACAATTTTCTCTTGACGTTACATTGTAGAAAATTGAGGCAACTAATTGCTGAATAAATTCTAGACGTAAGCTGTGGTATAAAGCCCTTATCTTGTGTTTTCCCTGCAGTGACTGCTTTGTACTCATTGTTGGAAGTGAATCTCTCAAATTACGTGGACATGGAAGCTGAAATTTTAGTGCCGCAGGACAAGCTCCTAGAACGAGCTCGTCAGTTGTGTGATATTTTGCAGTTTGAATTCATTTTTTCCAAACCTTGTCAGTATTTGGAATCAGTGATTATGGAAACTGTGGAAGAGTTGAAGACAAAGGAACTTCTTGTTCAGAAGGTAAATAACGTTGCTTCTGTTTATGTACATGTTGTTGTTGCTGCTGCTGCTGCTAGCTCTCACAACAGATTGTTTGGCATGCTATATGGCCATGACAACTGAGTTCATATCCATGTTTAGGAACGAATGTTTTTGTTCCTTTGTCAATTGACCATTCAACCTCCTTGTTGCAATGACCTTGAGAGGTACAAAAGGCCCGCAAAGTCGTGATTATATTCTGGGGCCTCCTGCTGAACATGTGGCATGTGATTGATGTGTTATTGATTTCTCCAATTTCATCTTCATTTAACTGTAGTGCAAAAATAGAAATGGGAGTATCTTTCAAAGTTGTTGTTTTTTTTTAAAAGAAAAAATAATCTGAATGGTTGTCCTGTTGTGACACACTGCTTGCACTACCAGTTTTTACTGCACTGATCATTGTAATTAGCTAAAAGTGGCTGAAAAGTGACATAAAATAACAAAGCAAAATGGTGTAGGCATATCATAATGTATAGTGGTATTCTATCCTTACATTCCTATATGTTTTACTTTACCACATAATGTGCACATCCATCACAGTCACATTAAAACGTTATATTTGAAAAAAAAACACAGTAAAATTGAAGAAAGCAATTCATTAGCTACTTCAATCACCACACATTCCATACACAAGTTCAGAAAATATCTAAAGGAGATTGAATGATGGGCCTTGTAAACTTAGTTTGTTAATTTGCCACTTGTTGGCACATTGTTTTAAAAGTAAGTAACTTTGAGTTTTGCTTTAAAGTCCACTTTATGCACAGGAAGGCTTATCGGGACTGGATCTACAGTTTAAAGTAGGATCCGAACCACTTGTGCCTTCACGGGAACCCCTTGATTACAAGGCAACGACTTTACTACTATGCTATTGGGGAGGCCCTGTAAATAACTTTCCAAGGATATGTTGTACTTTACACATTGAGGGTTCCCATTGATCTGGTTATCCTGGAAAAGTCACTGATTGTTTTTTATTGAACTTGTCATTATTTGGGAATAAATATAAATTCCACTTTTTCAATGGAAGATATTCCACAGAGAAATGTTTTTATTGTTCATTTTTTAAACAATGTTGAGTAAAATTGATTCTCTTCAATAACAAGTACAGCGTATCACTTGAATAACTTTGCTATTAGAATGTTAAAGCACCATTAACAGTTCGATTTTTTTTTAAAAATTGACTGAAAAACATGGAAAAGTTTGGGATTCTGTTTTGCTCAAATTAATGGACACCCTGATATCGTAACGAACCTTAAAGTTCGTGGGATCTTAAGAGTATCTAGCAGGTTAACCAGTTAATTGATGGGGTGATGTAAACTACTCATCATTCATCCTCTTGATGAGACCACTCGTCATTGACATGACGAGTTATCGCTTGGCATGCGAAAGGTACAAATTACACAAAGGAATTAAACTACTGAAAAGACAATGGTCACTCGTTGGATTTTGTGAACCGTTGAACCTGTATCATGGCTGGGTGTAGGATAATTACCTGTCTATCTGACGTCTTTAGCTGAATGAAAATAGCGAAGTCCTCTGTAAGCTTCTCTCCTATTTGTCGACCAGAGCGTTGTTCTACTCCTCACCTACTGCCTTGCTGACCACCTTCTCCCTCTCCACTCAATCTCCAAAGTCAGTCACCTCCCAGCTTGTCTCACCTCTATATCCCCTGGCCATCGAGCTCTTCCTCGATGCCGAATCGCCGAATCGTGTGTTTAATATAGTTGCTACCATGCAAACCGCTGACACCATAACCAGAAGTATTACCTGTTTCCTGAATGCTCAGGAGGTTTGCATGGCACAACACAATGCATTGTAAACATGCCTAAGAGGCTTGAGACAGCTGAGAAAAACAAGTGAATGCCCTGGTCAACATGAAGCGTTCAGAGAGACTTAATAAAATAAACATACAATCTTAGGGATTGATACGATATTTCAAATGAACCTTGTACTAGTTGTCCGTCCTTACTAGTTTGAATTCATTGTTAATTGCTATGTATATCCTTAGTCTTAATGCTTCATTGTTGTTTTTCATGAATGTGTACTTTCTGTTTTGTAGCAAACATACGACCATCAACAGGTTTATAACACAATGTATGGAAAAAGCTATGACTTTGAAGTTGGATCAGAAGAGGAGGATGATTTTGTCCCAAACATAGATTACAAGGTGAGTGCCCAGGACATGTTTGCTGGTGGGATACAAGAAGAATGTTCAAAGAAGCAGGGAAGAGTATGTTGGGGGATCAGTTTCTAAAATTGTTTAGAACTTCTCTTGTTATACATTGTGCAATGTGTAGGGGTGACATGCTCACAGAGTACTCAATCAGCAAAGTAGAAAATATATTGTCTCCTTATGGTCATATATCTCCATCCATTGATATTTCAGAAACTAGGAGAGCAACAGAGTTGATAAATTTGGCATTCTCAAAATCATACCTTATGTAGCATATTCTGATATACATTAGCTAAGTCAGTCCATCTAAAATTTCATAACGTTGTTAAAGATCTCACAGATGCAGTGTGATCTTCGTTATCAAACACATAAACTGCAGTTTGTCCATTATGAGAGTGTTAATGTAGCATGTGAAACCATGCTTAGGATTATTTTTTTTTAAAGAAGTGGGGTAGCATTTACTCATTGTGAAACTTGTGACCAAAGGCAAGGATGGAACCTACAGCTGGAGAAGAATCCTGGCAAACTCACAAACTAAAATGGACAGTCATTTGGTTCCTCATCTCCCCCTTTGCTTGTGCCTGGGTTGCCATATTTATAGCTTCCCTCCTTTTCCTCGTCAAAAAATCCAACAATAATATTACGTCTGCTTTTGTTGTGTACAGTTTTCCCCTTCATGGTGATATAAACACTTGGCACTGAATAGAAATGACGACGATGGGTTGAGAAGCACCACACATTTTGGCAATGAAAGGGCAGGATTAGATGGTAACAGCTGTTTGGATTGACCATGCTCTATCTGCCTGCCTGTAGTTGTAAATTTCTTGACAGTGCCAGAGGGGTTTTCTCTTCTTGGTCAAGCTGAAGGCCCATTGTATTTTGTGGTCAAGCATTAAAACAACAAAGGTACCAGACAACCTCTGACTTTATCTTATTTTCTATAGCTTAGATATTTCAAATTTTTATGTCCATTCCATTCAAACTGAAATAGATATTGGTGATAGTTTTTGGTACAGTGTAGAATTGTGATCTAAATGTAATTTTAAAAGCAGCCATCCTGAAATAACTATGTACTAACACTACAAGGTGTAGAATATGCTTTTCTTTGCAAAGACAGTGTAAACAGAATAAAAGATTGGTAACAATAAGATTCAACATTTTAACAATTTCTCACTCATTTTCAAGTTAAAGATGGAAGATTGCAAAAAATTATTGTGGTAGAAAAACACAATTTGTTTTAGTTTTTTTGTCTGCTGTTTTTTATTCTTATTCCTGTACTTTTTTCAGCTTTCCTGTTAGTAATTTCAACTCCACTAATGTGTGAAGTGTATTTATTATTGTTTTTATTATTTACTTTCACAAACTTTTTTAAATTTTTATTGCCAAACCCAATGGAGTTGAAAAAAAGAAACTAGTAGAAGCCTTCCCCTAACATTGCAACAAGCCTTGGTAGCTCAAAGCAAGTGTGGGGCTAGAGCTCCACACGCATTCACACCCTCAACCATTGTAGAGGTAATGTGATCAACACCATGTTCCAACCACTGTTAACCCCCGGCCCTGCTTTATGCATGACATTGTTCAAAAAGTTCCCACCTGGATTCATGGTCTTCCCTGGTGGCAGCCAGAACCTTTGGATTGTACAATTGTGTTGAATCATATCTAAGATGACTGACTGACTGTGACAGAACACATTTCTCATAGTTGTTGGGTGTTTTACTTGTCGTATTTTTGTCACTAGATGTTATTGCCTTGATTGTATATTTTCTTCTCTGTTGGTACTCAAGTATAAATAAAGATTTCCAAATTCATTATCACTTAATTTATTTCTTGAAATTCCTTCTTTAATATTTCTTTAGAATTTAAAAGAAAAAACAATAACTTAAATTGAAGAAAATTGGAAATTTTTGTTACATTTGTATCAACAGTGAAAAGAAAATATGTTAACAAGACAGCAACATCTAGTGACAAAAGCTAAAGTATTATTACAAGCAGAAAATTTGTCAACTTGTTAAAATTAGGGGAAAATTTTGGCACTCCTTACAACATTTAGCCTTAAAATTTGGAAAATTATCCTAGAAAAAAAACTGGAATTATACTTGAATTTTATTTTTCCTGCCATACAAGTAACTGATATGTTTCTTGATTTCAGATAAATCTTTCTAAGGAGTCATTGAAGGAGTTGGAATACCTTCGTCATCTTGTGAAGCCATTGGTTGACACATACTCCGCCAGTGCTCTGTGCCTCCGTAAATTAGTCCATCAGGAGTTGCCAGAGAAGAATTTGGTTCAAGAGGCACTGGCAGAAGTCAAGACTCAACTGGACCGTGGATTTGTCACCTGTGGTAATTAAACCAGTATTTTATCTTGTTCCCTTTGCAGCATGCCCTTGTGACTTGTAAGAAGCATGTGGCATTGAAAATAGATCATTGGTTGAATTGACAGTAATGATGGACTCCACTCTGCTTTTGGAAATTGGAATTTTATATTCTGTTCTCATCTTTCCTATCTCCTTTTTTTTCTCCCAAATATGATTGCTTGTGTTGGTCAGTACTAATTTGAAAGTATCTTTTGGAATTATCAATGTGTGTTGCTTTTCGGGAGTCTAGTTTTATTTTCAGTTAATATAAGAGAGAAGACCTATCATCCCCTTGATGTAATCTTCATTGTCAATAATATCAATAAGTAGCAGAAAAGCAACACAAAATGTACAAATTCAAATTGTTTTTCCATTTGTTTTATTGTGTCAGCTTTCAGAAGTTTACAAGTATTACTTTGGTACTTGAATGTAATGTATAATTTAAGAATACAGTTTCTGTTATGTCAAAAATTATACAATCTTGAGCAATTATTTTGAAATTGCAGCCATTAATATTTATGGAAGTATTAAATTTTGGATGGAAGAATTTGAATTTGAAGCCATTCATCATCCACAATATTAAATGTGAATTCCTGTTATATACATTTCTAATTTTAGTGTATTATTGTGTCTATGTTCCACTTTCTAGTGCATTTCAGTCTGCCTATTTGGGCAATTTTTAATCCCTAGAAAGCTGGGTTCTCAGTAATTTTCATTTGTAGGAGTTGAAAAGAAAATTCCAGTATCGCTAGTTTTGTTGTGATTGTTGCCTCAGAAGAAAAAAAAATATTTGTATCAATATAAATTGGCAGATACTCATACATATGTACTCTAACAGTGGAAGGGTTATATACTCCAGTGTCAGTCATATGAATAAAGTCCTTCCTTGCATAGTTTCCAACCTAGCAAGTTTTCACAGATACATCATCAGTTTTTATGAACTGGGCAACACACACATATTGATCTTGCCCAGGATACTGACAGATGGAAGGCTTGTGTTGCTGCATCCATAAACCTTTGGGTTTAAGAAGGCTAGAGTGTTAATTTTTACTTGGCAACGTTCACATGGAGATTCACATCTAAGCGACATGCGTCATTTGAGTATTTCATCAATCAAACACATAGCGACATGTGTCACTCGATCTGAAATCTCCCATAGAATGCATTTGTTTGATAATACTGTATGCAAAATTGATCAATTTCTTTGCCATTTTTGTTGATGTTCCTTTTGTTTTTCAGGTGAAAGTCTTGGAGTGGACACAATCAAGAATTCCTTCAAGTTGTTTGAGAAGTGGAATGTACTGGAGTGCTTCATGCAAGATAACATTAAGTTATATTATTTGACCAGTCAGTACGATGACGAAGACAGATTGCAGGATGTATACGAACGGATATCCCTGTTTAAGTGGACCCACAAGTAGGATTGTGTCTGCCACTTCTTCTTCTTCGCAGAGATGATGAGAGACTTGTTTATAACATAAAATGCGTATAATGAAGAATTGCCAACCCAGGGAAAGCCTAACAATGATAGGCAAGGATCTAGCAGCAGGCTGCCCAGAAAAGGCATTTAGGCAAGAACAAAAGGAAGTATCCTGGAATATATGCAGTTAGCATAACATGTAAGTATATGTATGCGTAACTGACAGGATAAAGGACCCGATTTTATTTAAAACTGCACAAACCAGCAATAGCATTCATTAATTTAATGTAACCAAAGCGGAACTTTACAATGAAGAATATGTTCATTGTGTGTTATGCGTTTCTGTGATAGACAAAATGCAGCTTCGTACCTATAAGACCTCTTCGTTCAAGTGATGTTGATATATATGCATAGTGAATAGTGTTTATAATGGTTTTATGAACTGTTTTAAAGTTAAAAGTTCATGTTGGAAATTAACATGACAGTATAGTTCTGAGGACATAGGAAAATAATTTTATTTTTCCTGATATTTAACCGTTACAAAACATCCAAGTTTATAATACAAGTGAAGCAAGATTCTTATTCCAAGTAAAACGCCATTATAGTTTCTACAGAGACCTTTTCTTCCAGATAAGTCTTTTGTAAATATAGGAAGAAAACAGCATATTTTGTTATGGTTGTTTATGTTTTACAGTTTTCTCTAAATGTCCTACTGTTAGACGTGAGGAATAAAATTGTAAAAAGAACAGTTGTACAAAAAAAGAAAAGAAAAAAAAGGAATAAATATTAAACTATTTTATATTTCCGAAATGTGGTTTTCAATTTTGTGTTACCCACGTGCTAGTGCTTATTTGTGCTATATTTATAACTAATTCTCTAGCCTTCTTAAACCCGAAGGTTCATGGTTGCAACAACACAGGCCTTCCATCTGTCCCTATCCTGAGCAAGATCTATATACTCTTTTCCATCTGTACCGATTTCCTTTAGGTGGTCCATCTCAACGTTATCTTTCCATCTTCGTCTTGACCTTCCTACTGGTCTCTTATCATCAGGTTTCCCAACAAGAATCCTGTAAACTCTTCTTTCCTCTCCCATTCATGCCACATGGCCTGCCCACCTAAGTCTTCTTGATTTAATTATTCTAATAATATCTGGACATGAATACAAATTATGTAGTTCCCTTTTAGGCCCAAATATTTTCCTAACGATTTTATTTTCAAAAACTCTCAATTTATGTTCCTCTTTCAATGTAAGGGACCAAGTTTCACATCCATATAATGCAACAGGTAAAATTACTGTTTTGTATATTTTAACTTTTAGTTTCTTAGATATTAAACGAGAAGACAAAAGTTTATGAAGAGAAAAGTAACATGCATTTCTGGAATTAAGCCTGCTTTTTATTTCCTCTTTAACATAATTTTCATTTGTTAGTATTACTCCTAAGTACTTGAATTTGGAAACTGGTTCAAACGAGTTGTTATCAATAATTAGATTTTGATTATTACCTAACACTTGGTTTCGGCCTGTAAGCATATATTTAGTTTTCTCTTTGTTAACTTCCAAACATATCTCTTTAGCTGCTTTGAAAAATATTTTAGCATTATTCTTAATTGTATTCACATCATCCCCCAGTAAGTCTACATCATCTGCATATGCTAACAGCTGAGTCACACCATTTAATTTTTGTCCTTAGTTTATATGGTGCTATATTTATGCACCATGTAATTCTGCAGACAAGTTTTTTCTACATTTTGAAACTTTCCTGTACACTTCTGTTTGGATAAAGTGGCCATACTTCATGCCACTTTATGTGAACTGGAGTGTATCTTGTAACTGATGCAGTAAAGCACTGCTAGAATATTCCTCCCTTTTGTAGTCATCTGGTTATCGCATTGCTAAGTTAAGTTTATTTATCACATAGATTATTACAATAATAATACTTGACTTTTCAGTTTGGTTGTTATGCCACAATCTTCTGAAATTTCCCAGACTACATACATTAAAGTTATTGACTACTTGTACTGGGTGTTTCAACAGAAACGCCGTGATTTCAAATGGCATTTTAAAATATTTATGATAACTGCTCAAAAAAATAATTACATAATCTGATAGAGAAAACTCAAAAGTTGAATGGAAAACATGTTCGAAATGTCCACCTTGACGATTTATCACTTCTTGCCCCTGGTTGCACATGTTGTCAAATACCTGACCAAGGGTTGCACGACTAACTTGTGCAGTACAGTGTTCGATGTTTGCTTTTCAAATCATCTAGTAATCGCAGTCCTCGTTTGAAAACTCCCTGCTTTAGGAAACCCCACAAGAAATAGTCACACTGGTTTAAATCAGGGCTAGTTGGAGGCCACTCTAAACCATTTTGAAATAAATGTGTGTAGCGATTGTCAGGAAAGGTTCAGTTGTATACTTCCTAGCTCCGTCTTGCTGGAACCACTTCTGACGAATTGGACAACGTTTCCGTCGAAGACCAGGAATGAAGTATTCCTGCAGCATTTGCAAATAATTTTCTGATGTGACATAGCCATCAAAAAAAAAAGGTCCAATCAAACCACGTTTCGATACACCACCATACCAAAACCTTTTGTGCATACAGAGAGGTGTCTCCTTCGTTTCATGTGGATTATAGGTTGCCAAAAATTAAATTTTAGTCTTTTGTCAATCATAACATATACAAATTATTTCTGTGAATATACTAAATTTTTTTTAGGGTCATTTGAAATCACGGCGTTTCTGTTGAAACACCCGGTAGTATTTAACATCTTGAATGGCATAACCTTAAGATTCCGTAACGGCACTTTAGTTATATGAGTTGTCAATCCTTTGACTTTTCACATGACTTCTTTCATGTACATTAGAGAAAATTTAAAGCCTGAAAAAAAAATTGTGTAACATTTTTCTCTACTGGGACCATGTCAATCAAATGTATAATATGCGAACATAAAATAGGGATTACACTGAATTTGCCAGGTTGTAGTGAAAATTATGTTTATAACATTCTGGTTTTGAAGAGCAGATAGTAATTGGAAAAGTATTAAAATACAGAGTTATTATAAATGATGGACCCATTTTCAAAACGTCATAGGTAGGGAAGTACAGATCCAAATTGAACAAGCTATATACCAATGGAAAGAGGAAGGTTCAAAGTTTCTGGCGGGCAGCGGCCGGCAGGCTGTGGTGGTTGCGGAAGCGGCCGGTAGAGTTCGCGAGAGGACCGTCTGTCAGTTGTGAGCGAGATGGCGACCTTGGAGCACAAGGTTTTCTGCATGCTTGAGTTCGCGAAAAGTGAGTCACAAATTGCAGTGCAGCGGGCATTCCGTACCAAATTCGGTAGCAAACCACCAACAAGGAAAAGCATTAGCCGTTGGTTTCAGCAATTTCAAGCGACTGGAAGTGTGTGCAAAGGAAAAAGCACAGGCCGACCGCGTGTGTCAGAGGACGATGTCCAACGGTGGCCACATTGAACATTTATAACAGTTACAAACATTGTGGTAACAAAGTTTGAACCTTCCTCTTTCCATTGGTATATAGCTTGTTCACTTTGGATTTGTACCTCAATAAATATGATGTTTTGATAATGGGTCCATCATTTATAATAACCCTGTATATTGACAATCCTTCATCTGTGAAATCCATTACCCAGTCAATTATTGTTCCTTGTGTAAATTTTTTCACCTTAGCAATAATGCAGGTGTGTTTTACTTGCCTATGCGCATTCAATTCTCCTTTCAAAAGAACTAGGTATGTTCAAATTTTGATTTTAAATTATCAAATAAAATATAAGCAATACTCAAATACTTACCATATCTTGGTTTTTGCTCCAAAATTTTACATTTTCAATATATATTTGTGTACAGTAGTTCAGGTAGTTAAAAATTTTAAAATACATATATATTTATTTGTAAAAAAAATCTGTGATTTGTTACAAAATGGTAAGTTACATTTATGTAAAGTGTGAACATTTTTTAATAGATTCTTATTTTTTAAAAAAACAATATGTCCACATTACTGTGACTGAAACCTTGTAATTTTCTTCTTGCGAAAATATACTTCAGTACTTTTTGCAACAGTACTTTAACACACTAACTGAATCCCATGCACTGCCCCCCCCCCCCCCCCAAAGAAAGAAGGACTGGTCACATAAGTTCATATTTTAAGCTTTGCCTCAGATCTATGGATTTTCTGTATTCCTGGATTGTGGGATTGAGTGGGGAGGTTATAGATGTGAATATAGACATTATGCATTACAATTGTTTTCTCCACTGTGATGCCATATGTTCATCACGCATGAAGTTCATATTAGTTAGAGACTGAGGATATGTGGAGTGATGCTACAGAATTAGGTTATTTTGAACTGAAAATGATTATTTTCAAGTTGTGATTTATCTGCAGAAAATAAGAAGTATCAGAATGGGAACAAAACAGTCATAAACATATGACAAATTTCACATTAAATCTTAGTATTAGCAGTTGTGCACCAATACAAAATTTCTGCTATCTGCTATTAACTAACTAAAATTTGTTGGTCTCTTCTGGGCTATCATGTTTCACCGACAGTGGTTTTTACTTGTTTATTTACCCTCATATTTACCAGAGCAATATGTACATTCATCAGATCTCGAGCACATTACATCAAAACTTAATAGTGAAAGTTTTAAGCACTGTCCTGAACATCAAGACTGAATAAGAAATGAGTACTTAAAGTACTCAGTGATCCTCTGGCAAGAATTGAGCGTTAACCATGGAGGTATTGTTTGAATCCTGGTTTCTTGAATGTCATACAATACTGAGCAGGTCAAGGTCACGGTCAACTATTAATGGTGTGTCGATCATGTGAAGAACACCATTCGATGCTGCAATGTCGGCTTTCACTACTCTTGAGAGCCCGTTCACTGTGGATAGTCGTTCTGCAGACAAAATAAGATGTGTTAAAATATTTACATAAATATGTAATGTACATACTAAGGATGACAATGTTTGCAACTTTTTGAGACTTGCTCAGGTTTAGTAATACATAATAGAGGCAAGCATATTTAGTTTTTGACGAAAACACAAAATGTGAAATAACACATTATAGTGTTAATTTTTCATGTTCCTGAAACGTGTGGGGTGCAATTTCCCACCCTGTTTTGTCGCGAAATGAACTGCAAAATGAGGAATACTCTTAAACACTAAATTTAGAGTTTATTTACAGACGCGACACTTTCTGAAGTCAGAATTATCCTGTGAGTTATGCAATTCACGGAAAATTGAATAATTCTGCTGTGGATATTTAAAAAAGGAAAAATGGACCCCTTTATACAGGAATAAACTTAATACTCTGGTTACTACATAAATGTGCTACTACAAGGGATATGTTTATTATGTGTAGTAAGTGCAGTTTTTAAATCAAATTTGGGATTATATTCACATATTTAAAACCAAATTTCATTTTATATACCACTTTCTTACCACTGTAACAGCGAAATTTAATTTTATTTACTGCTTTTGAACCTGAAAGTTTGCTTTTTATTTACCAAAAATATGTGCCTCTAGTAATACAATAAAATATGTCATTATTCGAAATGGAACCAGTAAATTTTCATGTCAAAATACAGTTGAAAAACTAAGATTGTGCTTGCCTGACATTTTTTGCACTTATGATGATCACTTCTATTAATTTTAAAAATAGCTGCCATTAAGTATGCTTTTTATTATTTTTTTTAATGTGATAACATATCTTGTTTAAAAAAATTATTAAGTTAAAATAGGAATAAAACTGTGACTCCTGGAATGAAATTGGAGAAGTGAAAAGTATCTACAAAAATAATAAGAATAGCTGGAAATTTGTTCAAAATGGTGGTTGTAGATACACTCTGTAAAGAAAAAATAGCGACACTTGCTCGGATATGGTTTTCACAAGATTCATTAACCAACACCCCCAGTTCTTTTCTATTTTCATTTATTTTTTTATGTTTCAATGCAAGAGGCTCCCTCTGGTGCTACTCTGTTGCATGGAGGCCAATGAGTGCTTCGTGCAATGCGAACTTCCTGCCTGCACAATGCACCTCAAAAGCAACAGAGTAGCACCAGAGGGAGCCTCTTGCATTGGAACAAAAAAATAAATGAGAATAGAAAAGATCTTGGGGTGTTGGATAAACGTCATTGTTTTTGCAAAACCACCTCCCGTTTCTTCTGCGATGATAGGAGGGAGTTAGAGAGGCATCATATGACGAGAGGTTTTTCCATGGAACGAACATGACCGACGATGCCTCCTGCCTCTCTCACTCCCTCCTATCCACTCCCTTGCAACGCTTAGCACCCCTGCTCGTTCTACAGTTTACTAATGCATTCGAGAACGCTCCTTCACAAATACGGCTGGTGGACAAATCCTGCTTTTCTTGTTGTTTTGATTCATAATCTTGTAAAAACCATATCCGAGCAAGTATCGCTATTTTTTCTTTACAGAGTGTAGTTGATAAGTTAGTTTTATCTGAAACGATGAAAAAGTTATTTAAACCCTGTAGTTTATGGGAGTGGGACAATTTGGTAAGTAAGATTTACTGGTGGTAATTTGTTACTTGATCCCTTTCTTTTTTTGCTTTGTTAATTTGAAGCCAGTGTTTTTGAAATCCTAATGACAGATACTAAATCTTGATTCTTTAACTGAAGACTCTGTGCTGTTGACAGTGTCTTCCATTTCACTATATGTGTCACTATTTAAAGTAGGGATGGGACAGATTAATCGGTACTCTATAGGCATATCAGCTTATCGGTAAAATTACCGATTATTTTACCGATCTGATATATCTGTAAATATCTTATAATTTAGTGTAAAATTCTGCCATTTTTTTATAATTTTTGTGGCTAATCTTCATGCTCTTCTTTTTATAAAAGGAAATGTCTAAATATACAACTTCTTTTGCACTGCAGTCACCTCGAAACATGCATTTATTAAGAAGGTCAATAATCCATTAATGTTCCTCAAGAACTGTTCTGAATTTTATATCGGATCAGTAGATTTTATATCGGAACTTTATCAGTATTGGCCAAAATGTCATATCGGACCATCCTTAATTTATAGGTACTTGTGAAGAGAGAATCATATACCAAGATGTGAGTAATTCCATTTCCATGCTGCCTTGAAATAATTGGTTCTTCAAAGAAAAGTAGACCTTCAAAATAATTGATTTCTTCAATGAAATCAGACTTTTAAATGATTAGTTCTTCAAAGAAAGCAGCACAGTATTAGGAAATATCTTCCATCTTGAGATTCCAACTGTGACTGGAACTTGAAATCATGAAGGAAGTCACATTTTTACTATCATTTGCAGGCAGGAATATCAATTCACGTTGAATCACTGTGATGCAATGTTGAATGATTTCTACACACAATCAAGAAATTATAGATTCATATAAAAATATGTATGAAATAAATCTTGACACAAAAACTGATAACTTACTGGTATACCCATCAGATGTAACACCACATTGTATTTCTGCTCCCTCCAGTGCTGTTTTTAAGAACTGTCCATCAAGGAGTCCAGCGCTGAAATATGTTCCTAAAACTATATGGTACTTCATTGTCTCTGTAATCAAGGCACAAGTTTAAAATTAATATTTTATTTCAACTTCAGACAACATCATAATAATAATAACCCATGGCTCGACAGCCCTCGAAGGGCCTTGGGCTATCTCCCAACTGCCAGTTTCCCTCCAACAATCCTACCTAGAGGTGTGGAGATCTTCAACCGGTAATGGGGTGACGTGGGGTCAGCACGTTGAACCCTCCGCCGTTAGAGGAGATTTCCGAGACTGGGTTACGATACTCACTCCTAGCTCACCAATTTCCTCATGATGGTGGGTTGCCACCAGTCCTATACGCAGGCCAAAAACCCAGAGACTGAACCCATGCAATCCCACAGTTGTAGCCCAAAGCACAGCACCTTAGACCGCATGGCAACTGAGGAGGACTTAGGCAACGTGATACCAATTCAAAATATGTTGATCGAAACAAAAATAAAATAATGAATTTATTATAAATGCGAGTACTATTTTCAAAATGAACAAATATGTATAAAAGGGAAGTTATGACAAGGAAGTGTTTTCACAAAATAGAACAAGGACTATTTTCTAGACACTTACTTTTCCAGTATTTCCAAATTTTGAAGCCTGCCTGGCTTCACCAGAAGTGGGGAGGGTTAAATGCATGTGCATTAAAACAAGTTAAAATTTAATGATGAAAGTAAATAATACTTAAAGATAAGACTGTGATCAACCATCCACTTGTAATTTGTTCATAAGGAGAGAATGTCCTAGGTGGAACTGTCTTTGTCAGCTTCAGGAGTTCCAAATAATGTCAGCAGCCACTCCTGATTTTGTCATCAAGTATTATTTAACTGTAACTTCTACCTTGTTTTAATCCATATGCATTTAATCCTCTCTCTTTGCCTGATGATGTCTGGACAATAGTTCTGATACATTTTCATGATGATATATTATGTGGCAGGGGTGGCGATCAGGGGGCGAGGGGGGGGGGTAGTTGCCCCCTACTTTTTACCACTTTTGCTGCCACATGCTACATTTTTTCTACAAAGGGAAATATACTGTCCTTGCCCCCCAGTTTTAGCACCTTGCCCCCCCCCCCCTCCCGTTTTGGAACCCAATCACCACCACTGTTATGTGGTGTAAGATTTTTAACTTGTTTAATGGTTGTGTTTGAAATGTGAAGATGATCTAAGAAGATGGCACCCACCATAAGTAACAAAATGTTTATGCACACTTTACACTACAGCACTTGTTTTAATTAAATTAATTCTACTTTGTGATGTTTTTAAAGCAAAGTACAACTTTCACAAACAAGGACACTCTTAGGAAGATTTCATACTGGAGTGACATGCACCACATGTCGCTTGGGAACGAGCCAATCAACAGCAACGCTTAACAGTGTAGGGTCATGGCAGGCTGCACAAGTCTACATTCCATTGGTGAAATCCTGAAGCAACGTGTGTCACTTGTCACTATGGTGTGAAATCTCCCTTAATACTATTTCAATGGACATGCATAAGTTACAAACTATCTATATTTTTCATAGTAGATAATGTTTGACTAACCATTTCATTCCTTGTTAGTTGAAGGAAACTGGTAAATACTTTTGCTGTCACACACTATTTTTGTATTGCTATTTTGTTCATTTATGGAAATCAAGATTGATCATGAAATCTTTCTTGCAATTTACCAGCATATATTTACAAGCCTAAAGTGAAGAAATAAAAATTCAAACTCCTTATATAAAATATAGTTTATAGGTATTCTATCATCTTCAACTGATTAGAAAAAGAAAGCATCATAACTTTATAGTTATTAGTAAATTTAACATACTTAAATGTTACCTTAATGTTTAGACCATTATGAAATGGAAACTAACTTCTACAGATGTATTTACCTTCCATTGTAGAATTTGTTGGAAAATTATCAATAACGTTGGATCCAAGTTTCTGTGCTCCTTCATTCATTACTACAAACACAGTGTATGGCCCAACTCCACTCAGTGTGTCCAGCATATTAACTGAAACCAGAGCATCTGCAAAAACTGAAAATAGAAAAGTGAATACTTCCTGTAATGCAGTTCATTTGCAGTGGCAAAACATCACGGTGTTAATGCATATTGCATAGATGGAAACAATCTACAATTGCATAGCCAAATCGTAAATACCCTTGTTAAATAAGAGATGTGTGCTTACCTGAAAATACAGGATTTTCAGTCAAAATATTCTTTATAGTCTGATGTGGACTGGTTAAAAGAACTTTATCCAGAAAGTGAACAACTCCATTCTTGGCTAAAATGTCAGCTTGGTTGATGCCTACACCATTAATTGTGATATCTGGCTGAAAAATAAAATTTTCTCAAGTTATAATGCAATGTGGAGTGCAGGACACATTATATTCAAAACACACTTTAATTTTACCTTAATTTTATTTGTTATAAATGTATTGTCAGAACTCTGAATACTAATGGAAATTTTCTTGATATTCTTTGGTATCAAAAGTAATTTCAAGCATATGCTGAGAAACAGTTGCTAGAAACCACAAAGAACCATAGATATCTGTATGTGATCAAAATATTTCCATGTTGATTGGGTGATTGAATTAGTTTATTTTACGTCATTTTTCTGCCATTTTTGGCTGATTGCAATAATGAGGGTGAGTGATGAAGGAATACTCACAAAAAATGTCCAGGCTGGGATTTGAACCCAGAGCCCCTGGGATTGTAACACACTGGGCTAACCCATCTACCATGAAGGTCTGTGATTGCCATTTTAATTATATACATAATTTCCTGAAAATATATCTTTGAAGCAATTGTGTTCTTTCACCGCCTTAAAATATAGAATCCCAAACACACTGTGCCTTAAATTAGTCAAGTTTCAGAAAAAAAACTCATTAAAAAAATTAGATTGTTTATCAAGATACTTTGTGAAGGTCCTTGTTACCATTTATATTAAATACAACAAGTTCCAAAAAAGGCAGTGGTACAGTCACGGACACTGCCGGTTTGTAATGAATACATTGACTTTCAATGGAACCGTTACAAGCTGGCAGTGTCCGTGACTGTACATAGTAGAGCTCGCGCACTTTCGGAAGTTCTCTGGCGTATGGATGAAAGCTGGTCAACGAGCCTCAGCAAAGGTTCGAGCTGGCGCGAGGTAGGGGAGGGGAGAGTAGAAAAGCGTGAGTCAGAATATTGTTGTCGTGGGCGGCCAGGCAGAAACAAGTTGGAAATCGGTTGTTTATCTTCACGCGGGTGCTGTTAATTTCACATTCGTTTGTTCGTTCGTTTCAAGGGAAAGATGCCTCCCGTTCATTCTAAGGTTTTCCGCAGGACGATTCGTGGGCAAACACGGGAAGTTGTGGCAAACGTGCTGCAATTCATGCAAAGGGAAGCCGATGAAAATGGATGTACCATTCCACTAAAGAAAGTATATGAACGTGTTTCTGCTGCTACCGGTGTGTCTTTGAAAATTATAAAATCTGTAAAAAAAGAAATGGAAAAGGTGGAAGAAGGCACATCAACCAGTTATGATACACCGCGCAGAAATCAGAACCGACCGCGACGGTGCACAAATTTGGACGAATTTGATCTCTGTGTAGTGCGAAGAACAATTAATGAATTTTATATTCAGGAAAAGAGAATTCCTACCTTGAAATCCGTGGTGCTGAAATTGCGCCAAGATATTGGCTATGAAGGTCAATCATCTAGCTTAAGAAAAATATTTCGAAAACTGGGGTTTCGCTGGAAAAAGTTTCAAAGCAACAGACGGCTGCTCATTGAAAGAAGTGACATACGCAATACACGTATAGCTTACTTGAGAGCCATTACCAGATTTCGTCGGGAAGGGCGACCGATAATATACAGTGATGAAACGTACATACATAGTTCGCACACAAATCCCAAAGCATGGTGCGATGATAGTGTAAAAGGTATGAAAGTGCCTATTTCAAAGGGACAGCGTCTCATTATCGTACATGCCGGCAGTGAAAAAGGTTTCATTCCCAACGCGTTGTTGATTTTCAAATCGAATCAAGCAACCGGAGATTACCACAGAGAAATGAATTCTGAGAATTACATTCGCTGGGTTAAAGAAATGCTCCTACCCAATTTGCCACCTACCTCTGTTTTAGTAATAGATAATGCTTCTTACCACAATGTTCAGTACGAGAAATGCCCAACCTCAAATAGTAGGAAGCAAGACATGCAAAACTGGTTGTTACAAAACAATATTCCCTTCGGTGATGGTATGTATAAAACTGAACTCTACGAACTCATAAAGTTGCATAAGGGCAAAGCCAAAAAGTTCGTTTTGGATCAAATTCTAGCTGAATATGGTCACACGGTCCTACGTTTACCACCTTATCATCCAGATTTGAACAGCATTGAGAAGATATGGGGCAACGTAAAACAATGGGTTGGACAACACAATGTCACTTTCAAATTAATTGATGTGTGGGAGCTTTGTAAAAGAAGATTTTCGGAGATTGGGGCGAAAGAATGGAGTGATGTCTGCCGTCATGTGCAAGATGTTGAACAATATTATATCAAAACTGAAGGTTTGTTGGAGCCTGAAATAGAGCGCCTCACTATCAGGGTTAACAGCAACAGCAGCAGTAGTGACAGTGAAATATGCAGTGATAGTTCCAGTGACTCCGAAGCAGAAGATTCCTCCATAAGCGACATCGAAAGATTGGATTAAAGAGCCGCAATGTCGCCATCACACATCTGTTCCAGTTCCACCACGTAAGTTTCCACCTTTTACTAATTACTTATTCTCGTTAGGATATTCATTTTCACATACGTCTCATACTGGATTACAAATGATTTGTTATCTTTAAATGCACTGCTGTATTACTAGTATTCTACTTTGTCCCTCTCCAACTCTCGCTGTTACAAGCATTCTAGCAGAACAGCTGATGATCGTACGCGCATGTGCCGAGGCACTTGGTGCTGATTGGCTCTGACATTCGCGCCCACTCACTTCCCCTTTCCCGGGAACCTCCGAGCGGAGTGTTAGACTCGAAACGACGCTGCGCATTAGAAACGCCAGAGAACTTCCGAAAGTGCGCGAGCTCTACCTACTTTTTTACAAATTTTATGAAGTTCATAATGAAGGTCAATGTGTAAGGGACTGGAACATGTGTGGAGAAATTTTCGGAACAGGTGTGATGTGAAGGAAATATACAGCATGCAGGCAACATGACAAACTTACAACTTGTAGTAAATTGTTTAATAACAGAACTTTTTACACTATGCAATGGTCAAAGCAGGCAATAAATTGAATTCAAATGGCAATTGGTAGAAATGAAAAGTACTTACAGGACTATTTTTGTCATGCTCGTAAATGTTGACTTTCAAGTGTCGACCTCCCGGACTGACTGTGATTAGGGTCTCCCCATTCACTAAAGCTCCACTCAGAACTCCAAAAGGAACCAGGTGGTAGAGAAGAACTGAACGAAGCCTCTCCATATCTGACAGCAGTAGTTTCTTCAGAGTTTGTGGAACTAATTCAAATGCAGAATCCACAGGTACAAACAAGGTGAAGTTACCTGAAAATATTATCATGTATTCCATGTAACTTTCGGTAGTAAATATAATAGCTATGATATGAAGGCAGGTGGATACAAGATGTACAGTCATGGACATTTGCAGGTTGTAATTACCCACTGAAAGTAATGGGGTTGTTGCAACCCACAAGTGCCCACGACTGTACCAAGCTTTTTGGGCCTAACCCGGGGGGGGGGGAGTTAAGGAAGGATGCTGTCCATTACTGGATTTGGGCAGGAATGCAAGAAAACTACACATTTGAAGGGAAATCCACTCTCATTTTGAGGGGAGACAAATAAATGCATGTTGTTATTAGTTAGTAATAATGCATTGGTCATTTTCTAGTTCTACAAAAATATAAGTTTTTATATAACAAATAATTATACAAAACATTACAACATAAAGAATGTTATATAAAACATTTGCTGTATCTTTATATACAAAGTTCCAAGAAAATGTTCATCATCTCAACAGAACTTTAATCTGTGCCAGCCTTAAATGCAATTATGAGTCCATTAAAATAAATAACACAAATTACTGTGACTAAAATGAAATTAAATGTGTGAAATATTTAATCTTAGGCTGTCATTAATTTTCCATGCCAGAAGTCGTATTACTCACTCATTGGTGTCATAAATTCCCCACCCCCCATGGCCGTATATAAGGGAAGGCTTTAATGGCTCCAAACCTCTCCCATTGGTTTAGTAAATATTCTGTACTAATTGTGTAATCAAATGAACAACAACAAAAAATTGGTCAAAATCAATTATTGAAAAGATTTTGAAAGTTACGTTAATATCATACACTACTGACACAAAAGTAGATTTTTGAAAATAAAAATCTAAGTAAAGTTAAATATAAAAACAATATTGTTATAAAAAAGGTAAAGTGTTCCCCTGTGCATAGCACCACGCCATGAAGGCATATAGGGGGTGTGGGGGTAACGCCCCACACTTTCTTGATCCGGTCGTGAGTGGGGTGATGTGATCAGCATCACGCCCCTGACCGCCTTTACCCCCCAGGGTTTCCCCCAGGTACCCATGTTATTCGACGCTGGGTAGGCGCCGGGGCCGCTTCCACCATTAGAAAAGTTCCCTTATTTGAACCGGCCGGGGATCGAACCCGGGACCTTTAGCATGGTAGTCAGACGCGTTACCAACTGAGCCACCGCGGCCACCCGAACAATTAACAATATTGTTATGGTTAATATAATATCAAGCTAAGATTTATATCCAAGTTTTATAAGTTGAACCCCATCCATTATCTCTGTATTATATCTGGCCATGATACAGGGTGCGAAATCATTGAAGATTGGTGGGGGGAGAAAGATCTTAATCTACAACCCCCTCTCCACACAAACATATTCATATACAAACATATGTATAAATTATACGATATACATATTTATAATGTTATTTAAAGCAAAAAATACTAAATTAAAAATATATTATTATTATTAATTCTAAATAAAGCAATCAATTTGTTACCTTTATATATATATGATATTATAAACTGGCAAACTAATTCCTTTACTAACTGGTAAAAGATGTTAATAAATTATGAAAAAGTTGAAGTGGTTTTATTATATGTAAGTTTTTAATTAGTTTTTGCTTTATGTTAATGCAAATCAATTAGATTTCGTAATTATTACTGTCTTGCATTCTTGTTTTACTTTTATTGTGCATATTGATATAGATATTGATTAGATCTCTTGAGAGAGAGAAGGATTGGGCACTCGCAACCACACTAATTTGTGTGTGTTTTCGAAATTATTCTTAGGAAAGTATATTATAAATTAAAAGGAATTCCTGATTTTTTGTTGTAACAAAAACTCTCCCCCGGATATTTTTGGTGGGGGGGATTTTTGAGGCAAAGATTGTTGGTGGGGGAAATCCCCACTTCCCCCCAGGATTTCGCACCCTGCCATGATACCATCAAAGTAACTTGACTACAATACGGAATATCCAGCAATTCATTCAATTTTATGGATCTGGCTACATTGTATCCTCTAGTGTTTTATTTTTTCTGCGGATGTATCGAAAACGTAAAGACTGTAGATGACATTAAAATTCCGTGTTTCTCGTGCAGCTTTACTGTTAATTAATTGTAAATATACAAATTTTATCTATTGTCTTATTTTTATGAAGACTCTAATTTAATTTAATGTGAAAATGGCACTACTTTTAGTCTTTTACCGACAGCGAAGTGTTTGCGTGAAGGCTCATGTTCTTGCAAGTGAAAACCGAAACAAACATAAAACATATTACGCCTTTACAAACTAGTTTTGTCCATACAATTATTTCATACCTACAAGATGCAATCGTAAAATCATCTGGAATATCGATTTCCTTTTGCAACATATTTGCGATTTGGAAAGATTTTGTGTAACCAATATTTCTCAGTTGGGTTTGCATGATGATCACATTTTGTAATGTCACAATAGGTCATTTAATATCTACGCGCAGTGGGAAAATTTATAATCAAGTCTGCAAGCCCAAAGTGAAATTTGTGGATTGGTGTATTATCCTGAAGAGTTAATTTATCAAACAGATGTTCTTGAGGGATGGTACAGTGGGATCCATGAGTATTACCGTGCAAATTGTCCATCACCATGTTCGTGCACTTTATTTCACCAAGAGCTTCAAGAATTAAAGGAAAACTCAAAACAAGTTGTTAACTTCTGCACCAGCATGCATAAAAATCCATCGCTTAAAAACACATAGGATGTAAGTTAAAAAATAATGAAAAATAGTCATGGAAAATTTGCGCGGTAATACTCATGGATCCCACTCTACGTCGACTCCGAAAAAGTCGCGATTGTTTTACTGTAGTACAGTGGGATCCATGAGTATTACCGTGCAAATTGTCCATCAGCATATTCGTGCACTTTATTTGGCTCAATAAGAGCTTCAAGAATTAAAAGAAAACTAAGAAAACAAGCTGTTGACAACTTCTGCACCAGCATACATAAAAATCCATCGCTTAAAAACACACAGGATATTAGAGAAAAATTAACGAAATTAGTCATGGACAATTTGCACGGTAATACTCATGGATCCCACTGTACAAGAACGAAAACGAGTGCTCTTTCTGAGTGTTTTTTTTTTCTTAAAAAAAGAACTATCGAGATGTGGGGACCCTGATGCGAGCGACGCGTCCCTCTGCCAGTTTTTACTGACAAGTCACATTTTTTCGTTAAAATAACTATAATGTCAATTCATTAGTGGCAATTGTGTTTTTGTGCTGCGTGGTTGTATATACATTTCAGGGCAAAATACCGTTTTCCGAAAAGTTCGAAGCGTCGAAACAGAAAAATTATTAGGAACGGTCGTTTGCCTTAATGACCTCTATAGTCTTATGCTGTGCTGTGAAATATTTATGATTTGATTAATAAGATTACTAATTTTATGTGTTGTTTATACAGGGAGGTTATTTCAGTCGTTCACCGCCAGCGTGACGGCCGTTCCGCGGACTCTTCATGCAACAGGTCCCGGCAAATTGCGTTCAGGAAGTCCGTAACAGAAACCGCTTGTTTTGTAATGTTTCCACTTTTCACAATTACAGTTACAATTACAATTGAAATAAGCACGTACCTTGTCGCACGGATGCAGGAAAAGGTGTCCTCCCAAATACAAATATTTCCGGCACCTTATTTCTGACATCTAATCTTAGATTAGACATCGCTACTTTATCCTCAGTTGACAGAAAGGGAAGACAGCATCCCGGCGCATAAAGCAAACCGAAAGCGTAAAATGATATTTAAAAGTAATAATAATGATGATCACTAACCTCCTGTGTTATAAGAGATGTTGAAAATGACTTCCTTCAACAGCAATACAACACGTTTCTTAGGTTCAAGAGATCCTGTCTATCGTAATCCCTGACCACTTTTCTGCAAGAATTCGTTTTCACGTAATTATCGTACATAAAAACTCTATGTTCAAGACTATATTTGTTTAACGACATAAGTAATGAATGAATAACAATTAACACACAATAAAGCACTAGCACACCAACTCAATAACACAGTATAAACAAAACGCGTACTGATAAACGCGAACAGAAGTGAACATGAATGAGCGTAGACTCACTGTCTGGTAGCCGACAGTGTTGCTAACCATTTTTCGGCAATGTCCCTACAGACGTAGTCAAAATGTCCCTACAACTGACCAAATGTCCCTACGCCAAGTAAAGTGACTAAAAAAAAAACACCTCATGAGCATGCAAACAGAAGATAAAATATACACATTTACTTACCAAATCTTTCTGCTCGGTGCTTCCACAATTAATGAAGGAGCGAATTTACAATACAGGACCTCTCCCCGATTTTTTGTAATATTTCGCATACTCACTAATTGAGGCCTCCTAATCACGAATTTGAAGTTAAAATTTGGGGGGTCACGTGTAGAAATTGCAAAATAAGTGACATTGAGTGGTCCGCGATCGGCACGATTGCTTATTATTTACCGGAAGATTTTGTGTTTCCAATACTTAAAAAACGAAATATACATTCCTGATATTACTACGACCCCAAATTTTAACTATGTTTGCCTATCCTAACCTAACCTAACCGTACCTGAATGGTTCGTGGGGCTATCCGTCAATGGTTTGTTGGGCTACCCGTGCATGTTTTTTTCGAGCCCAAATTTTAACTATGTTTGCCTAACCTAACTTAACCTAAACTTACCGAGAATGGTCAGTGGGGCTATTCCTGAATGGTTTTGCGGTAATTGTGATTACGAACCGATAAAAAATATTATTTTCGTAGCACTTTAACGGCAAACGTTCATCATCGAAGGCCATTTTCGTATCCTGCAATTTTATGATTGATGTACTGTTGCCAAATTTACCTGTAATCAAATCAGTTCTTCTACATCGTGATTGTCGCTGTCACATGTAAGCACGTTCTTTGGGCAATATACTGAAATCCATAAGTTTATTAATTAGCCCACAGCCATCCTCCTGCACACTCCACCTAACAATCTGTACAACATTAACAACTTTTTTACTGTTCTCTTCCGCCATTCTTACACGATCCATGCTCTCCAAGTATGAAATCAACAGTGTGGCAACGCTGTAGACAGCGTAACTAATTTTAATTTGTTCATATCAACAAATATGGCTACCATACTTGTATACGGAGAATCATTGCGAGAATTGAAAAGCTTATTTTACAACTTCTACACGTTAATGAACATTTTTTCCCCCTCACCCCAACATGTTAACTTGAGATAAATAATCACGAATAATTATTTCGTGAGTATAAGACGTAGCATAGAAATTACAGAAGGGTCCGGTATTGTAAATTCTTGCCTTAATGAATAATAGGGGTGTGCTGGACAGAATTTTTTGGGTCGGGACGGGATCGGGACGGTAATTTTTTTAAATCCCGACATTCGGGACTGAAAAATTTGCAATTTCCCGACCAAGTCGGAAAATTTTCTGGACGGGAAATGTTCGAAATTTCCCGAAGCACTGGAAATCTCGAATTTTACAAGTCATTTTCACTTTAAGTGATTGTTTTTGCATTTCTAGAATAAAAACTTACAACTTTCGATAAGTTCCAGAAACTTACAAGGCAGAAAACGTCGAGAATTAACGACTTTTTAAAGTAAAGAATCCAGCACACCCCTAATGAATAACGTTGAGTCGTTTACTGTTGATTATGTTATTTGAAGTCATACATGCTGCTGCTGTGAAGAGATAGATGTTGGTTGGTGATGCTGTATTTCCTGCATTCTTTAACAATTTTGGTCCCATTTTATTTCCATTTTTTGTTTTTGTATCACTTAACATTGAAAATATTCTTTCCGTTTCCGCGTTAGAATGCGGCAATGTTAGCACTATTTTCGCGAGAGTGGAAATGTTTTTAAAAAGGAACTTGCCTTGAAAGTTTTTGGTAACCGATAACATGTTCCAAAATTCTGATGGAGATCTGTTAGTTAGTTCTTTTTTCTCCTCCTCGCTAAAGTATCCAGATAAACTAATTCATAAAATGTAATTTACCAAGATTGAAAAAAGTACCTACGTTTTCCCTCATTTGGCAAAATCTGTCCCTACGTTCCTACGCGGGCGAAATTTAGTGAAAAGTCCCTATGCGTAGGGACATGTCCCTACGGTTGGCATCACTGCCGACACGTGCAGTATGAAGCGCCATCTCGCGGCTGACAACTCACCCAACCCCCGATAAGCTGCAGGCGCTGTCGCGACAACTGAGAATAAAGTAGCGATGACTAATCTAAGATTAGACGTCAGAAATAAGGTGCCAGAAATATTTGTATTTGGGAGGACACCTTTTCCTGCATCCGTGCGACAAGGTACGTGCTTATTTCAATTGTAATTGTAACTGTAATTGTGAAAAGTGGAAACATTACAAAACAAGCGGTTTCTGTTACGGGCTATCTGTTACGCAATTTGCCGGCACCTGTTGCATGACTGGGCCGGCAAGCGGCCGATGCTGAAGCGGTGGCATGCTGCAATAACCTCCCTGTACTATATATTTTTCGAGACTCCAGACGAGAGTCAGAGTTGCCCTTCGAGACAGATAAATCGAGAGAAGAGACCAAAAATCATAAGCGTAACTTGGGGTCAATTTTGAAGGGGCAGAATCGTACTTTGTGCTTAACTTTGGGGGTAGGGGGCAGAATCGAAAAATTTACCATCCCATAAAAATAGGGTCCCCGTGACATTTGTGAAATCACAATAAGTACTCTTTATTACTTTGCTAATCAGGTCCAAGGAGGCTAAAAAAAAGTGTAAATATTTACCAATCCTGAAAAGTTTGGGGGGGGGCAAGTGTTCCCCCTTCTCCAGCCAAGTTACGCCTATGCCGAGAATAAGACAGGCACTTATAATTCGGGACGAGGAGAGAGAGCTCCGAAGTCTAGTGGGCATCTTTGTGACACCACCGGGAAATGGACAGCTTTAGGTGGCAACGAGATAATTTCCATGCTGAACTAGATTTGACCTACTTTTCTGTTTACTTTTCATATTTAGTTTAACCCTGAACTTAGGATATTTCAGGACCTAACTCAAATGGATCTCTTTGTCACCATTTTAGTTGCAATACTATTTCTAAACTATCTTTATTATTTTAAATTTCTGCCTTATTTTCTGTTCCTGCTCTCGGGAGAAATAGGGTGGGGAGTGCAGGGAGGATCAAGAGGAGTTGTTAACCCCCTGCTTTCTACTCCTATTCTTTCTTTACTTCTCATTTCTAGCTTTCGATCTTCTTCTTTCATTTTTTGTTCTTGCTTACTTCATCTCTACTTCATTTTTCTATTTCCCCCTGTTTTCTATCTTATTCTATTTCCAGTGTTGCCAACAGCACGAGAGAAAAACGGGCTAAATCAGACCCAAAATGGAGCTAAAATTCACATCCAAGGGGCTAGATTTACAAATCTTGGGTGTTTTGGTGCAAAATTTCTGAAACTGAAGAATCACAACTAATCAACTGTCAAGATGAGGGGCATACGCTCAACTAAATTAAATTTTCTTACCTTAAATAATTTATTTCCCCCGTAAATTGTGGTGCAGTAGATTACACAAAAGCATTACACATTTTCGGCATATTCCTCCTTCATATATATGCACACGCACACTCACACACACACACAGCCGCACACACGAACCAGAAACAAGGGGATAAAGTGACAATGTGAACTTGCTACCTGCACCCCAAGAGGGGTCTCCAGGACGAGCTTGCAGGTGCAGAGAAGTGAATTCTTCTTTGCAGTTTACTTTACTAAAAATACCAAAAAACATTTCTTTGCTGAAAGGGCTAGATTTGTAGCAAGATTTCTCTCTGTAGGGCTAAAAATCCCCTTGGGGCTTTTGCTGAATTTTGGGGCTGAGTACGTACTCAAAAGGGCCAGCTCTGGACCCAAAAGGGCCAACTTGGCAACACTGTCTATTTCTTTCCTTCTCTCTCTTTCTCCCGTTTATACGTTTCTCTCCCTCTCTTTCTTTCTCCTTCCCCATCACTTCTTTCATATTTCTCTTTTTCTCACACATCTTTATTTTTCTTTCTCTCGTCTCTTTATTCTTTTTTTTTTTTACTCTCTGTTGTTACTTTGTTTCTCTCCTCCATTTTTCTTTCTATCTCTCTCCTTCGCACCTCACTATTTATCTCTCGCTTCATTATTTTTGTCACGATCTTTCACTTGGTTCTTCAATTAAAAATGTCATCTTTGTTTCTTTTGCTGGAATGAAAAAACTACTAGAAAACTAAAAAGTAATTATTTTTGTGCTGAACATGAATAAAAGCTCCTTCTCATGATGTCTGAATATCTGGGGAGGTTGAAAATGCCCTTACGCAACTGTACCGTAGGTAGGAAGAAAACACGATAAACAGAAGGAAAACAAACAGTCTTCTTGCGTAAGCGTAACCTGAAATGTCCTTTTGTTCCTGAGGAGTGTTGCCAACTGGAGTGACATATTACCAAGCAACAGTTGTTCGACATGTTTAGGCAGTCTCTGTTGCATGAGACGCGAAGGTGGGATTATGTTCATTTCAATTCACTGTCCGCTTTTCGGCTTGAAAACCATTAGATCTTGCCTCCGGATAGAATGGTTAGTGTAACACGAACACATGGCTGTCCGGGGGTCTTTGGTTGGAATCCTGCTCAAGGCATGATTGTCTCTTTGTGTTCGTCCTCTCGTTTATTTAATTTCATTATTACTACTATGGTAAATCGCGATAATGAGGCGAATGATGATGATTTGAATAAACTTTCGGTTGCGAGTTTATGAGTCGATCACTCAAGTCACTTGCTCACTGAGGGGGAGAGAGGGATGACATTTTGGATTCATAATTAAAATTTGATAAGGTCTTCAGTTTTGACCAAAAAAAAATATTGCTTGTTTCACAGCTGAGTTGTTAGCTTCCAATAATGTAACATTATTGACAATATTAATTGTATAATTGCTCGTTATTGTTTTTGTTAAATGTATACCAATGTTATAACTGCAACCTTGTTCAAACTAAAAATAAATGTCTAATGAAGGGAGCATGTGTTCTCCTAAAACATTACATCAACGAACGTGTTTCAATGCTTATAACAACCGTCAACTACAAAAGGAATAATTCTACAATCTACAAGCATTTATGTGATAATCGGAATTCGAACCCAGAAATGGTGTTCTTAGTTTTAAAATATTAACTGCTAGACAACAGAGGTCGACCGAACTCGCGTAAGGGATAAAAGTCTCATTGCTAAGTGTATTTTTCAGAATTTATGCCGGCGTGGAGAAGTGATTAGCACAGCGCGCTACAACGCCAGGGGCCCCGGGTTCGAATCCCGGTCTGGGCATGAGTGTTTGTGAGTGTTCCTTCATCAATTTCATCATAATCAGTCATCCTCAATTAGCCAAAAGTGCCAGAAAAGAAATGTAAAATAAATAAATAAATCATCAATTAGAATTTATGTTTGTACCGTAATTTTACCTGGTATGCACAAAAAATATTTTAATTGATCTAGCTATCATATTTGGATTTGATTCGCACTTTCCTTAGAAATTCGAATCCTCAGCTTTAATTACCGTCCAATCTTCATTCTCAATGCTTAAGATGTGCTTACATGTACCAGAAAGTGCACACAGCCGGACAAATTGGAATAATTTAAGAAACATAGTAGCTTATTTTCTAGTTTCTTGGCCTGTCGAATTGTAGCTCCGATACTTGCTTGATTAGTTGATTTGGTTTATTTTACTTCGCTTTTCTGCCACCTTTAGCTAATCGCGAAGATGAATAATGATGTGATGAAATAGATGAAGGGAAACTCACAAAGAACAGTCATGCCCAGGTCCAGACTCGAACCCGGGACTTCTCGTATGGTAACGCGCTTAGCTAACCACTGCGCGCATGGCTCGGATACATCGATAGCTGTCAATGGTTGATTTTACACACATGATTCACATAAAAGTAAAATTTTCAGCTTTGTTGCCGAGTACGAGTAGTATTCATTATCCTATATGCATCTTTGTTTCGTCCATTTGTCTTATATTCCTTTTTTATATTTCGCTTGGCTCTACTTTCTAATATAATCGAAACGATGAAGATAGGCGGTAAGCTGATAAAAATGGAACGTTCAAATACATAGAAATATAGATAAATGTACAGTCGACCTTAGATATAGCCTCTTTTTTAAACATTTACTTTCTCGCATTGCAAATACTCCACCCCTTCGCCTTTAAAAGTCAAGATTAGGCTGTTTTTATCGATATACTGGGATTGTTTTGGTATATCGACTGGCAACACTGTCATGTCACCTTGGGCTACCTTGAGAAGCACCACCGTGGCTGGGAAAGTGGGGGAACCAGCTGGTTGTCTTCCGCTTCGGTTCTTTGAGGTCAGCGAATGAAAGGAAGAATCGAAGAATCCTTCTCACTACTGCATGCGTCTGTCCAAGTCTAAAGCAGAAAGAATTGCAAATATTTTTCTTTATCGACAGGAAGAAGGTTTCGTATTGCGTGCAACCACAGCTTAGTAGTTGTTTTATCTCTTCCTTATCAGAAGACAGAACAAGAGCGTTCTTACCAATCACACCCATACAACGGCGACGTTCTATCAACAAGCAATTTATCATGTTTGCGGTCAGATGTTAACGTTAAAGGCAAATGAAACCGAAAATCACCCTTCCAAACATTTAAAACCGCGTTAAATAGGAATGTAATCGAAAAAGAGTATCGATTTATCTCCAACGTTCACGAAAACGATACAGTATGTACCAGTCTTATCCTTACAGAGGTAGTTGGAAAATGAAATGATAAAGTACACCGCTAGAAAACAAAAAAGAAGAAAAAAAAGTGTTGCTCAAATGATGTTCACCAGAATGGTACATTGCTATCTTCATTCACCTTCCTCCACACCCTGTGGACTACCATCTGATCCATAAAGGTTTCTTTTGGTCTCATCGGAGCAGATGACATTCGTTGTACAGTCACGGACACTGACGGCTTGTAACGCATCCATTGGAAGTCAATGTATTCATTACAAGCCGGCAGTGTCCGTGACTGTACCAGAACTCCTGGTCTTTATGCACATGTTTTTTTACATTCTTCCATTATATCCCTAACTGTACAATGCACGACGAACGGTTGAATTGCTCTGTCTCTCCTGTTGCATTTTATACCCGTGATCTCAATTTCGAATTCACTTAATTTTGGATGTGCCTTATTTTGTCTCACCAAGAAACACTCCTCTCTTTCGGTTAGTATTTTCTCCCTACTTCTTCTTGCCCGATTCTTTGTTGAATTTATTTACTGTGTACTGCACAGTAGAATGCGATTTGTTCACTAATGACCCCATTTCCCTCAAAGAATGTCCTTTAAGAGCAAGATTCACTATCACACCTTTAAGCAAATCTCCTTTCGCTTCCCCATTACGGACTACCCACGCTGGCAGGGTGGTTGAATGGTGACAGAGTGATTACACAGACCTACAACTGAAGCTGTAAGTACAAAAACTCAGTGTGCTGCACACAAAGACGTCACATCAGTGGCGTCTCGTCCCTTGGGGCTTCCGGGGCTTAGCCCCTAAAGAAAAACGGACGTATTCACGTAATTATCAATCAGCATAACACATAACTATATCACACAGTTTTTTAAAAGGCGATTTTTACCCACGTAAATTCATCGTCTGTTGCAATGGATACGACAGCGCTCCTAGCGGCATTGATGTCAATTATCGTTTTCCGGGGCACGTCGCAAAGGAAGGCGTGGCCTACACCCACCTACTCTACAGTGAAGGTCACATGCTAGTAGAGAGAGGAGGGGAGAATGCAATGGATTTGAGTGCTGATTCGGGGCTAATTCCGTTGCGTCGCGTTCGATCTCGCGTGATGTTCTGTAGTGTTTTGGTGGCTTTCATTCGCTATGTTTGAGGGAGTTTGGCAGGGTTGATGTTCGAACACAAATTGATGAAGGACATAGGCTGTCAATTACAAGACACAATGGATTTGTCCGGAAAAAATAGGCATATATTAAATAGAATTATCGATTGCTTAAATATCTGTGGCCGACATGAACTTGCTCTACGAGGACATAATGAAAGAGAACAATCTTTAAACAGAGGCATCTTCCCAGATTTATTATCCCTTCATAGAAGAGGGAAAACTAAGAGTGAACTTCGTGTTCTTTATTGTAGTGAAGAGTTGAAAAACATAAACTCTATCAGTAGATTGCATTCATTTTTTATTTAAAATTATTTAGAGGGTACATTTTCAGAAAGAGTAAAAATGACAAACATAGTTTTAATAACTCCAGTGGCAACAGCTGAATCTGAATGATGTTTCAGCACATTGAAGCGTATCAAAACCTGCTTAAGAAATGTAATGGGACAAGACAGACCAAATGCCTTGGCACTTGCTTACAATAGAGATAGAATACAGTTCAAACATAGAGGGCTTCAACGAAAAACTAATAACAAAATTTGCTGAGCAGAAGAACAGGAGTCAACGTTCGTAGAAAGGTATGTTTCACAACAATACCTGTTTCTTTTGTAATCATGTGAATTGTCATTATAATTTAAATTCTTTAAAAAAAATAAGTCCAGTTTTGTAGTTTAGAAGAAGATAATTACCCGTTTTTTTTATACATGTAATTTGTCATTACATTTTAAATTCTTTCAAAAAAGTAAGTCCAGTTTTGTAGTCTAGAAGAAAAAATACCTATTTTTTGTAATTCATGTGAATTGTCATTATATTTTAAATTCTTTAAAAAATAAGCCCCGGCCAAATTTGAGGCCACGAGACGCCACTGCGTCACATGGTCACTAAGTGACTCGTGTGCACGAACAAGAAAGCTACATAGAACCTCAAACGATTTATAATACTCTCCATCCAGTACAATTATTGCATCTCGCAACTTTTGTACGAATTACCTTTTGGAAGGTCCTCTCTGAATACTGGACACCTTTCGTTATCATATTTCGCCAACTGAACACGTACAGAGGGGTTTCATACAATGTAAGAAACCTGTACAAACAAGTATGGTACATACTGTAGTAATAGACCGTTAATAACACGGTTCTTAGTCGGGAGATGTTTGTTCGAGTATTGGGAAAGGAATTGATAAGTTGAGAGGGTGTCATTATTGTTCAAAACTAGTATCCATCTTCCTGTTGCTTTTCTGACATTTTTGGCTGTTTGCAAAGATGAGGATGAGTGATGACATGATTAAATTGATGAAGGGATACTCACAAAGAACGCCCAGGCCGGGATTCGAATCCAAGGAATCCTGACGTTGTAGAGCGCTATGCTATCCAGTCCGCCACGGAGGTCGGCTCCCTAAACTTCGATCACTAATTAACACGGAAGTTTATTCATAAATCTGTAATCGAGGGCTTAACGGAATGTTGACGAAGTCTCAAAGAAACCTTTTAGATGTTCTTGATGATTTTTTAAAGGGGTTAGATATATCAATGGTTATTATCGTTTGGATTATTCTTTTATGGGAATGAGATCAAAGAAATCATGGTAATACGTATTTGATTTCATCCAATATTGGCAACTTATCGTTTTCTAGAACTAAGGTCGAACAAAACAGTACCCCCTACAGATCTTGATTTTCATTTGGAGAGAATTGTCCAATCAGAGAGCAATTATATTCAGCTTTGTATGGATCGGTCATTAATTGAAAGTACAGTAGAAATTTTTTATCGCATCTCTTGAGCATAGTTTGATTGACCTCTATTGTAATTTTGGACAATTTGTAATTCATTATTAGTAATTTTGGACAATGAGTTTCTTTCTGAAGTAATGGAACGTTGTATGGAAATATTTTGGGTTCACTCTAATGCAGCCTAGAATCGTATTCGGCATTATGCAAACATTTGTATTTTTCTATTTTCCTTGTAATCAAAGGTTCCGGGTTCGATACCTGGTGGAGGCACAAGTGGTTCGGATCTCACTTTAAACTGTAGGTCCAGTCCCGATTAGCCTTACTGTGCATAAAGTGGACTTAAAACACCAAATCAATCAATCAATATATTTTCCTGGTTTTACCTTGTTTCCGTACCTCTTTCGGTTATTCGCAACAATGAAAATGAATTATGATTAAATTAAATGGATGAAGGGACACTCACAAACCATTTGCGAAAACTCAATGGTACTCTTAATTCGCAATTAATAATATTTATTTAACTTATGTGTGCATAAAACATAACGAAACCATTTTTCGTTTACGTATTAGAGGAATGTACGCATGAAAATTATTGTTTGGCGCTTCAGTGAAGTTGCGCAATGAAGCATGCTGAAAAGAATGTGACTCATATACTTAACTAACTTGAGTCATGCAGTGGCTTGTTTTCCTCACTGCTTGGCACTACTTAGGAATTTTGTAAGAGAGGTGTGGCTTCTTTCTTAGTAGTATTGTATTACTAGGAGATTTCTCGAAAATATATAAATGTCTATCATGAAATAATTGACTTTGTCCTTTTTTTTTCATTTTAATTACAGGGTGAATGGAAAGTTATTCCCTATTTAAAATAATTATTACTTTCTTAAATAGCACGGCATTTGCATGAAACAAAATATATTGTGATCCCTGAAGTGGGAGGATTTAATTGCTAATTTGTGCATTCTCCTCACGGTGACAAGAGCAGCGCATAATGACCCGACGTCTGACACTGCGTGAGCATGCCCAGTCGGAATCTCGTTAACTTAAACGAAATACATATCTGTAAAAAGGCCATTGCCCGCCAACAATCACGATACGAAGACTATGACTCGGTTGAATCAAGTTTGAATTACAAACGTAAATGAGCAAGGTAAAATCACCAATCAGAATCGACCTAGGTGGAAGTGCACGCTACCTAGTGAACTTTTTTCATACAATTTCAGGAGTTCTGATAAAATCGTTGATATTTGCTCTGAAGTGCGGGGCCTGCGAGTTGACCCTACCTACTGTACGGACGCGATAAGAAGCGGCGTGCAATCAGAACGCAGAACGGCAGAACGTGACCAAATTCTGTCTCCTCGTTGGCTGCCATGTGGCGGGGGGGTTTCTACGTTGCCACATTCGCACAAACACACGGACAGGCTAGTCAGCTGTTGGCATGCTCGGTAAAAAAGCGTCACGCGAAATTAAGAACGTACGTATCAGTATGCTAATATATGTTATTTCAATCGTAAAGTGATAATTTAACGAATCTATTAGTTTGAATCTGAAGTTTCTTGTAGGTTGACGTTATCTTCCAGTGTGAATTTTACATTCTGGCAAGCATGAAGCATTTTATCTTCCTG